>NC_053489.1:601158487-601528487 GCF_905171775.1 Rana temporaria | reverse complement strand
GGAGGAGTGTTTTGTGATAGGGGTCTGGCAGTGATGTTTTCTAAAGTTTATAAAGTATGGAAGCGCTGTCCCAGGGCCAGGAGAGGCAGGGTGGCAGGCCTGACACCCTCCCAATGGGTGGCACCCAGGGCGGACTGTCCGATCCCCGCCCCCGGTTTACCCTCCATTTCCAGGGTATTTTCAGGGTAAAGTGCGTGTCATACGCCGATAAATACGGTAGCTCTTTGGACACAGCCAGTCACGTGGTAAAGAGCCAATTTTATTGGCTCTTTACCCTAAAAGGGGATAGGCTGTGTCCGAGGGACACGTCTCATCCCCGATAATTGCGCTGCACGCACCCAGGGGTGTGCACGAGCGGCAATCACAAGCCTAATACATGTGACTGACTGTGATTGGACACAGCCAGTCACGTGGTAATCACAGTCAGTCACATGTATTAGGCTTGTGATTGCCGCTCGTGCACACCCCTGGGTGCGTGCAGCGCAATTATCGGGGATGAGACGTGTCCCTCGGACACAGCCTATCCCCTTTTAGGGTAAAGAGCCAATAAAATTGGCTCTTTACCACGTGACCGGCTGTGTCCAATCACAGCCAGCCACAAATGTCAACAACCGGCTGTAGTGACATTTCCGGGTTCTCCTCCTTGGTGTGTGAGGAAGAGATCTGGAAAATGTATCATCTGAGGCGGTTTACTTCACTGGGTGTATGGAGGGTTTACACATCCAGCTTGGGTGTCCCTCATTCTGAAGTTCAAAAGTCGGGTGATACCTCACATGTGTGGTTTGAACGCCGTTTACATATGCGGGCGCTGCTCACGTATGTGTTCACTTCTGCGCGCAAGCTCGTCGGGATGGGGTGCGTTTTCTGACTCCTAACTTTTTTAGCTGGCTCCTAGATTCCAAGCAAATTTGTCAAACCCTGGAATATGTTATTTTTCTCTACTGCGGCACATCCTTGTATTGCACTCAGCTAAACAGCATGATGCAAGTGGGGCTTCCGGTGGCCTCCTAAACACTCTCTTATTCATTTTTACCTTTTCATCTGACCACTGGAAGAATTTACAGTCTTTTTCTATCTCTCTATCTTTTCTATTCATTTTTACCTTTTCATCTGACCACTGGAAGAATTTACAGTCTTTTCTATCTCTGCAGGCTGGTATGCTGCTGGTATGCTAATACCAGAGATGTTCAAAGACTGCAAACATGATACAAGAGATGGTCAGAGATTGCAGTCATGATAAAACCGAGGCTTAGAGGTTTCAGGGGTGTACAGTAGAGCTGCATGATTCTGGCTAAAATGAGAATCACAATTTATTTATTTTTGCTTAGAATAAAGATCATGATTCTGTTGCGATTCTCGCTGTGTAACATCATCCTTACACAATATACAAAAAAATTGGGCTAACTTTACTGTTATTTTAAATTCATTACAGTGTATTTTTTTTCCCCAAAAATTGCGTTTGAAAGGCCACTGTGCAAATACTGTGTAAAGAAATAAAAAATTGCAATGACCGCCATTTAATTTACAGACAAAGTTTGTTCCATTTGATCTAAAAGAACTAAAAGATACTTTGTTTATAGTTATAGTCTTTGTTTTTTTGACAGATCTAGTGAGCAGAGAACTTCTTTGCACTTGAATTGTGTAAATGCTGCAAAGGGGTCTTGGGGGGGGGGGGGGGTTTGAATCGAAATCTCAATTTTTTTAACGATTAATCGTGCAGCTCTAGTGTACACTGTAAAGTAATGTCAAGTTTTGAGGCACTGTGTAAATGAGTAACATAAATAAAACATGATTTAAGTAGCACTGATATATTTTAAATTTTTTTGTTTATTCTCATAGGCCCAACACTATTATTTGTCAAGACCGCTAAAGGGAAGGAAGATGGTAGGAGATTCTATGCCTGCTCAGCCTGCAGAGATAGAAAAGACTGTAAATTCTTCCAGTGGTCAGATGAAAAGGTAAAAATTAATAAGAGAGTGTTTAGGAGGCCACCCGAGCCCCACTTGCATCATGCTGTTTAGCTGAGTGCAATACAAGGATGTGCCGCAGTAGAGAAAAATAACATATTCCAGGGTTTGACAAATTTGCTTGGAATCTAGGAGCCAGCTAAAAAAGTTAGGAGTCAGAAAACGCACCCCATCCCGACGAGCTTGCGCGCAGAAGTGAACACATACGTGAGCAGCGCCCGCATATGTAAACGGCGTTCAAACCACACATGTGAGGTATCCCCGCGATTGGTAGAGCGAGAGCAATAATTCTAGCCCTAGACCTCCTCTGTAACTCAAAACATGCAACCTGTAGATTTTTTTAAACGTCGCCTATGAAGATTTTAAAGGGTAAAAGTTTGTCGGCATTCCACGAGCGGACGCAATTTTGAAGCGTGACATGTTGGGTATCAATTTACTCGGCGTAACATTATCTTTCATAATATTAAAAAAAATGGGGACAACTTTACTGTTGTCTTATTTTTTAATTTAAAAAAGTGTATTTTTTTCCCAAAAAAGTGCGCTTGTAAGACCGCTGCGCAAATACGGCGTGACAAAGTATTGCAACGATCGCCATTTTATTCTTTAGGGTGTTAGGATAAAAAATATATATAATGTTTGGGGTTCTAATTAGAGGGGAAAAGATGGCAGTGAAAATAGTGAAAAATTACATTAGAATTGCTGTTTAAAGCGGAGTTCCGGCCACAATTTCACTTTTTAAATATAAATACCCCTGTAATACACAAGCTTAATGTATTCTAGTAAAGTTAGCCTGTAAACTAAGGTCCGTTTTGTTAGGTTGTTACAGCATTTAGACACTTTATAAAATAGAAATTGACTGGGGCCATCTTAAAGGAGTTCTCTAAGCTAAAACTTTTAACCCCCGCTGTGCCCGGGCTGTAAAACTATACAAAATAAACTTTCACTTACCTGCCTACGATCCCCCGTTGTTCCGATATCGCCGTCCCGGTCTCTTCCACTTCCTGGGGGTCGGTGACTCATGACTTCCACTTCCTGGGCGACGGGACATTGCTGCGGCCGCTGATAGGCTGAGCGCACTGTGAGTCACCGACCCCCAGGAAGTGGAAGAGACCGGGACCGGAGAACGGGACGGCGATATCGGAACAACGGGGGATCGTAGGCAGGTAAGTGAAGGTTTATTTTTGTATAGTTTTACAGCCCGGGCACAGCGGGGGTTAAAAGTTTTAGCTCAGAGAACTCCTTTAAGTGTGGGCATCATGAAGCCAGACTGTATGACTTCCTGGATTTCAGCCTTGCAGATCTCGAACATGCTCAGTGCTGCACAAGCAGTGTCAGATCAGGTTTCAGCACCTGTGCTGTCCAAGTCACATGATTCTTTGAGACTGGGGAATGCACAGACTCCTGGAAAGTTACACCCACTACATTCCCAGGAGTCTGTGCGGTGTAGGTTAGGAAGCATTAAGCACCTAGGTGCAGGAAGTGGGAAGATTAACTATTCTGCCTAGCAACAACACTTTGAAGGCATCTAAAAAAAAAAAAAAAAAATTCGTAAAGGACTAATGACATTTTTTTAAAACTACTGATGTAATGTTATATTTATGGGTGGAACTCCACTTTAACTTGTAATGCTTAACTTGTAATAAAAACGGCCACCACCAGATGGCACCAGCTCACACAAGGAAGAGCTGGGGACTTCAAGGCCGCAAAGCCGCGGCCTCAATTACCGGACATCACGGGCCCCCCGCGAACGAGCGGCGGGGGAGGTGGGGGCCTAGTCCGCTGCGATCCTGGGGAAAAGGCGCTCCGCGGACTAGGCCGAAGCCGCGGTCTCACCTAAAACATCCTGCCCGCAGCGATCCTGGGAGAAGGCTGCGAACGGCAGATGCCGATCTCGCGGCCTTTTCCGAGGATCGCGGCGAGCTGCGGGCAGGATGTTTTAGGCGAGGCCGCGGCTTCGGCCTAGTCCGCGGAGCGCCGGTCCTATGGAACAACTTTTTTTTTTGCCCACCTTCCAAGCCAAGTCGCCAGGACGCTATTTCTAGTCGCCCTGGCGACCGGGATTTGTCGAGCCCTGACATATACTACACCATATCCATACACTCGTGGTGAGGTTTACTAAAACTGGAGGGTGCAAATCTGGTGCAGCTCAGCAATCGGCTTCTAGATTTTATTGTCAAAGCTTAAAGCGGAGGTTCACCCTAATAACATGTATATCTGACCAACTCCCTTATAGTCGTAACAAGTACGTCCGCAATTAGTTATTTTTTTTTGTATGCTTTACGTACCTTGTAATCCATTATTTCAATCTACTTCTCCCCGCGGGAGTAGGCGTTTCTATGCCTAGGGGGATTGTCATCTGGGAGGTCGCCCAGATGATTGACGTCTGTTCGCCCCAGCAGTTAAGGCCCCGCCCCCCGTATTGCGTAGGCGCGCACAAGTTACGGGGCTTCCGAAAAAAGCCGAACATGCAGAGATGTGAGTCAGCTCTATACGGCGCCTGCGCTTTGCATGTTTGGCTTTTTTCGGAAGCCCCGTAACTTGTGCGCGCCTACACAATAACGGGGGGCAGGGTTGAAAGACAACCTTCCTCAGGACAGTGTTTATCCTTCGAAACGCGTCAGCCAGCAGTGATCCCTGCGCCCTCTTCTTCATTTTCTGGAGACGGTGGCCATCAGACTGATTGCCATCATTTAAATGCTGTTTAAGTTGCGATTTCTTTCACATGCTTGTGAGTGGTTTTTATATTGTTACTCAATAAATATATTTATCTAAGGATAATGCACAAGGCTGGTGCGCCCTCTCTCTTTTTATTCTTTTTTTTTTTGACTGTTAGAATACTCCCATCCTGGAGGGCAGCAAGGCCTGAAACATTATCCATTTCGAACTATAGATCACCTGATTAGCATACTTGTGTGCACAAGTTTTTGTTTTCTGCTATCCCTACAGGCCAACCTGCCCTTAATCCATCCACTGCTATGTGCTCCAACTTGGGAGACTCTGAAAATTATAGTTAGGACCACAGTACACAGAGGTGCCTTGACATAGGTATTGCAGCTTACTCATATATTTGCAAAGGTGTGTAAACGAAACCCCTTGTTTTTAATGTGAATTGTTAGCAAGGGTTAATTCTGTTTTGCTTTGTTTTTGCAGGCTGGCTGGTAAGTGTGCTGGGAAAATTGTGTTTGTTAGAGAGAGACAGAAGCAGGGGGCCATTGACTCCCGTTATTAATTAAATCCTGTGAGGGGGAAGGGGGAGTGGGGCTGAGTCATGCTGTGTGTGTCTAAAGATGCACATAGCCCGGCTTGGGAGCGAGCCCGAACATGTGCCCCCATAGGAAACTGCTTCCTATGGTGTTGCACAGAGAACAGTAGTAGCCAAGAGTGACAGCGGAGGGCCCCAAAAGAGGATGATCAGGGCCGCTCTGTGCAATACCATTGCACAGAACAGGTAAGTATAAATATGTTTATTATTTTAATTGAAAATAAAAAATAAAAAAAAGCCAGCATGTTCTTGGCAAAATGCTTAATATTGAGTATTTTAAGTAAAAAATATGTGTTATATGTACTCAACAGTTCTCCTTGTTATTTTTAAATAGGTTTCAGAAGCCAAACGGGAGGCTAGAGAAGAATATAACCGTAGCTGTCAGCCTCCTATGTCCCATGACCAGTACATGATAAGGTACCTTCCTAAATGGAGACACTTCTGTGATGCATTTGCCTATATGTCTCAGTTTAATTCTCCCTGCTTGCCCTGTGTGATTCAGTCCTCGGCTAACAGGTTATTGACGTGCTAATGTCCCCTCACTATTTCTAAAGGTTAATTGATCTATTGTGTTGTGTGAAGGAGATCTGTGTTTAAGTGGCTTGTGTTAATTATTCTGATTGCTCCATTGTGGTAATTATCTCTCTATATGCGGGGTCGAGCTGTCTAGTTAATGTATTCAGTACAACTAGTAATCAGCGTCACTGATCGGCTCCGTCGTGTCTGCCTAATCATCTGTATGGAAGCCCCAGTGTGAGGGGGCGGAGATTTGTCATTGTAACAGTTTTGGAAATTACATATAAGCTCTGTGTTATAACATTAAACTCTGTCTTGTTCTAGCAGTAAGCCTGGACTCATGTGTGGCTTAATGGGCGATCTCAGGAATATTCCTCCTAGTGGAATATTGGGTGGTGATCTTATGGAAGAAGGGAATCTTTGACGGGGATATCATACCAATACCGTCACAACTTCCATCTCCTGTCATATATATAATTAGTGATTTATCTCCTTTTTATCATTATAATGCATGGTAATGGTATATTGCCAAATACACCACAAATGGTGATTACGTTTTTTTTTTTTTTTTAGAGAGAGAGAGAACCTTAAAGTATATGTAAACTTTACCCCGTAAAACATCCCATTCTGTTTAAAATAAAAATGAAAGGGAAAAAAATGTGTGTACACTGAGCTTCCCAGTAAAACACTATGTGGGGGGCGTGTCAGGACAAGTCTGATCATTGGAGGAGAGCAGGCCAGCATACAGGTGAAACTCGAAAATTGAATATCGTGCATCGTTTCATTTATTTCACTAATGCAACTTAACCACTTAAGACCCAGACCAAAATGCAGGTAAAGGACCTGGCCAGTTTTTGCGATTCGGCATTGCGTCGATTTAACTGACAATTGCGACGTGGCTCCCAAACAAAATTGGCGTCTTTTTTTTCTCACAAATAGAGCTTTCTTTTGGTGGTATTTGATCACCTCTGCGGTTTTTATTTTTTGCGCTATAAACAAAAATAGAGCGACAATTTTGAAAAAAATGCAATATTTTTTCCTTTTTGCTATAATAAATATCCCCCAAAAATATATAAAAAAACTTTTTTTTCCCTCAGTTTAGGCCGATACGTATTCTTCTACCTATTTTTGGTAAAAAAATTGCAATAAGCGTTTATCAATTGGTTTGCGCAAAATTTATAGTAAATAGGGGATAGTTTTATTGCATTTTTATTAATTTTTTTTTTTTACTACTAATGGCGGCGGACACATCGGACATTTTTTGACACATTTTTGGAACAATTGTCATTTCCACAGCTATAAAAATGCATTGTTTACTGTGAAAATGACAATTGCTGTTTGGGAGTTAACCACTAGGGGGCGCTGAAGGGGTTAAGTGTGACCTCATATGTGTTTCTAACTGTAGGGGGGCGGGGCTGGACGTGTGACATCATCGATCGTGCTTCCCTATATCAGGGAAAACACGATCAGTGACAGCGCCACAGTGAAGAACAGGGAAGCTGTGTTTACACACACAGCTCTCCTCATTCTTCAGCTCCGGGGACCGATCGCGGGACTCCAGCGGCAATCGGGTCACGGAGCACGCCGCGGGCGCTCGCCCGCGACCGGGCACTTAAAGTGGACGTACAGGTACGTGCTTGTGCCCAGCCGTGCCATTCTGCCAACATATATGTGCAGGAGGCGGTCCTTAAGTGGTTAAAAGGTGAAACTAATATACGAGATAGACTCATTACATGCAAAGCAAGATAGTTCAGTTGTTATTTGTCATATTTGTGATGATTATGGCTTACAGCTCATGAAAACCCCAAATCCACAATCTCAGAAAATGTGAATATTACATGCAATCAATAAAACAAGGATTGTACATAGAACAATATCGGACCTCTGAAAGGTATAAGCATGTATATGTACTCAGTACTTGGTTTGGGCTTCTTTTGCAGCAATTACAGCCTTAGTGCGGCGTGGCACTGCTGAGGTGTTATGGAAGACCAGGATGCTTCAATAGCGGCCTTCAGCTCTTCTGCATTGTTCGGTCTCATGTCTCTCATCTTTCTCTTGGCAATGCCCTATAGATTCTCTATGGGGTCCAGGTCAGGCGAGTTTGCTGGCCAATCAAGCACAGTAATCCCACGGTCATTGAACCAGGTTTTGGTGCTTTTGGCAGTGTGGGGGAGGTGCCAAGTCCTGCTGGAAAATGAAGTCAGCATCCCCATAGAGCTTGTCTGTAGAAGGAAGCATGAAGTGCTCCAAAATCTCCTGGTAGACGGCTGCGGTGACCCTGGACTTAATGAAGCACAGTGGACCAACACCAGCAGATGACATGGCTCCCCAAATCATCACAGACTGTGGAAACTTCACACTGGACTTCAAGCATCTTGCAGTGTGTGCCTCTCCATTCTTCCTCCATACTCTGGCTCCTTGGTTTCCAAATGAGATGCAAAATTTGCTCTCATCAGAAAAGAGGACTTTGGACCACTGAGCAACAGAACAGGTCTGTTTTTCTTTAGCCCAGGTAAGACACTTCTGATGTTGTTTTGTTGTTCAGGAGTGGCTTGACAAGAGGAATACGACATTTGAAGCCCATGTCCAGGATCTGTCTGTGTGTGGTGGCTCTTGATGCTCTGACTCCAGCCTCAGTCCACTCCTTGTGAAAGTCCCCAACCCTTTAATGGCCTTTTCCTGACAATCCTCTCCAGGCTGCGGTCATCCCTGCTGATTGTGCACCTTTTCCTTCCACACTTTTTCCTTCCACATAACTTTCTATCAATGTACTTTGATACAACACTTTGGGAACGTCCAACTTCTTTTGAAATGACCTTTTGAGGCTTCCCTCCTTTATGGAGGGTGTCAATGATGGTTTTCTGCAGAGCTGTCAGGTCAGCAGTCTTTCCCATGATTGTGATTCCTACTGAACCAGACTGAGAGACCATTTAAAGCCTCAGGAACCCTTTGCAGGTGTTGTGGCTTAATTAGCTGATTAGAGTGGGACACTTTGAGCCTAGAATATTTCACCTTTTCACAAAATTAAAATTTTCTGAGATTGTGGATTTGGGGTTTTCATGAGCTGTAAGCCATAATCATCACAATTATGACAAATCACGGCTTGAACTATCTTGCTTTGCATGTAATGAGTCTCTCTCATATATTAGTTTCACCTTTTAAGTTGCATTAGTGAAATAAATGAACTTTTGCACAATATTCAGATTTTTTCGAGTTTCACCTGTAGTTGGGAAACGTGACCAGGTTGTGTCCTCTTGCTTAGTATGGTCAGTTTTTTAATAGGAAAGCTGAGTGACTGGCAGGTACACCATAGTTTTTACATAAAGGAAGCAATACAAAGAGAACAAGATATTTTTTTTCATACAAGTACATGGGACAGCAGGGAATATGAAATGTTGAGTTTGCATACTCTTTAAAAGAACCATAATGAATCTTTACCCTGGAACAGGTATGCGGATCAGTTGTCCAGGCACAGATGTCTGGCTCTTTATCCTTGTGAGTGGCCCAGTGCAGTGAAAAACATCAAGGAAGGTTGTTTTTTCTTGGAGAAAAGATGTATGCAGTGACCTTGCTGACAGTTCAATAAATACAGCAAGAAGAGCGAAGATTGGGATGTGGCTCTTATATTTGTAACATTATATTGAAGTTGTAGGGGGTCGAGCATGGGCAGTGTCTTTTCCTGAAACTCCACCCTAAGTTGCAGTACAGGCAATCTGTAGGCAGACAGCTTATCCCTGGGAATAACATAGGGATGGCGTAAAAAAAAAAAACCCCACATGGTTGCTGCATTAGAAAAGTGACAGCAGAAAAAGATTGAGTAGTCCATCGAGTCTGCTCAATTTTTTGTTTTGTTTTGTTTTTTCGTTTAATTTTATTGTCTATATATCTATGTTTGTTTGTCCCATGCATGTCTGAAGCCATTTACTGTTGACTGTCTCACTACCTCTGCTGGTAATTTATTCCAATCATCAACTACCCTTTCAGTATATTAATACTTTCTAAGATTCGTTTTCTAGATGGCTAGTTCAATGTATCTCTTGTTTTCTTTTCACACCAGGTTTCAAGAATTCATTGGGCTTCCTCTGGCAAAAAGGAAATTTTGTCAAGACTGCCAGCAGCTCTTGTTGCAGAATGAGTGGGGGGGACATTCAGGTCATCATATTGTTGGTGATATTTCTGTATCCCAATTGAGGAGACCCAGTCAGCTCCTCCATCCACTGGTGAACAAGAAGAGCAATGCACAATACCTATTCACCGACAGAAGCTGCTCCTTGCTGCTGGATACCATCATCAGCCTGGGCTGCAGACGGGTTCTGTGTGTGGGCACACCAAGGTACGGCCAAGACAGACGCTCTGACAATCATGTCAAAATGGATGTCGTTTAACTTTTAGTTTTTTTGTGCAACAAAAGTCTCTGTAGAGCAAACCTATATTTTATGTTAATCATAAAGGGAAAATCATTTTTTTTACGTGTCTTAAGTGCTACAGATAGCCAACAACAACTTTCAATATTTTATATTTCCGTAGACCCTTTTCACACTGGGGCCACGTTATCACTCTTTAGCGCTGTTTAAGTGGCGCTTTTCGCCCACTAGCGGGGAGCTTTTAATCCCAAAGGGGGTTAAAATCCCCTCATTGCAGTGTTTCCAAAGCACTTTTCAGGCGCATTTCAATGGGCAGGGCATTTTGGGAGCGCAAAATACAGCGCTCCCAAACCGCCCCAAAGATGCTACTTGCATGACTTTTCTTAACGTCCCGCAAGTGCACCGTCCGAGTGTGAAAAGTCACACTAGAATGAATGGGAGACAGTTTTCAGGTGCTATTTAGAGGCTATTTATAGCCCTAAAACGCCTGAAAACCACCTCAGTGTGAAAGGGATCTTAAAGCAGTATTAAAGTGGTTTTAAAGGACCAAAGTTTTTTTTTAATCTTAATGCATTAGGGTAAAATAGAATGCATTAAAGTTGGATGTAAACCCTCACATATATACTTGGTATAGTGAACAGCCTCAGATGATACACAGAGATGAAACAAATCTCCCTACATAAGTTTTACATGTATATCTGCTGTCTTCATCTTTATATACTGTTTAGAAAGTGCACATTGTGTTTAAATCTTAACTTCCTCATTCAGCAGTAGCAGCGTAGTGTTTTGATTACACTGGGAGACAGCTGATTGGAGGAAAGGCACCCCCCCTCCAGATAGGCAGAGACTTTCAGACTGTACTGTGAATAGACCAGCTCTCTGCTAATCTATTTATAGCACCCACCCTGACACAAAATTCAGGCTGGTTTTATCACATGTCGGTGAACTTGTCAATAGTTCTCATGCTGATAACAGAAGAACAGAGCAGGAGAAAGCCACGGGACTTGTTGATTTGAAGAGAGATAAGAAAACCCTACAGATACATCCACTTGAAAGTAAAGAAAAACATGGGGCAATAATAGTAGGAATTATGTGAATGGTTAAGAAATCAGATGGGTGGGGGGGGGGGGGGTGAATGAGTGAGTAGTTTTTCACTTTTCTCAGTAGCAGTCACATGAGGAAAGTGATAGCCCTCCCCCTTCTGCTTTCTCCGCCATTCACAGAACTATTGTTATTGACCCACAATGTATCGTATTCTGTGAATTGGCGGTGGACTTTTTGTCATCCATCTGGTTCTCCTCCATTCACAGAAATTGGTGCATTAATAATATACTGTAAGTTCTGTGAATGGCATGTGCAGTGCAACTTTTCTCAGTAGCAGCCGCTGCTGTTTACCTCTTCATCAGAAGATAGCAGCTCAAGGCAGTATGTGGTGACTGTGAGGGGCAAATAAGGAATAGAAATATAAAAATTGAAACTAACAGAGGATAATCTCTTTAAATGTATGAACAAGTGTATATGTTTAAAAACCTGTCAGATCTGGTTGACCATTAAAAGAACATCGGACGGTGAGCCATAAATGTACAACTTTTCGTACACCTGTTAATGTGAAGCATGAGGACTGATGGTTTTTACTACATGCAGTGCTGATCTATGACACTAATAGGGTGTATCATGGGTAATTGAAGGTACTACTCATGGTACACCAAAGCTATAAATTGCACAAAATACAATGAATGCAGTCTTGAGTATAAAGTAGTTGGTGCAGCCATAATAGTTTGAGTAGTAGTCTTTTCAAGCAGCCTCAATTTCACTTTTTAAATATAAATACCCCTGTAATACACAAGCTTAATGTATTCTAGTAAAGTTAGTCTGTAAACTAAGGTCCGTTTTGTTAGGTTGTTACAGCATTTAGACACTTTATAAAATAGAAATTGACTGGGACCATCTTAAGTGTGGGCATCATGAAGCCAGACTGTATGACTTCCTGGATTTCAGCCTTGCAGATCTCGCACATGCTCAGTGCTGCACAAGCAGTGTAATAGGTTTCAGATCAGGTTTCAGCACCTGTACTGTCCAAGTCACATGATTCTTCGAGACTGGGGAGTGCACAGACTCCTGGAAAGTTACACCCACTACATTCCCAGGAGTCTGTGCGGTGTAGGTTAGGAAGCTTAAGCACCTAGGTGCAGGAAGTGGGAAGATTAACTATTCTGCCTAGCAACAACACTTTGAAGGCATCTAAAAATATTTTTTTTTTCTTAAAGGACTAATGACCTTTTTTTAAAACTACTGATGTAATGTTATATTTATGGGTGGAACTCCACTTTAAAATAACTATTGTTCTGACTTTCTAGATTGCATGAATGGATCAGACATCAGGCTTGTGATGAAGGCTCCAAGCTGAAGGTAAAGAGTCTGTTATTAGACATTGATTTCAGGTAAGCATTGTGTACCTATTGCCATTGGCTTTTAAATAAAACATAATAGCAGAGATACATTAGCCACTGAACCTCCGGAAGGTTTACCCCCTCTTCATCTTCATGACCAGGCCACTTTTTGTGATCAATCACTGCATTACTTTAACTGACAAATGCGTGTCCCCCCCCACATATAGAGCTTTCTTTTGGTGGTATTTGATCACCTCTGCAGGTTTTTTTTGTGCTTTAAACAAAAAAAGGCAGTCCATTAAAAATAAAAAATTTGACTCGGTTTGTGAGTGTTGTCTCGCAAGACAAGCAGGATTAAAGTGGTTGTAAATTCTTACAGACCACTTGGACCTACAGGTAAGCCTAGATTAAGGCTTACCTGTAGGTGCAAGAAATATCTCCTAAACCTACACGGTTAAGAAGATATCTTCCCAAAAATCGGGCACCTATGTCTACGTTGCATAGACAACGACGCAGGCGCACTGAGCGTGCTGTTAGTGAAGGCGATCATGCCGTCACTCCCGCGCATGCGCACGGGAGACATCATCGCTGCTCCAGCCAGTCACAGCGCTGGAGCAGTGATACCTGGAAATCACTCCGGGAAGATATGGTGGCGTCGGAGGAGGCGAACGAGGACCGCTGCGGGGCCTTCGATCTCAGGCAAGTACTACATAATGAGCTAGTATGCTATGCATACTAGCTTATTATGCCTTTGTCTTGCAGGCTTCTTTTTTTTTGAGGACGGTTTACTTCCTCTTTAACCACTTAAGACCCGGACCATTATGCAGGTTAAGGACCTTGCCCCTTTTTGCGATTCGGCACTGCGTCACTTTAACAGACAATTGCGCGGTCGTGCGACGTGGCTCCCAAACAAAATTGGTGTCCTTTTTTCACTCAAATAGAGCTTTCTTTTGGTGGTATTTGATCACCTCTGCGGTTTTTATTTTTTGCGCTAGAAACAAAAATAGAGCGACAATTTTGAAAAAAATGCAATATTTTTTACTTTTTGCTATAATAAATATCCCCCAAAAATATTTTCCTCAGTTTAGGCCGATACGTATTCTTCTACCTATGTTTGGTAAAAAAATAGCAATAATCGTTTATCGATTGGTTTGCGCAAAATTTATAGCGTTTACAAAATAGGGGATAGTTTTATTGCATTTTTATTAATTTTTTTTTTTTTTTTTGTGACTGCGACATTATGGCGGACACATCGGACAATTTTGACACATATTTGGGACAATTGCAGTTTAGGAGTTAACCACTAGGGGGCACTGTAGGGGTTAAGTGTGACCTCATATGTGTTTCTAACTGTAGGCGGGCGGGGCTGGACGTGTGGCATCAGTGATCGTCTTTCCCTATATCGGGGAACAGACGATCACTGACACTGCCACAATGAAGAACGGGGAAGGTGTGTTTACACCTCTCCCCATTCTTCAGCTCCGGTGACCGATTGCGGGACACCGGCGGTGATCGGGTCATGGAGCTTCAGACAGGGCCGCGAGCGTGCTTGCGACCCCACGGCTGGGCTTAAAGGGACACGTACAAGTACGCAATTGTGCCCAGCCGTGCCATTCTGCCGACGCATATCGGCGTGAATGGGTCCTTAAGTAGTTAAAGCCTCTGGGGTTTGCAGTACCGCATTTGGCCAGAGGTGCGGGGGCACCGGAGCCGCTCGGAGACATTCCATTCCAGAGTGTCTCGGAGTGGTCTTCTTGTGTCTCCGGCGCCTCCACCTGCGGTACTGCAAACACTGGCAGTGACACTGGAATAAATGTTTTCTACACAGACCTCTCTGCTTACTTGTGAATATTAGGATTTATTTATCTTGATCCAGCAACTTGTAATACCTTCAGTCATAGGGTTATTATTCCTGGAGTTGGGCAATAGTTGGTATGTATTTGCTGTCATGGGCAACACGCTTACAGCAGCAAGGCACATCCATGAGAACAAACGATTGCAACTAGTGCTAAGTGAAAATGTATTATGGGTTATTGAAGTAGCTGCTGTGCTAACGTCCGAACATTTTATCAAAGCCAAATGCAGCCAGATACATAAAGAAACACAAGGCTTCTTGGTGAGATTTGTAGTGTTTTTTTTTTTTTTCAGCATAATTCTGTGCTGTGCAACCTCCCACTAATGCTTCATTGTGTGGGTGACGCCTCAGTGGGCCTGTGAACAACAAACCTGTGTTTTTATAGGCTTACAAATATGCCCATGCAGAATATGATGAATACCAGAAAAAAAAAAACAAGGCAGACAAACAGAAGATGGAGGGCACAAAGAAGACTAAAGTTCATAAGGCATTAATGTCCCCCGGAGCAAGAATAATGGCAATTGGTTGTCGTATTTTGTGTTTTTTCATGGCACATCGAGGAAGACCATTTGGTTTAGCTAGAAAGAGCTAAGATTGTCACTTTATTGCAATATGTTTTATAAAGAATACAGCGCTTGATTAATATTTTGCTACAACATTTCAAATACAGCAGCTGACTCCTCTTCTTTTTTTTTTTTTTCAGGCATTCCCAGTTTTACAGCAAATATGATTTTTGTCACTACAACATGTTTAACCATCATTTTTTTGGTGGAGAGGTAAGCTTTAAAAAGAACTGTCTTCACTAATGGATGCTGGAGCAGCACTTACAGAAAAGTCATCCACTTTATTTATTCTAGCTTGTAAATAAGCTTCACTGTGCTCTTGCTGATTGATAGATAGAGAGAATATTATATATAAAATATCTCTCTATCTATCAATTTATTATTTTTTTACTTGTGAGATCAGTCTCTTTCGCTGTCTGAAACTGTGGCATTCTTTTGCCCATATTAGGTTTTGTGATGGTTATAGCTAATACATTTTTTTTTTAACAATGTAAAGACCAGGCCTATTCTGGCACTTTTTTAGAAGAGGACCTAAAGAATAAAATGGCGATCACTATAATTGTTTATGTCACAGTATTTGTGCAACGTTTTTTAGAACGCAATTTCTTAAGAAAAAAATTACTTTAAAGCGGTTCTCCACCCTAAAGTGAAGTCCCGCTGATCGGAACCCTCCCCCCCTCCGGTGTCACATTTGACACCTTTCAGGGGGGAGGGGGTGCATATACCTGTCTAAAGACAGGTATTTGCACCCACTTCCGGCCCGGCATTCACAGGCAAAAGATGGGCATTCCGTCACATCCCGTCGCCCCCCCCCCCCCCCCCCCCGTTGTGTGCTGGGAACACTCGGCTCCCAGCACACAGCGGGAGCCAATCGGCGGGCGCAGCGCGACTCGCGCATGCGCCGTAGGGAACCGGGCAGTGAAGCCGGAGCGCTTCACTTCCTAGTTCCCTCAGCGTGGATGGAGGGGGGAGCAGCAGGGTGACGAGCGATCGCTCGTCCTCTGCTGCGATCGGCGCTGGACTCCAGGACAGGTAAGTGTCCTAATATTAAAAGTCAGCAGCTGCAGTATTTGTAGCTGCTGGCTTTTAATATTTTTTTTTGAGCGAACATCCGCTTTAATGAATTTGAATGCAAAAAAAAACCAATATATAACCAAATTTTGGGGTAAAATATATAAATGATATTATGCAGAGTAAATAGATACCTAACATGTCACGCTTTAAAATTGCGCACGCTCGTGGAATGACAGCAAACTAGGATACTTCAATATCTCCCTAGGCAACGCTTTAATTTTTTATTACAGGTTACCAGTCTACAAAGGATGTCTAGCGCTTATAAAAATGTATTATTCATTTTACTTTATTTTTACACTATTTTTTAAATTTCGTTTTTTTAATCACTTTTATTGCTATCACAGGGAATGTAAACATGGGCAGTGACAGATACTCTTTTTATAGGGAGATCCCAGATGTCTCCTCTGCCCTTAAATGCATCTGATCACACCCAGATCGGTGTGCTCGGATGCTTTCACTATTTATTTAAAAATACATTCAGTTACATCCGGGGAAACCGGAAGTGAGGAACTTGCTTTTCTGCCTGCTTACAATAGAGGTGACGGGAGACCGGATCGTCTCTGATCACCTTTGATCACCCACTTTCGCCACCTGTAAAAGCAATCCAGCGGCTAATTCGCCACTAGAATTGCTTTCACTTTTTAGAGCTTCACCAGCTCTAAAAAAAAACAATGCTGGGTTTATGGCGGCCAACAACTACCTGTATAGTCACGTACATCTATGTGATTTGGCAGCAAGTGGTTATTTGAAATGTGAAATATTGCATATGAATATTTTTGTTCAAATTTCAAGCCAGCAAGTGGAGTTCTAGGCTCGTTTTTACACATTTTCTAGGCAATCCTTACCTGCTTTCCTACAGGCTTGTTGCTCTGTAGCACGTGTGAGTCAGAAGAGTATTGTTTCAGACAGGAGAGAGTCTGAAGGCAAACGGTGTCTGCAGTATAATCTGAGAACTTCTAACACTGCCATAACTGTGCCCTGGGTACACCTTGTATTTCATTTGTAAAACAAAGACTTGGAAAATATATATATATAATATATATATATATATATATAAACATTTGTTTAACCACTTAACCCCCCGGACCATATTGCTGGTCAAAGACCAGAGCACTTTTTGCGATTCGGCACTGCGTCGCTTTAACTGACAATTGCGCGGTCGTGGCTCCCAAACAAAATTGGTGTCTTTTTTTCCCCCCACAAATAGAGCTTTCTTTTGGTGGTATTTGATCACCTCTGCGGTTTTTAGTTTTTGCGCTATAAACAAAAATAGAGCGACAATTTTTTGAAAAAAATGAATATTTTTTTACTTTTTGCTATAATAAATATCCCCCCAAAATATATAAAAAAAACTATTTTTTTCCTCAGTTTAGGCCGATACGTATTCTTCTACATATTTTTCGTAAAAAAAATCGCAATAAACATTTGATTGGTTTGCGCAAAAGTTATAGCGTTTACAAAATAGGGGGTAGTTTTATGGCATTTTTTATTAATATTTTTTTTTTACTAGTAATGGTGGCGATCAGCGTTTATTTTTTTTTTTTTTTTTTTTTTTTCGGTACTGCGACATTATGGCGGACACTTTTGACAAATTTGGGACCATTGGCATTTTTATAGCGATCAGTGCTATAAAGGGGTTCACTAGGGGGCAGGGAAGGGGTTAAGTATGTTCCCTGGGTGTATTCTAACTGTAGTGGCCTCATTAGGGGAAATGACTGATCTCTGTTCATACATTGTATTGCATTTCTCCCCTGCCTTACACACACGGCTCCCGGTCCTAGCTCTGTAATGAGCAATCGTACGTGTCCGGCGGCGATCGCGCCCGCCGGGCACGGGAGTCAGGGACGAGCGGGGGGCGTGCACGAGATGCCAACGTATAGATACGGGCTCTCGCGCAGGGGAGCCGACCTGCCGCCGTATAACTACTTGCTGGTCGGCAAGTAGTAAAAAATGGTTAAAGTTGGCAAAATCATTACAGTCTGATTAATTGTTAAAGAAAAAATCATTCTACTCAAAACTGATGCTGCTGAGCTGGGTCACCCAGTGGTTTCTTATATTACTCTGAGAGGTGGAATAATGGAGGTTTTAGGGCTGTTGTCTACATCCTTGCTTTACTACAAAGCAAAGCAGTAGCTCTTTTCTGATTATACTGGCTAAAATGCTTGTTCAGAGTCAGTGACGGGCATTCTCTACAGCAGGGGTCTCCAAACTTTCTAAACAAAGGGCCAGTTTACTGACCTTTTTAGACTTTAGTGGGACCAGACTGTGGCCATCGGGAGACAAAATGTCCCAGCAACAGTGAAAGTACACAATCCCTTATCATTGGTGTGATTGGGAGGAATTGTTCCCTATTATTGGGGTAATTGGGAGGAACTGTGCCCCATTGTTGATGCATTGGTAGAAATTGTGCACCATCATTGGTGTTAGGAGGAATTGTGCTGTTTATTGGTGTACGTGAATAAAATAGTGCCCCCAAGGGCCAGATAAAAGCAAGCAAAGGTCTCCATCTGGCCTCCCGGCGACAGTCTGGAGACCACTGGTTTACAGGAAGAACTTTGTTTTTTTATAGCAAGCTGTCTGGTCTTTTTTCTTATACAATACAAAAACTGTAATGAGTAGTAATGTTTATTTCCAAAAATTACTAATTCATACGTTTTCCAATGGCCAGAATACTTCCACATCGGTCTGTCTGGTCTTTAGGCCGGGTTCACACCTATGCGAATTGAGTGCGGCTTAAACCGCATCCAATTCGCAGAACATTTCAAAATACATTGTTTTCAATGAGGCTGGTTCACATATGTGCGATGCATTCGCACTGCGCATTGCGGCAAAACCGTGTGCGTTTTTTAGGCATTGCGGTGCGGCTCAGGTGCGAATTCAGGCCCATTATCTTCTATGGGAGCTGAATTTGCAGATGTGTTCATTTCTCTTCAGTATTTGTCTCATTCAGCTCAATACACTTCCCCCCTCCCCTCTCCCAGGTCTCCAAATTCGCACCTGATCCGCAGCTAAAACGCAGTTGATCCGCGGAACACCTTATAGAGAAATTCGCAAAGACAACGGAGCTCCAAAACGCAACGCACTAGTGTGATTTCGGCCTTAGATTAGTTGAAGAATCCAGGTGATTGGTAAATAATTGTCTGCAGCCTGGACACATCATCTTTCAAATTCAGAAACATAAAAAAAAATAAAATGTCCTGTTTCCTGTTTTTCTCATCCATTCTTTCTAAATGGTTATAGAGCTTTTTAAAGCAAAACTCTAGCTCAATATAACATACTAATGAATAGCCTTAACAAAAAAAAAAAAAAATTAAACCAGGCTTGGCTGAAGTATTCACCTTCAATGCAGGGACCCCCCATAGTACTTTTCTTCTGCCACTAGATGTCCTTAATCTGATGGCCAGCATAATTCAACCCACTTCCTCTGATCCCAGATCGCCCTGGACCGTCCCCAGTCTGTAACTGGACAGTGAATGGAGAAGTGGCACTGCAATGAGCTCATCTCTGTTAATCTGCTTTCTCTTCCTTTCAGTATGCTTCTTGTTGGCACAGGAACATATTGACTCCTTGCACTGCTTCTTCCACTCACACCCCAGCCCTGACATACAGGGACTGCAAGAGGCTCAAACCAGGTCAGATTCTGGTATTTATGTTGCCTGTATTTAAAAATAAATTTGTTGATGACAGAGATGTATTATGTTTTGTCTTTACTATATTATATGTCTAGAGTTCAGCTTTACATAACACACCAGCATAACGACTGATGTCCTCTATGTTAAGCAATATGTTGGGTCTTTCAGGCTCCAAAGGAAATATGTCAGAATTTCTTGCAGCAAGATAATGGCGAAGGGATCATCATGGTGACTGACCCACCATTTGGAGGTTTAGTGGAACCATTAGCTTTCAGCTTTAAAAAAATTAGTGAGATGTGGAGAACACCATCAAACACAGGTATGCTGGTACTTATTACATTTTCTGGCTTGGTTTAATGTTTGGATGTGTTATGCTAAATATCCACTAGAGGGCGTGCTGCTGCCTCTTTTGGATTCTAGTCGTTTTGCAAACTGTTTCATTTGATTAAAGCCTTTTACATGTTTATATAGAGCTGCAACTTTGTGTTCTATCTAGATTGGATAACATTTAAAATATAAAAACTCCAGGTCATCTTTTGCCCTACTTTTTTGAGGGAAAAATCATGAAAATAATATTAAACTTTTCATAAAGCAAAGAAAACCAATGGCAACATTCCTTGCTTTAATGGAACTTACATTTTGAAGTTCTGAACAGTCAGACAAACCCACACATGCTATAGTCCATTAACATGCAGTTATTGTTGCTAATTTATTGTTGAATTAAATCTAGCACTCAACACATAAACACTAATCACTAAACTAGAGGTTCCCCCGCTTCTATCATTTGTGTGCCCCCCATCTTCTAACCCCTTTTTTTTGGGCAATAGCGGGGGTTAAAAGCGCCCCGCTAGTGGGCAAAAAACAGCCTTAAACAGCGCTAAAGCGTAGTTAAAATGAGTGCCGCTTTAGCGCTAACGCAAGAGCGACCCCAGTGTGAAAGGGGGTCTTAAAGCGGAGTTCCGCCGAAAGAATAAAAATATTAAAAGTCAGCAGCTACAAATACTGCTTAATATATGGACACTTGCCTGTCCTGGGCGCCCGCGATGTCGGCACCCAAAGCCGATCTCTTCCTCCGCTCTCAGGTGCTGTCGCTGCCATCTTGCGGCTTCACTTCCTGGTTCCCTACTGCGTGTGCGTGAGTCGCGCTGCGAGATCCCACTGGTTCCTGCTGTCTTCTGGACGTAGCGTAGATCACTGTGGTGATCTATGCCCGGAAGTGGGGGCAATTACCTGGATTACACAGGTATCTGCTCCCTCCTCCCTCTAAAAGGTGTCAAATGTGACACCGGAGCATTCCAAAAAGCGGAAGTTCCATTTTTGGTTGGAAATCCACTTTAAGATGAAGGGTTGATGTTTTTTTCTTAGGCAGAGGTACTTTTAAAAATGAAAACGTTTTTTTTTTTTTTTTTTTTAAGGCGACTCAATTTTTTTTAATGTTTTAACATTGTGCTGTTTATTTTCTACCCGCCACCCTGCCTGTCTCCAGCACCGCACCCTGGTACTATCAGGGAGGAGAGAGACCTTGCAGTGTGACGAGAACCGATTGGTTCCTCACCAGGAAAGGGGAGTGTCGGGCTCTACTAACGCTCAGCAGAAGTGCATCTGCTAGGCGAGTAACATCTGGTCTCCTCTTGCATCTATGGCCAGCCGATCAAACTGCCGGATCGTTTCCCGGACTCGCTGATGAGAACAGTAAGCCTGAGAAACACTGGTGAGCAATAAGGGAAGCCTGTCCCCTCCCGCTGCTTTTAAACTGATCCAGAAGCTAGTCAGCCACTCGGATTGCTCTTAGTGAAAAGAGAATCGGCTGAAAATAACGTAAACCCTGCTGCTCGCCCGCAGCAGGGCAAAATGTAAAAAACCCCACCTGCATGGTAAGTTGCCAGCTGTCAACCACTTTGTCACTTTGACACTTTGTTTACAGTCACAGGGACACCACTGCCTTTTCCCACATTATTCTTATTTCTTTTGCATACTGCTTAAAGGTCCTGGCGTGTACCCTGGGAGCTACACTTACCCCAGGTTGGGAACCACTGCACTAAACCATCACAGTGCTTTACAACCTGGACCTATGGCAGTTTAAAAAGATAACTGTGTGCATGTGAATCGGAGTACAGGGAATTCAATGGGAACTAAGGGAATTCATCTCTGCATACTTTGTACTAAAAAAAGACACACATCCTATCCGCTCAGTACTTTCATTTGATACTCGGGTATCACTTTAGTGTACCAGTCCATGTCCACCCCACTTCCTTTTGTTGGTGATCTGAGAACTCCTTCTGCTTGCCTGTCTGTAAGGCAGAAGAATTATTCCCAAACAAACCCTTTGCTGTAAACCTCGGATGGGAAAAGACAATTGTTAAAGGGGTTGTAAAGACAAAAATATTTTCCTCTTAAATTTAAAGTCTGACAGTAGCTGATAAAGTAAAAATAAATGTTTTGCATTTATAACTAGAAAAAAGATGAGTTGCGCTAGGAGTCGCAACTTAATGCGAAAATAATATAAATAAATAAATGCATAAATAAATAAATGAATAAAGTGCTAGTGCAAAAAATAGCAAAAAAAAAGGGATGATGCCCAAACAGTCATGGGAAAAACCTTTCGGGGTAATTACAACAATCTGCTATTTGGGACCAAACGCTTAAAAAACTTTGTTAGTCCATTAGAATTGCATACTAATCAATTGTTAGGCAGTCCAAAATGAGAGGGGAAATCAACAGCAGAACCCCAAAACATATGAATGTCCAAATAGATGGGCAAAAAACAGTTGCAGAGTAATAAAATGATCCAAATATTGAACAGCCTCTGGTCTCTGGTCAGAAGAAACATATATTCCCACCGAGAGGTAAGTAAGGGTGTGCTCTTACCAGATCCACGATCATAAAAAGCTGGGGAGGAAGCCAGTGCCGGACCAAGTCTCACCCGAACTTCCGGTGTAGCACTGTGCTACGCTCAACAAGGATTTCTCTCAGCTGTGATCATCCATCTCCGGTTCCTCCGCCCAGCGCCTCTCTCCCGGCCCGCTCGATGACCCCCCTTCTGCATCTGCATTGCCACTGTACGCTGTATACACACACTGTGGAAACATCTGTAGAACGCTCCGCCCACCAAATTCGGCTCTCACACCTTGCTTGTAGCGGTACCCGGTTCCCGCCGATAAGCCGTTAGCTGAGGATATTCTGCCTGTCAGCTGTGACCGAGTTTTCGCCATGACCTGAGTGGATCGACACGCTTTTTATGATCGTGGATCTGGTAAGAGCACACCCTTACTTACCTCTCGGTGGGAATATATGTTTCTTCTGACCAGAGACCAGAGGCTGTTCAATATTTGGATCATTTTATTCCTCTGCAACTGTTTTTTGCCCATCTATTTGGACATTCATATGTTTTGGGGTTCTGCTGTTGATTTCCCCTCTCATTTTGGACTGCCTAACAATTGATTAGTATGCAATTCTAATGGACTAACAAAGTTTTCTAAGCGTTTGGTCCCAAATAGCAGATTGTTGTAATTACCCCGAAAGGTTTTTCCCATGACTGTTTGGGCATCATCCCTTTTTTTTGCTATTTTTTGCACTAGCACTTTATTCATTTATTTATTTATGCATTTATTTATTTATATTATTTTCGCATTAAGTTGCGACTCCTAGCGCAACTCATCTTTTTTCTTTTTACTTTTTGCGTGTATATCACATGTTTAGCGTTGCTGCTGGAATTACTCACTATTTATTTATTCACTTATCCATTTGAAATTCATTTATATTCATTCTCCTAGCGCAAGGAAAACCCCCCCTCTTTCCTCTGCATTTATAACTAGTTTGATACCTGTTGAAATTGAGCCGTTTTATTCACCTCCGTCACTCCTGAATCATTATTCTCACGGACTTCCTAGTTTGCGGTGCGCATTCATTCTTGCTACATCGCGGCCTAATGGGAACTACAGTTCCCACTAGGCTTAGCCTCCGTGCCTGTGAGGGATAAGAGAGCATCTTCACGCAGGGCTGTAGTCATAGGGAGGGGGTGAGCACATTCTGCTTTCCACCATGCAAAACGGCTCAGATGCTGGTGGAAAGCAAGAAGAGGAGTGACAGGAAATGGCATTTTCAAACCTGGATTACTGTATTTTGGAGGTCAAAAGGAAAAACGAGTTAAGTGATATTTAAATGCTCTAGCTTACAGCAATCAATTGATCTAATAAAAAACGAACCTTTAGACCCCTTTCACACTGGGGCGTTTTTTGGGCGTTTTTTAGGCGCTTTGGCGTTTAAAAAAAGCCTGTAAAGCGCCTGAAAGAAGCCTCATCTGCAATCCCAATGTGAAAGCCCAAGTGCTTTCAGAGGCCTTTCACACTGAAAGCGCCCGAAAAACGCTGGTAAAGCGCTGCTAAGACCCCTTTCACACTGAGGCGCTTTTCAGGCGCTTTGGCGTTAAAAAAAGCTTCCTCAGTGGGAAGGGGGCTTTAGGAGCGGTGTATTAACCGCTCCTAAAGCGCTGCAAAGAAGCTGCATGCAGGACTTTTTTTGACGCCCTGCCAGCTCAGCGCCTCAGTGTGAAAGCACTCAGGCTTTCACATTGGGATTGCAGATGCAGCTTCTTTCAGGCGCTTTTTTTAACGCTAAGACCACTTTCACACTGGGGTGTTTTTCAGGTGCTTTAGTGTGAAAGCACTCGAGCTTTCACATTGGGATTGCAGATGCAGCTTCTTTCAGGCGTTTTACAGGCGCTTTTTTTAACGCTAAAGCGCTTGAAAAATGCCCCAGTGTGAAAGGGCCCTTAGTGTTCCTTTAATTATCTGGAGTTTTTCAGCCTTCTAAATCATGTTGAAAGGTAAAATCCGTCTGCTGTGGAATACTGTGGATTGCACATCTTCATTCCCTTTTAGAGGCCCCACTTGTAATGAGCAGACCAGATCAAATAATGATATGAGGCCTTCACAAGTGAATAGTAAAATCTTTTTCTTCCTATCAGAACGTTCCATTGAGCTGCCCACATTTTGGATTTTTCCCTACTTCTTTGAACCTCGTATTCTGCAGTCTTCTCCTGGGTTTGCCATGCTGGATTATCAGGTGAGTGCTACAATGCATATTTCTTCACATGCAGTATACTATTTCTTGCATATAAAAGTAAAAAAAAATACAAAGTATTGTGGGACTTTAATTGTGCCTCAGTGGGGTTAGGAAAAATTTAATAAATGTTACCACAGTTTTAAAACAGCATAGAAAAAGCTTTATTTACTATACATGGATGGTAACGAAATACAAAAAAAATCCATGCTGTCTTAAAGTGAGCAGCTAACACTACCAATGGACAAGTGGTAGAAAACAGAAAAAACATAAAAAGTGTAGCGCTTGACAAATGGAAAAACACCTAAATATGATGAAATATAATGTGCACCAGTGAAAATTACCAATTTATTATCCATTAAAATTATCCATACATGGATGGAATTCTTTTTAAAATTACAGTTTGATACAAATTACAGTGTTACTGTTTCTTTGGACCTGGGTGTGTGAATCCTGGTCAGATGTATCATAGATATGGCCTACGTGTTTCGTGGGTAGCCTCGTCGGGGCCTTTAGAATAGCACACAAGAGAAACAACACATAAGATATTATTAAAGAGGGGGATTGGGACTTTAAATTAAGGAAAGCACGAGAGGACTCACAGATAAGACCGTGTAATATGGATGCGTTTATTTGTCTAAAACATAGCAGATCATGCAATTTTGAATGTATACATAATGGTAAACATACATGACAATGAGCATATAAAAAGCATGATGCAAAAACCATAAACATTGTATAACTTATTCTTTGCATTATTAAAAAAATATAGAATCATTAAACCCAAGGTTGGTCCTAAAACATGTAGCATCTGTGTAAACCCGAGATGCCTTTCATGGCATTATAGCCAATCTTCAGGGGCGGATGCGTAGTGGGGTAAGATCTGCAGAAGGACACAAGTATAATATGTACGTTTTAGCATAACACCCAAATAATGGGAAACAATAGGAGAGATGGAAAAAGGGCCATCTCCAAAAAACTTACTCATTTCCAGCATGTGAGGATGTGCGACTAGGAACGCATGGGTCGCTAGGGTTGTCTGCAACCGGGAACTGAGGTAGGGCCAGTGGGAAAATGTAGAGGAATGGTTTTGGGTTTTACAGTTTTGAATGTAGAGTAATGGTTTTTGTAGATCTATAGTTGTTGAAATATGTATAGTTTACTCTTTGGCCTGGTTATTTTATTCTAAATCTTGTTGCCGTTTCAGGTGGACTATGATAACCATACTGTATACAAACATGGGAAGACTGGAAGGAAACAATCACCAGTCCGTATTTTCACCAATCTTTCACCTGAAAAAATTGTGCTTCCTGCAAGTGAAGGCTACAGGTGCAATATCCTTTCATACTTAGGCTTTTATCAATGGATGTGTCAGTGGAAAACTGTAGAGTGCTTTGTCACCCAACGCTTACAAAAGGGGAACTTATCCTTTAACATGTTACACACAATGGCCCGGATTCACATACATCGGCGCATATTTATGCGGGCGTAGCGTATCTAATATACGCTACGCCGACGCAGCACACAGAGGCAAGCACTGGATTCACAAAGCACTCGCTCTTAAAGATACGCTGGGTTTCCTCGGCGTAAGCCAGCGTAGGTGAAAGTGGGCGTGAGCCATGCTAATGAGGCGTGACCCCATGCAAATGATGGGGCAAGCACCATAGAAGTACTTAAAATGAATGGCGCATTGCCCCGTCCCGTGGCCGCATCCCTGTGCGCATGCTCAGAATCACGTCGGAACTACTCCCTAAGATACGTCGAATCACTGCCTACGAAGTGAACGTAACCTACGCCTAGTCATATTCACGTACAACGTAAACGACAAAAGATACGACGGCTTGTGTTCCCTGGTCCATACCTTTTGCATGAGTTGCGCCTTCTATATGGGGAATAACTTGAAGCCGGACGTACGACTTACGCAAACCGTATATTATGCGCCGGGTGCGAGTACAATCGTGAATAGGCGTATCTCCCTCATTTGCATATGTGCATAGAAAATCAATGGGAGCGGCAAATGCGCCCAGCGTAAATATGCGCCCACGATACGACGGCGTAGGCAAGTTACGTCGGTCGTAGGATGCCTATTTTTAGCCGTATCTCAGATTGTGGGCACGGCGCACAGATACGACGGCGCATAGTTATACTTACGCGGCGTATATCGGCGTAAGTGCTTTGTGAATCCGGGCCATTGTTTTGACAACAAGCAGGGGATCTTCTCCCCCTGCTTGCTGTCTCAGTCTAAAGAAAAGTGTTCTGTGAATGTGAAAACTACAAGTACCGAAATCCTTTGCAGCTGTCAGCTTGTAGTTCTAAATTAACCACCTGGGCACTGTTGAGTGCTCTAGTACTTCATTGAGTCTTCCTGTCAGAGCCTGCCTGTATTGGATCTGCTGATCGTGGGTGCAATGCTTTACAGATTCCTAACAAAAAAATAAATGCATAATTTTGCAAAAAAAATTCACTGTCAACTCACTGGCCTTGACTATTGAAAGCAAGGTTCTAAAAGATTTCCACTGTGTTGAAGGCACGTAAATCCATCTCTCAGAAAATGTATCATTATACATGGAAGGCTTGTACACACAATAATTTTTTAGAGTTGTAAAAAACTATGTTTTTTAGGCTCTAGAAAAAACAGTGCCCCAGATTCAGCGCGGCGCAAGGGCTTACTTGCTCCGGTGTAACGAGTGCTCCTGATTCAGGAACCTCGTTACACCGACTGCAGCCTAGGATATGACAGACATAAGCCTCCTTATGCCTTCATATCCCAGGCTGCATTCTTGCGTTGGCCGCTAGGGGGCGCGGCCATTGTGATCGGCGTATAGTATGCAAATTGCATACTACCACCGATTCACAAAAGTTGCGCGGGCCCTGCGCACGCAAGGTACGGAGTTTCCGTACGGCGACTTTAGCGCAAGGTTGCTCCTGCTATAGCAGGGGCAACCTATGCTAAAGTATAGCTGCGCTTCCCGCTCGTGAAATTTAAATTTCACGTCGTTTACGTAAGTGATTCGTGAATGGCGCTGGACGCCATTCACGTTCACTTAGAAGCAAATGACGTCCTTGCGGCGTCATTTGCCGCAATGCACGTCGGGAAAGTTTCCCGATGGAGCATGCGCTGTTCGCTCGGCGCGGGAGCGCGCCTAATTTAAATGATTCCCGCCCCCGGCGGGATCATTTACATTAGGCAGCCTTACGCCCGGCTGTTTAGCATATCGCCCGCGCAATTTACGGAGCTACTGCTCCGTGAATCGCGGGCATTTCAAAATATTTGCGTGGGCGCAGAGCAAAACTCGTTGCCCTGTGTCCACGCAAATATTGCACGGATCTACCTGAATCTGGGCCAAAGTTTTTTTCAACTTGATCATTAAAACGACGTTGCCTACACACGATCTTTAAAAAAAAAATGCTCTAGCAAAGCGCGGTGACGTACAACACGTACGACGGCACTATAAAGGGGAAGTTCCATGTGGATGGTGCCACCCTTTGGGCTGCTTTAGCTGATTTCCTGTTAGTAAAAGACGATTTGCGCTTTTCTGTCTATTACAGCGTGATGAATGTGCTTACTCCATTACGAACGGTAGTTTTACCAGAACGAGCGCTCCCGTCTCATAACTTGCTTCTGAGCATGCGCAGATTTTTCACATCGTTAAAGCCCACACACGATAATTTTTTTTACAACCCGAAAAACGACAACGTTTAAAACGTCTTGAAAAAATAGAGCATGCTCGAAAAAAAAATTGCTTGTTTTTCAGAACCCGAAAAATGCTCTGAAGCCCCCACACGATCGACGTTTTTTAAAAAAAAAAAACGTTGTTTTTTTACAACCCGAAAAATGATCGTGTGTACGCGGCATAACTTTTTGCGATGCGAGGCTTCAGATTTGCACCAACATTTTTTTTCTCATTGTCTCAGATCTTGTTCTTTCTTCAACATGGCAAAGGAACAAAAGCTTAACTTGACTAAGCCCCCCACCCCAAATGGTTGTCAAAACATCCAATCATCCTCTTAGTCTTTGGGTTTTGTTTATTATTATTATTATTCATTATTTCGTTCTATCGTTTTAGGTTCTGTTCACTGTGTCAGAGATATGTGTCCTCAGAAAATAAGCACTGCAAAACCTGCAACGCTTGTCCCTCCAAGGTAATACTTTTTATTTATTATTTATATTATATGGGTATTATGTATATAGTGCGTGTGTGTGTGCGTGTGTGTGTGCGTGTGTGTGTGCGTGTGTGTGTGCGTGTGTGTGTGCGTGTGTGTGTGTGTGTGTGTGTATATATGTATGTATATATATATATATGTATGTATATATATATATATGTATGTATATGTATATATATATATATATATATATATATATATATATATATATATATATATATATATATATATATATATATATATATATATATATATATATATATATATATATATATATATATATATATATATATATATATATATATATATATATATATATATATATATATATATATACACACATACACATATACACATACACATACACATACACATACACATACACACACACACACACATATATATATTTAAAAAAAAATGATTACTGTATTTATCTTCATATAGCGCACACCCCCAACCTTGAAGGAAAATTCCTGGAATAAAAAGAAATACTTAGTTTGAATGCCCCTCGTCGGTGTCTTGCCTGGCGTCCATCGGCGGCCTTGTCCGGTCCGGCGTCCTTCTGCGGCCATCGTGGTGTCCTCCCCGCTGTGTTTTTCAGCCGATCCCCCGCTTCCCGCGCTGTGTTTGAACCACTCCGCCAACATATACCGAGCGCAGTACACTCGGGCAGGCTCGGCTCCTCTCGCGTACAAGACATGACCGCGAGCGGAGCGCAGCCTGCCTGAGTGTACTGGGCTCGGTATATGTCGGTGGACTGGTTCAAACACAGCACGGGAAGCGAGTATCGGCGTATATCGCGCACCCTCCATTTTGCCCTGATTTTAAGGGCAAAAAAGTGCGCGGTATACGCCGATAAATACGGTAATATTGTTGTGTAAGCTTTTTCTTAATTTAAAGTGTTTGTTTGTTTTTGTTTGTTTGTTTTTTGTTAAAAATAACAAACATGTTATACTTACCTGCTCTGTGCAGTGGTTTTGCAAATAACCCAGATCCTCCTCTTCTGGGGTCCCTCTTTGTTGATCCTGGCCCCTCCCTCCTTTTGCATACCCCCACAGCAAAGCAGATTGCTATGGGGCATCCAAACCGAGCCACAGCTCCCATTCAGACACCAAGCCGTGGCCCGGCCTCGCCCCTTTTCTCTTCTCATTGGCTGACTGAGTTTGACAGCAGCGTGGCGCTGCTGTCTCTGCCAATGAGGAGAGGAGTCACAGGCAGCCGAGACACTCCTGCAACTTCGCTGGATCTACATGGAGCTCAGGTAAGTATTAGGAGGGCTGAGGCAAGCAGAAGGCTTTTTATTCTAATGTATAGCATGCATTAAGATAAAAAAACCTTCTGCCTTTACAACCACTTTAATTGTGATATTGAGATTGGATTGTTAGTTTCTTTGGGGACAGGGAATGTTTTCATTGATCAACATGTTCTGTAATGCTCTCCAATATTTATGCTATAGTAGCAATATCAATCCTGGCTTCATGGTCAAAACATGCCTGCAAATCCCAGAGGTGAAAGCCTTCAGGTGTATTACATTTAAGGCTAGATATATTGGTGTGTGAATTTCTAGTTAGAGGACCCGTTCTAATATGTACAACTAATGAAAATAGTATGTGGGGTGGGATTTGGAATGTAATTTGTTTACTGAATCTTTTTTTTTTTTTTATAGTTCTTATTTTACATACATTGTGATTCATGCAGACCTCCACTGCTTGCCCTCTTTCTCTATTTGCTACGCCTGGGCATTACTGCCCTATAGACTTTAATGGGACTGTATCCTATACTAAAAACAGCAGGAGACCGAAGTCTATAGGGCTGTAATGGGCAGATGCTGCCATCATGCACATAATAGTGCCTCCAAGTATGTATGTATTTGAGCAGCAAGAGGATGGATTACTTAAGGTCGGTGCAAAGGGGGAAGCTGGCTAAAATGCACTTTTTCTTATTGTTTCGTTATCCTCGAAGTGTCTTTGGGCAGATATGAGATATTCACAACTTAAAGGGGTTGTAAACCTTTGTGCTTTTTCACCTGCCGTCGCTCTCTCCACGGGTTCTCGGCTCTTTATTGGATAGATTGATAGCAGCGCAGCCATTGGCTCCTGATGCTGTCAATCAAATCCAGTGACGTGGGGGCGGGGCCAAGTCCTGAGCGCTTCCCAGAGGGGGTTATCTGATGCTTGGAGGAGCCGAGAGAGCAGCCATGGGACCCCAGAAGAGGATGTTAGGACCACTGTGTGCAAAACGAACTGCACAGTGGAGGTAAGTATGACATGTTTGTCATTATAAAAAATCAAACCTATAGTGTCACTTCAATAGTATTTGTGCATTATTGTATATTTGAATTTGCCCATGCTTCTTCAATTGGCTATCTGTTTCTGAATCATCACACATGGGCTGTGTCTTTGCAGGATGGCAGAAAGTGGAAGCATTGCACCTTATGCAATAAATGCGTGAAACCTTGTAAGTAATAACTAGCAGAGTTTTGGATTCATAGATTCACTGTTTATTATATGAGCAAGTCTGATGCCACGTACACACGATCATTTTTCAGCATGAAAAAAAAACGATGTTTTTCAGCATGTCGAAAAAACGACTTCATCATTAAAACGACGTTGCCCACACACCATCGTTTTAAAAAAATGATCTAGCAAAGCGCGGTGACCTACAACACGTACGACGGCACTATAAAGGGGAAGTTCCATTCGCCTTTGGGCTGCTTTAGCTGATTCCGTGTTAGTAAAAGACGATTTGCGCTTTTTTGTCTGTTACAGCGTGATGAATGTGCTTGCTCCATTATGAACGGTAGTTTTACCAGAACGAGCGCTCCCATCTCATAACTTCTGAGCATGCGCATGTTTTTTACATAGTTTTAGCCCACACACGATCATTTTTTACAACCTGAAAAACGACATCGTTTAAAACGACGTTAAAAAATGCAGCATGTTCGATTTTTTTTTGGGTCGTTTTTCAGAACCTGAAAAATGATGTGAAGCCCACACACGATCATTTTAAATGACATTTTTGAAAAACAAGGTTTTTTTCATGCCGAAAAATGATCGTGTGTACGCGGCATTAGATCCACAAAATGGTGGGCAACTTAATGGAGACAGTGTTTTTCTTCATTGTGTCAGAGCCTCCAGCAAGAACAGTGAGTAGCACAGTAGTGACATTGCCAAATCTCCTGAGACCACCAGTCAGAGGCAGCAGTGCCTTGGATCTCGCACAGATATACATCTATCTAGGCATGCCTAGGCACCCTCACACACCAGGAAAAGCACTGTTATTTTCATGAAGAATTCCAGACAAGGTCATTTTTGAGGGTACTGCTTGGGTACAAATAACCTTTCTAAATATTCCCTATAACGTCACAAAACCCCACTTTTAAATGCAGGTCCACTTTAAAGAAGTAGTCGGTAAACAATTTTATAAAACTATGCTAGCCAGTAAAAATAAAATAATGGCAGTCAATAAATCAAACATCTAGTAGCCAGTAAAAGAAATGATGGTCGCCATTTAAAAAGTCAGCAAGAAAAAATACAGTAGTCAGTAAAATAAAAACTACGGTAGTCGGTAAAGTTTGTTAGATTTCCTCTTTGATTTACCTACAGTGCACACATCTGATTTAGTGTTCTGATTATTGTGGTTTGCTTGGTTTTCTATTGTACCTACAGATTTAGCTTTGTCAGTCCTGAATTTCTCAATAAAATAAAAGTTTAAAGTGGTTGTTGTAAACCCCCCCCCCAAAAAAAAAAAAAAACCTGCAAGACAAATGCATAATGAGCTAGTATGACTAGCATACTAGCTCTTAGATCGAAGCCTCCGCAGCGACCCTAGTTCCTCCCTCTGCCGCCGCCATGATACCCGGAGTGACTTCCGTTTATCGCCGCTATCGTCACTCGTGCGCACGGAACCGGCACGATCCCCGCGCATGCACGCTTTTCCGGCACTATCCCATACAAGACCCGGCACGCTCAGTGCGCCTGCGCCGTTGACATCGGTGCCTGATTTTCTGCAAATATCTCCTTAACCGTGTAGGTTAAGGAGATATTGCAAGCACCTACAGGTAAGTCTTAAAGTAGGCTTACCTGTAGGTGCAAGTAGAATCGGAGAGTTTACAACCACTTTAAAGTGTTACTGAACCCACATCAGTAAAATCAGTCTGTATATGCAGTAAAGCATGCTGGTTATACTCACTGTGGAACCTAAGGGGTTGTGTAAAAAGACTGTTTGATCCTGTCTCCTCTGATCCTCCTTCTTTTACTGTCCCCAGTCCATCTGCTGATAGTACAGTGCCCTTGGAGGCACTATGCACATATGCCCAGTTTGGTGTGTATATTGCTGGAGAGCTTTTTTTTCCTGGGAGGGTGCATGTGATTGGCACAGAACCAATCAGCACTGTGCAGACTGAGGGTCAGTGGTCATGCTGCCTCATAGGACAGTCGGAGGAGAATGAAAACTGTTACTACAAGCATTAACCAGTGCTCAGCCAGTCACTGATAGAAGTCACAAGACTGCTATATACTGCTGATGAGAAAGGGTATTTAGCATTTTATTTTTATTAAAATATTTGCATTTCTGTGTACTGTGGGAGACCAGATATACTAAATCCAGGGTCCTGGGTTTGGTGACACTTTAATGCTGGGTATTGACAGGTTCAGGCACAGAGTTTGTAATGCCAGACTATGGCAGAGCCCCCCCAGTGATATTGTTCTTCTTGCATGTTAATGGTCATCTCCAGCCAATCAGAAGGGCTCCTGTTTTTGTTCTTGTGTGTTTAGAAGCAATAACTCACTTTTTTTGAGTCTGTGTGAATTTTTATAGCTCTAGAATAGTAGGATCAGCTTCAAGCCTACAATAGTTGTGTAACTGATGTTTTATCCCTTTACAATGTTAAGTATTTTATAAAATATGCCTCATTCACACAGGCGCTGAGGCCAGTACACTGTGAACCTGCCAGGTGCTACGTATAGGTAGTTTATGTAAATATGCAGGGACACAGTGATTGTATAGACCAGGGATATGCAATTAGCGGACCTCCAGCTGTTGCAAAACTACAAGTCCCATCATGCCTCTGTCTCTGGGAGTCATGCTTGTGGCAGTCAGAGTCTTGCTATGCCTCATGGGATTTGTAGTTCTGCAACGCTAATTGCATATCCCTGCTATAGACAGACGCTCCTCCCAATTTGACAAAACTGTGGCTGAACAGCCGTGAATGCAGGCGGTGTGTGTCCAGGGCCGCATATAAAGATGAGTGTTCATACAGTCTCTGCATCTCCATAGACTTACATACACTGCCTGCGCATAGACTGCCTGGTGGCTCGAGCCGCATAAACAAATAGCCACTTCACAGTGTACAGGCCTCTGCACTCGTATGAATGGGGTCTAAATGTAATCTATATTATAAATCTCTATAAGCGCTTAGAAAATAATGCACCTTGGAAGATTACTGAATGACTTTTTTTTTTTTCCTCAGCCTGGGCTCACTGCTCTTCCTGTGACCGGTGCTGTCTACAAGACCATCCCTGCGGCGGTGCTGTGGGTGGCTGTTTTCTCTGTGGAGATGGTGGCCACAAATGGAGAAACTGTCCAACTCGACTCGCATCTGAAAGACATAACAAAAAGTCAGTATTGATCGTAGTACACTATATTGGGGTCAGTTGTACAATCTGTGTAATATCCTATACAATCCAATGGCCACACAGGCGCACTTGGGGTAGTTGACCACAAGATGGAGCTAAAGAAGTACTCATATCTTAGAGCACCAGAATGGATTGATGGAAAAAAAATGTGTCATCGGCGTATATATCTAGAAAGTTCTAAAAAGAGGTTTATTAAATAATCATAGATTCAAATCCACAATGTAAAAGATGATGTGGGATTGTATCGGCATCACCATAATCAAGTGAAAGAGCAGGCACAAGCTAATGTAATCTGTGGTGCCAAGGAGGAAAAGGATTCTCATACCAGCCTGAGGATGGATATCCTCCCCATCTCCCGCATCCTGCGACTTAGCCAACCCCAGGCTGCGGCAGCTGGGACATTAGACTGGTCTGACACCATCTCCTGGATCCCACGGCTTATCCACCCTCAGGCTGGTATGAGAATCATTTTCATCCTTGCCACCACAGATTACTCTCTTTCACTTGATTATGGCAATGCTAATACAATCCCACATCATCCTTTACATTGTGGATTTGGATCTATGATTGTTTAATAAACCCCCTTTTTTTTCAACTTTCTGGATATATACTCTGGTGACAAAAATATTCAACCATTTATCCTGCTGCAATAAGAGAGCAGTATTTCTTCAGTTCCATTTTGTGGTCAACTACCCCAAGCACTCCTGTTTGGCCAAATTCATATTTGTTGTTCCACTCCTCCAAGTGGTATGTGTTAGAGCAGCTTGGACAATGACCTATCACAGGGCGCGTTTTTTACCTTTTTTTATTTTATTTTTTTTACACAGTTCTTTTGAAAATAAAATAAAAATAAGTATCACTTGTAAACATCCCTTGTAATAGAAAAAAAGCATGACAGGTCCTCTTAAATATGGGATCTTGGGGTAAAAAAAACTCACTTCTCATATTAACACTACAATGCTGTTAAAAAAAAAAATGTAATGTCATTTAACCACTTCCCGACCTCCTCATGTACATATACGTCAGCAGAATGGCACGGACAGGCACACAGGCACATCCACGTACCTGTACGTCCTCTGCTAGACGTGGGTGGGGGGTCCGATCGGGACCCCCCCCCCCCGGTACATGCGGAGGTCGGGTCCGCTCGGGGAGCGATCCGGGACGACTGCGCGGCTATTTGGTTTTAGATCCGATCGATGATGTCAATCCTACAGCCACACCCCCCTGCACTAGTAAACACATACACAGTGATCCCTAAATGTTACAGCGCCCCCTGTGTTTAACTCCCAAACTGCAACTGTCATTTTCACAATAAAGAATGCAATTTAAATGCATTTTTTGCTGTGAAAATGACAATGGTCCCAAAAATGTGTCAAAATTGTCCGAAGTGTCCGCCATAATGTCGCAGTCACGAAAAAAATCGCTGATCGCCGCCATTAGTAGTAAAAAAAAATAAAAAAAAATAAAAATGCAAAAAAACTATCCCCTATTTTGTAAACGCTATAAATTTTGCGCAAACCAACCGATAAACGATTATTGCGTTTTTTTTTTACCAAAAATAGGTAGAAGAATACGTATCGGCCTAAACTGAGGAAAAAAAAAAATTATATATGTTTTTGGGGGATATTTATTATAGCAAAAAGTAAAAAAGATTGCATTTTTTTCAAAATTGTCGCTCTATTTTTGTTTATAGCGCAAAAAATTAAAACCGCAGAGGTGATCAAATACCACCAAAAGAAAGCTCTATTTGTGGGGAAAAAAGGACGCCAATTTTGTTTGGGAGCCACGTCGTACGACCGCGCAATTGTCTGTTAAAGCGACGCAGTCCCGAACTGTAAAAACCCCTTGGGTCTTTAGGCAGCAATATGGTCCGGGGCTTAAGTGGTTAACCACTTAAGAGCCAGACCATTTTGTTGCTAAAGGACCAGGCCACTTTTTGCGATTCGGCACTGCATCGCTTTAACTGACAATTGTGCAGTCGTGTGACATGGCTCCCAAACAAAATTGGCGTCCTTTTTTCCCCAAAAACAGAGATTTCTTTTGGTGGTATTTGATCACCTCTGCGGTTTTTATTTTTTGCGCTATAAACAAAATTAGAGTGACAATTTGAAAAAAAAAAATGCAATATTTTTTACTTTTGCTATAATAAATATACCCCAAATATAAAATATATAAAAAAAAAATCTTGCGTTGAATCGGCTGCAGAAACCACTTATCTGAAACCCGCTCTTGAAGAGGATACCAGGGTTATGGCAGCTAGCTGCTGCCATAACAGTATTCCTCTTCAAAGTACCAACGTATGATGACGCCTAGTGGTCCGGAAGTGGTTAAAAAAAAAAAAAAACGCACAGTTTTTTTTTTTTTTTATATACAATGTATGCAGGATATGTAGGAGGAGGGGACATTTAAAAAAAATATTTATAGATAGTCTTTACAAACACTGTTGGCTCATTTTCTGTTTATTAAAGCGTTCCACCCAAGATTTTGACAGGTATCCAGCTCCCACTTCCACCCTGGCGATTTCTCCTCTCCCCCTTCCTCCCTGCAATCTTCTGGGACGTGTCACAGGTCCCAGAAGATTGCTCAGCCATTCAGGACAGCACAGCACGCACCCGGTTGTGAAGCCGCAAGCTGTCACTGCCAGGGGCACACACTAGTGGTGCCGGCGCAGGGGAGAGAACCAAGAATTCGGGCGGCCGCATCGCTGGGCTGTAGGACCGATGAGTGTGCTTATTAAAAGTCAGCAGCTATACTTTTTCTAGCTGCTGACTTCTGAAAAACAAATGGCACTCCGCTTTAAGAATGTGCAAATACTTACAGGACCAAAATACTGCAAAATCTACGCCATGTAATCTGCATGCCATAAATTCGGCCGATTCACACTCAAACTTCCTAGTGAATTGAAAATGCTGTTTCTGATATTAAAACATATCAAATAACCGGATAATCAGTATAATGCCTACATTGTAATTAAAGCAGTTCTTCAGCCAGGTTTCCAAACATTTTATAGGCAGCAACTACAAAAACTGTAGCTACTGACTTTGAATAAACAGACCCCTACCTCTCCAGGGATCCAGCACCTTCCTCACTCGGTCCGGATCTTCGTGTCTCCGGTATGTCAACTGTGGGAAGCTGGCTGTGAATCTTTGTTGCTTCACAGCTGGCTTCCTGCTGCGCATGTACAAGCAGGGTTGTCTTAATGAGAGGGCACACCTGGGCACTGCCCAGGGGCCCCAGCTGCATGGGGGGGGGGCCCTGCACTTCCCCAAAGCAGCTGGTCCTTGAGCCCACACTGCCCTGAAATTGGGGGCCCCATGATGGCACTGAGAGTGAAAGATGCAAAGGGGAGGCAGTGTGCCTCCTACCTACTTAATGTCTGTTTACCTGCACTGTCATCATTGTAGGGGCCCCAGAGCATCACTTTGCCCAGGGGCCCATGATGCTATTAAGACGTCCCTGTGTACAAGTTCCATTACGCTTTGTGAGTGGTCTCACAGCCTCCTGGGACGTGTCCCAGAATGTTACCGGCAGAGAGGAGGTGGGCCAAACTTTCACTTGTGTAAAAAGAAGTGTAGCGCCAATATATTTCAACTCTACTTTGGTAAGAACCAAAAGGAGAGAGATAATATAAGATTGGAAATAATCCAAATGTGTACTTAACACCGTGAGGTGTAGTGACAATTATTTGTAATTGAGAATTTTGTAAATCCTTCAAAATTAATAAATAAAACTTGTGAAGTGAAAATAAACACCTATAATGCAAAAATAGTCTGTGAGACAAATATTCCTGTGTGGATGTTAATGTGAATGTGAACCTCAGAGGATCAACATGCACCTGTTGCCAGTTAAGTCCTGTTAGGGACTCAGGAGAGAGATGATGGTACTCTCAAATAAACACACACTACAGCAATTAATCTGCAAAGGCAGGTGAGCTATAGGTTCCAAACAAGTTTTTTTGGGGGAACATCTTAAATCATATGGGATGATATTAACTTCACATAAATTATATATAGTCCAATCCCCTGTTGGGAATAATGCATATATATAGTCCTTTTTGATTGTATAAATATCCTCAGTAGCACGCTTCAATCAGACTTTTACGAGAGAAGAAATAACTGGGTACTCTTACCAGAACACGTTGACCCACTCCTCATCTTACGATGGGTGGGTCTCCAAAGCTTGTACGGGCCGATTGCCCTCTCTGGTTACCCTTGCGATGTGATTTCTCTCAAGGCCTCTCCAGCTTTATGTGGTCTCCAGATAGTGGTTGGTGCAAGATTATACTCACAGACAAAAGGACACAGATGTTCTCCAAAAAAATTTAGGTGATGGAATCAGTGGTTGATCACAACAGTGATCAACCACTGATTCCATCACCTAAATTTTTTTGGAGAACATCTGTGTCCTTTTGTCTGTGAGTATAATCTTGCACCAACCACTATCTGGAGACCACATAAAGCTGGAGAGGCCTTGAGAGAAATCACATCGCAAGGGTAACCAGAGAGGGCAATCGGCCCGTACAAGCTTTGGAGACCCACCCATCGTAAGATGAGGAGTGGGTCAACGTGTTCTGGTAAGAGTACCCAGTTATTTCTTCTCTCGTAAAAGTCTGATTGAAGCGTGCTACTGAGGATATTTATACAATCAAAAAGGACTATATATATGCATTATTCCCAACAGGGGATTGGACTATATATAATTTATGTGAAGTTAATATCATCCCATATGATTTAAGATGTTCCCCCAAAAAAACTTGTTTGGAACCTATAGCTCACCTGCCTTTGCAGATTAATTGCTGTAGTGTGTGTTTATTTGAGAGTACCATCATCTCTCTCCTGAGTCCCTAACAGGACTTAACTGGCAACAGGTGCATGTTAATCCTCTGAGGTTCACATTCACATTAACATCCACACAGGAATATTTGTCTCACAGACTATTTTTGCATTATAGGTGTTTATTTTCACTTCACAAGTTTTATTTATTAATTTTGAAGGATTTACAAAATTCTCAATTACAAATAATTGTCACTACACCTCACGGTGTTAAGTACACATTTGGATTATTTCCAATCTTATATTATCTCTCTCCTTTTGGTTCTTACCAAAGTAGAGTTGAAATATATTGGCGCTACACTTCTTTTTACACAATACCTTTACAAATATTTTTTGTGTGTTGGCCGCCCACCTTTTTCACCTTTTATAAGTTTGCGCAATATTTTCACACACACCAAACTTTCACTTGGATCGCCAATGCGGTCCAAGCGGGAGCACGTACCTGTCAGCAGGTATAGTACTCTATTATTACATTTTTTTTATTTTAATTGTGCTTTTATTTTTTTACAATCGGAGAAAGAAGAAGAAACATCTGACAGGATGATGTGATGAGCAGTAATGTGGACTTTTCACTGTGAGCATTGAGGAGTATTGTTACCTTCTCGGTGGACAATATGTACTGCCTGGTGTGATAATGAATCCAGCTCCACTCACAGCAATTAAAGTGATCACGTTATTGGCGACAGAGTTTTAAAACTCATAATCCATGATCTAATAAATCGCTACATCCTGGCAGTATAGACCACTTGTGGCATTGTACAATATGTTGCCCCAAAAAAAGACTAAATATGTTTTTCACAGATTTTAGGGTTTTTCTTAACTTCTTTTTATGATGTTCTGAATAAAACGCATTTGTTGGCTCAAACTCCATGAAAACACAGGGTATTGACTTTGAATAAACACAGGGTAGTACAATGGTGATTCTGAATGCACTGAAGTTCTGTGCTTGTATCCCAGTAGAATACTACCTATAATGGATGTAATTGTTCTTGCTTTGTTTCTAAGCGATTCTTGTGCTTTGGTTTCCTTTTGCAACTGAAAAATATACTGGTAGTTTGACTGGCCCAAGATTTATATACTGACCATAATTTTAATTTTTTTGCAAAGAAAAAAAACATGTGGCAGTCAATTTCTATAATTTATTGGCAAAATAAGCAAAACCTTCACAAAGGTTGCCATTTGGTTTCAAATGTTGTGCAAAAGACATACCTACTAGGGCCGTGTGTGTGTGTGCGCGCGCGCGCTCGTCAAGAAGATTAATGCCGCGCACACATGACCGTTTTTCATGTCATTGAAAAAAACAACGTTTTTCTCGTTGCGATTCTTCTCAAGCCTGCCTTGCATACACACGATCGTGATAAAAAATGCTCGAGCAAAGCGCGGTGACGTACAACACCGACGACGGCACTATAAAGGGGTAGTCGAACGGCGCCACCCTTTGGGTTGTTTATGCTAATTTCCCGTCTCGTAACTTGCTTCTGAGCATATGCGTTTTTTCCCCCCCGTCGTTAAAGCCTACACACGACTGTTTTTCACAACAAGAAAAACGGCGATGAGAAAAAATAGAGCAGGTTCTAAATTTTTAATGGCATTTTCTCGTCATGAAAAATGGTCGTGTGTATGCGGCATTAGAGTGAAATCCAATGCAGTTTATTCTGGGCTAGAATGTCTTCTAAGCATTTCTTGTGATGGAAAAAACTACAGTCTGGTAGCCTCTTGCAGTCATGAATGACGATGACAGATATAGCTCTATCATAGTTCCAGAAGGCAGAGATCATGTGTAAGCAAAAAAAAATACTTTTAACCTCTTTCCTGAGTACTTTGATGACCGCATATACTTAATAAAACAGCTCCAATGATCTTTGTGTGCTGACCAGTACTTCACAGCCTCTTTAACCTTCCTTGCTGGCCAGTGCATTCCTTTCATACGCACACCACAGACTACGTAATCAACTGGGTCAAGACTACTACAATAGCAGGTCTGTCCATGACCTGTAAAATCGGTGGTTTCCATTTTTTATTAAAAGCCTGAAAAAAAGTATACTTTTTTTTTTTTTTTTTTTTTTTAACCTGAATCATACTTACCGATGCTGCATCTGTTCCCTGTTGGCTCTAAGGCTGAGAACTGAGGAATCAATCGGCACTGATTGCTTGGTTCTCAGTGCTTCCTGAGCAGAAAGATATTAACTGTCTTTGGAGCACTGGGCTGTGGAAGGGGGCGGGAGCAATTGGCTCTGGGTGCCTGTCCAGATATGTGGGCAGATCCTGACGCAAGTCATATTGTTAATGGAATGTTATTAAAAATTACCTTTCCAATCTACATCACTGTAATTTTCTTTAAAATGAAATGCAATATGGCTACCTGGATGTGTTCTGTACACAGAGGGTGTACAGAACACCACCCAGACACATTATTTCCTGCTTGTGTGATTGGCTTACTGATTTTGCCAGAAGTCTGTACTTAGATGCAAGTCAGATTTTAGGCATCCTCTGCAACAAAAATTTTTTTTTTGGTAAGATACTCCTAGCAGGGATGCAGACCATGCCACTTTCCTTATAAGAGCCATGCAATTGCAGCAGCTGATTGATAACTATTCACATTCACTTTGCACATAACAGACAAAAAAAGCATACATTTTTTCAGAATGACAAAAATAATAACAACGTTTGTTAAAATCCTTGCAATGTACATAAATCACCGAGAGGGGAATATATTTTTCTCAACGAACATAGAATTACTCTTTAAAGATTAATTTACAGGGGCGCAGAGGCCTGTACACCATGAATGAGATTTTTATATGTCTAAAAAAAATTGATATAGCTTTTGATATACATTTATTAACACAGTTTATTTATATATTTGTTGTTGAATTGATTAACAATTTGACGCCCCGCCACAGTACAGGTAGGCTCATTCACATATATACAGTGCCTTAAAAAAGTATTCATACCCTTGAAATGTTCCACGTTTTGTCTCCCAGACGATGTGCTTTGACCACGAAACGCGTTGGGAGGACTCCACTGCCACCCCATTTGCATGCAAGAGCTCTTTAAACTCCAGCCAAATGTAGGTTTGATAGCTGTGAATAAAAATAAAATTTTAATCTATCAAACGGTATTACGCTATGTGGCCACTCTTCTCTCTTTTCTATATACACCACTAAAATACTGAGCAACCCAGTTTGGGGATTCCATTACAAGTACAGTTTCCAGCTTGTTCCTATATACTCATCCCATTGAAAGATATTCTGACCGGTTGGGCGCATAATTCCTGCCAAGGATCGTTTATGACATCTGTCATTTAAAGCTTTGTTTGACCTTCGGTGGCATATGTTATCGTCGGTCAACGTGTTCCGGTAAGCCTGCATTTTTCTCGGTGGTGGGATTATCACACTGAAGAAGTCACGCATTTGCATCTATTCACTTACTCACCCGATTGACTTTTTGATGTTGATGAACTTTTTCACTTAAAGCGGATGTTCCACCCCAAAAAAATATTAAAAGCCAGCAGCTACAAATACTGCAGCTGCTGACTTTTAATATAAGGACATTTACCTGTCCTGGAGTCCAGCGCCGTCCGCAGCAGAGCACGTGCGATCGCTCGTCACCCTGCTGCTCCCCCCCTCCATCCACGCTGAGGGAACCAGGAAGTGAAGCGCTGCGGCTTCACTGCCCGGTTCCATACGGCGCATGCGCCGGGCCCGCCGATTGGCTCCCGCTGTGTGCCGAGTGTTCCCAGCACACAACGGGGGGGCGACAGGATGTGACGCAATACATCTTTAGACAGGTATCTGCACCCCCCTCCCCCCTGAAAGGTGTCAAATGTGACACTGGAGGGGGGGAGGGTTCCGATCAGCGGGACTTCACTTTAGGGTGGAGAACCGCTTTAATACTACTTTGGTCACTACAGTTTTGTGTTTTGTTACCAACCATCAGGTGCAGTAGATCACTTGCATCACGTGCCAGCAAGGCACATTCCTTGTTCCTCCCATTAGAGGGACTCGTATATGATCCGTGCACATTAATTTATTATTGTTACATGTGTCATAATTTCACAATTTTATACTGTATGGTATTTGATTTTCATTTAGTCACTTTAAGCGCTACACATATATATATTCCTTTTGTTTTTTTCTGCTTTTCTTGAATGAGCCGTGTCAGCAGCTACCATCCACTCACATTCGGCAGCGCAGGGTACTCACTTTTCTTTTTCCATTAATTATCTTATAGAAGGGTATTGTATGGATTAAGTACTGTCTACGATCCCATTCAAAATTGCTGCTCACAGACACTCTCCATCCAATCTGACAGAGCTTGAGCTATTATGCAAAGATTTCACTCTCTAGATGTGAAAAGCTGGTAGAGACATCCCCAAAAAGACTTGCAGCAAAAGGTGGTCTACAAATTATTGACTCAGGGGGGCTGAATACAAATGCACGCCACACTTTTCAGATATTTATTTGTAAAAAAAAACATAATTTTCCTTCCACTTCACAATTATGTACAACTTTGTGTTGGTCTATCACATACAATCCCAATAAAATACATTTATGTTTTTGGTTGTAACATGGCAAAATGTGGAAAATTTCAAGGGGTATGAACACTTTTTCAAGGCACTGTATGTGATTGAGCATCTTTTTTGGTTAGAGTGCCACACGCCCCTCTTGTTGTTGTTGTTGTTGTTGTGTCAATCGCACACAGCAGATTTCTATTACCGGTATTCAGTTACTGGGTATCATGTGATTTGCTATGATTGGTTTTAGCAATCACATGATAACAATGTAAGCAACCTGTCCTGAATTGCTTTCTATTCATGAACTGCTTGTTTACTGTGTGATCTGTGATTGGCCTATACTTGTACCAGATATGATTAGCTTAGCTACCTGTACCTTTTATGATTAGCTTAGCAAATCCCAGCTCATAAATGGTTAACATGTACCATATGATTAGCTTAGCTGGCTACCTGTACCATATGATTAGCTTAGCCAATCCCAGCTCATAAGCAAGCTGTTCATGAATTGGTAACTATTTATGACAGCCAAAACCATTGCTTATACACAGTGACAATCGCTGTGTAAGCAATAACAGTGTAAAAAAGACCCCTCCCCCCAGAGCAGTACAGTGTCACTATGGTGACACAGAGCTGCTCTAATGACGGGATGTAAAGAACAAAATATTGTAAAAAGCGCAAATTAATGTTAAAAAAATAAATAATATGAAATATAGGGGGCGCTAGTTGTACACCTACGGTATTTAACTAACCAATACAAAATAAATTAATAAATACAGTAGATAAACAATATATATGAACCCTTCAAGTGCATAAAAGAGTGTAAAAAATACATAGATACTGTAAATCAATAGAAATATGTAGATTAATAAATATGGCAATTCATATATCCTTTGAAGCAAATCAATAGATATGTGCCAAAAATAAAACCATGGTGATAAAACTATGTAGGTAGCAAATACTAACAATTAAACATGGCATACATGTAGTGACCAATATATGCCATCAAAATTGTGAAAAAAAAAAAACATCCACAGGGATTATCCAAAAAACAAAATCCATAAACCCCCTCCAGTTAGAATTTTCTTTTCACACCTTGCTGTGACACCCAATGAGCAATATAACTATTAAACACTCACCAGACCACCAGTTACCACTTAATCACCTTTTCAGCAAAAATTATAAATGCTAATTTTTTTGCAGGTTAAAAAATGTGTATTTTTTTTATTTATTGCAGGAGCCGGTAAATTTGTCTAATTCCTCCATTTCCTTAAATTCACAATAATAATTATTCATTTTACATGTGTCAAATTACTTTACATATGTAATATTTACATGAGTAAAATTGCTTGAAGTTTCGAATGTGAATTGTTCTCACAAGTGTGCAAAAGACATCTGACATGTAACTGTCTACATTTGTAATATGCATGCCTTGTTGCAATTTTTGTCGGATTAAAAACATATAAAGAATGGCCATATTTTATGTCGTATGGCAATGAAAAAAAAAAACGATATTAAGTTCAACAAATATTTTTGTTTTTGGAGTATCTTTTCTACTCATAGTTCATTGGTTCTCATTAGTATACAGTGGGGATCGAAAGTTTGGGCACCCCAGGTAAAAATTTGTATTAATGTGCATAACGAAGCCAAGGAAAGATGGAAAAATCTCCAAAAGGCATCAAATTACAGATTAGACATTCTTATAATATGTCCAAAAAAGTTATATTTTATTTCCATCATTTACACTTTCAAAATGACAGAAAACAAAAAAATGGCACCCTGCAGAGTTAATATCTTGTACTGCCCCCTTTGGCAAGTATCACAGCTTGTAAACGCTTTTTGTAGCCAGCCAAGAGTCTTTCAATTCCTGTCTGAGGTATCTTTGCCCATTCTTCCTTACAAAAGTCTTCCAGTTCTTTGAGATTTCTGGGCTGTCTGTCACGCACTGCTCTTTTAAGGTCTATCTATAGATTTTCAATTATGTTGGGGTCAGGAGATTGTGAAGGCCATGGCAAAACCTTCAGTTTACGCCTCTTGATGTAATCCCCTGTGGATTTTGAGGTGTGTTTAGGATCATTATCCATTTGTAGAAGCCATCCTCTTATTAACTTCAGCTTTTTCACAGATGGCATCAAGTTACCATCCAAAATTTGCTGAAATTTTATTGAATCCATTTTTCCTTCTACTCGTGAAATGTTCCCTGTGCCACTGGCTGCAATACAACCCCAAAGCATGATTGATCCACCCCCATGCTTAACAGTTGGACAGAGGTTATTTTCATTAAATTCTGTGCCCTTTCTTCTCCAAACGTACCTTTGCTCATTCCGGCCAAAAAGTTCTATTTTAACCTCATCGGTCCACAGAACTTGTTTCCAAAATGCATCAGGCTTGTCTATATGTTCATTTGCAAAGTTCAAACGCTGATTTTTGTGGTGAGGACGTAGAAGAGGTTTTCTTCTGATGACTCTTCCATGAAGACCATATTTGTACAAGTATCTCTTCATAGTGGAATAGTGTACCACAACTCCAGTGTCTGCCAGATCTTTCTGGAGGGATCGTGCAGTCAAACGTGGGTTTTGAATTGCTTTTCTCACCATCCTGCGAGCTGTTCTGTCTGATATTTTTCTTGGTCTTCCAGATCTTGCTTTAACTTCCACTGTTCCTGATGACTGCCATTTCTTAATTACATTCCGAACAGAGGATATTGACATCTGAAAACGCTTTGCTATCTTCTTATAGCCTTCTCCAGCTTTGTGAGCGTCAACTATTTTCAGTTTTCTAGACAACGGCTTAGAAGAACCCATGGTGCTGATTGTTGGGGCCAGGTCAGATGAGTCTGGGCATTTAAAACCTTTGAGATTGACATCACCTGGTCTTCCCAGACGATGATTGAGAACAATCCATGACACTGGCAGGTCTCAGCTTTGCAAAGAGGGCAGTGCTTGCTATAAATTCTGCAGGGTGCCCAAACTTTTGCAGACGCCATTTTTTGGTTTTCCGTAATTTTGAAAGTGTAAATTAAGGAAATAAAATCTAACTTTTTTTGACATATTATAAGAATGTCTAATCTGTAATTTAATGCCTTTTGGAGATTTTTCCATCTTTCCTTGGCTTCGTTATGCACATTAATACAAATTTTTACCTGGGGTGCCCAAACTTTCGATCTCCACTGTATATATGGAGAAATGACACATTGCTACCACTAAAGTAGTGAGTGTTCAGCTTGTATAACAGTGTAAATTTGCTGTCCCCTCAAAATAACTCAACACTCTGACCTTAACCCCATTAATGTCTAAACTGCTGGCAACAAAAGTGAGTACACCCCTAAGGGAAAATGTCCAAATTGGGCCCAATTAGCCATTTTCTCTCTCCAGTGTCATGTAACTTGTTAGGCCGCATTTACACCTGAGTGTAGTGTTTTCGGTAATTTTTTCCTGCGTTTTGTCGCATGTATTTGCGCGTTGGCATACAGCGTTGTCAGACGTTTTTGAACTTCGTTGTTTTTTTAGCCAATAGGAAAAATGCTCATCTCTTTCATCATTTGTTGATATGTTTGTAGATTTTTGTAATCTTCTTCCTGGGTGAATATTCTATTTCACAGAACAGAATAAAGCGACAAAACGCCTATAGAAACGCTCGTTGTCGCGCTAGACGCTTGAATCAAGCGTTTTCATTTGTTTCTATGGGAATACAAACGTTCAAAAATGCCCAAATCAGCCCGATTTGCGCAACAAAAAAGGGTCCAGAACTTGTTGAGGCTTCATGCGTTCGGCTTTAGGCGTTTTAGAGTGGAGATGTGAACCATCTCCATAAAGAATTATGTGTTTTTTCCCCTCTAGTGTTTTATAGCTTCAGGCTTCAGGCTACAAAACGCTCAGGTGTGAATGCAGCCTTAGTGTTACAGGTGTGTTAAATTTGGTGTTATCTCTCTCACTCACTTATACTGGAAGTTCAACATGGCACCTCATGGCACAGAACTCTGAGTATCTGAAAAAAAGAGTTGTTTCTCTACATAAAGATGGCCTGGGCTATAAGAATATTGGCAAGACCCTGAAACAGAGCTGCAGCACGGTGGCCAAGACCATACAGTGGTTTACCAGGAGAGGTTCCCTTGATCAAAGAAGTTGAATGCACGGGCCGAGCATCATATCCAGATGTGGTCTTTGAGAAATAGATGTATGAGTGCTGCCAGCATTTCTGCAGAGATTGAAGGGGTAGGAGGTCGGCCTGTCAGTGCTCAGACCATACGCCGCACACTGCATCAAATTGGTCTGCATGGCTGTCGTCCCAGAAGGTAGCCTCTTCTAAAGATGATGCACAAGAAAGCCAGCAAACAGCTATGCTGAAGACAAGACTAATGACATGGATTACTGGAACCATGTCCTGTGGTCTGATGAGACCAAGATAAACTTATTTGGTTCAGATGGTGTCAAGTGTGTGTGGTGGTAACCAGGTGAGAAGTACAAAGACAAGTGTGTCTTGCCTACAGTCCAGCATGGTGGTGGGAGTGTCATGGTCGGGGGCTACATGAGTGCTGCCGGCACTGGGGAGCTACAGTTTATTGAGGGAACTATGAATGCCAACCTATACTGTGACCTACTGAAGCAGATCATGATCCCCTCCCTTTGGAGACTGGGCCACAGGGCAGTATTCCAACATAATGACCCCAGACACACCTCCAAGACCACTGCCTTGCTAAATAAGCTGAGGGTAAAGATGGTGCACTGGCCAAGCATGTCTTTAGACCTAAACCTAGACCTAAACCAGCAGTTGCTGTGTAAAATAGTTTTAGAGCTGTCAACATTAAATCAACTGGGTAGGAGGAGCAAGGTGATTTTAATCTTATCACAAAGGTGCATGTGGCAGGTAATATTGGCCAAGGTTAGAAATCATTGATTCTTATCTAAACTCATTCTACCATATTTTTTAATATGTCATTTGTTAATCAATAGCTTCAATTAAGATGAATGTGCGTGGGTTTTTAAATCATATTATTTTTATCTGACTGGCAATCAATATTGGAATGTTGTGTTCATTTTCATTAGACTATTTGGAAATGTGACTAAAGGCCATCATAGAAAGATACACTTTCTATTAAATTATATGGTTGTTGGAGTGGGAGATGAAAGTTCAAACTGGGCATTGTACAGTATGCTTATGATTATTAAAAGCTTATCACTACAATCAGTATCTTACTTGGCTTCATACTATTTGGGTTGGGTTTAGTGCTCACTTGTGACATACCATTTGCATATAAGCTGACGTGCATTTTTTTTAAGATGGTAATGTACTTTTTTTTTTTGTGTGTGTGTGTTGCAAAATGCTATAATGGGTTGTAATGTGTTGTGCTGTTTTTAAATGCAATTTGTAAAATTTTTACTCTATTTTCAAGTGCACACCAGCACTTTCTGGACCTGGGTCTGTTGGAATTATAGAGCCTTAATGTCTATTGGAAACAATGTATTTCAGTTTGCCATGAGGGCACAGTTAAGGCCCCTTTCAGACGTCCGCTCCGTCTGTCCGTTCATTACAAGTCCGTTAACGGACTTGTAATGAATCCCTATGGGGACGCGTCCGTTAGCGGATGGAGCATCCGCTAGCGTCCGCGTCAGTCGGGATCCGCTTTTCCGAACGGAAGAAACCCTATTTTTCTTCCGTTCGGCGGAGCGGAACTGATGCAGACGGACAGATGGTCCGTCTGCATCAGGTTCCCCATAGGGGACAGCGGAGCAGAGACAGGGCGGTCCCTGCACTGTGTGCGGGGACCGCCCTATCCGCCGACAGCTGAGCGGGGATCCCCGCTGAGCCGACAGAGACACACGGAGCGGACCCGGAAACGGTCCGCTCCGTGTGAAAGAGCCCTAAGGCACTTTGCAAATGGATACACCTAGCTACTGTATGTCCAACCTCGCTTTTTAGTGTGCCTGGGAGAGACTGGTGCAGCATACATTCCTTCTGCCTGCAGGCTGTGGCTGAACACTGTCACTTGTGTGTGTATATGTATATGTGTATATATGTATATATATATATATACACACTTTATGGCCAAGTTATTTATTTAGCTTTTCTAAAGGATGGAGTGCTTTTGCTTGTTCATTAGTATTCATTACTTGGATGAAATTGTGTTGGTGCAATGCAAGTGCAATGTATGTGCTTTGATACAGCACTTTGGGAACATCCAACTTCTTTTGCCATTACTTTTTTTTCCCCTTATGGAGGGTGTCAATGATGATTTTCTGCACAACTGTCAGGTCAGCAGTCTTTCCCATGATTATGATTCCTACTGAACCAGACTGAGAGACAATTTAAAGGCTCAGGAACCCTTTGCATGTGTTATGGCTTAATTAGCTGATTAGAGTGGGACACTTTGTGCCTAAAATATTGCACCTTTTCACAATATTCTAATTTTCTGAGAATGTGAATTTGGGGTTTTCATGAGCTGTAAGCCATAATAATCACGGCTTGAACTATCTTGTATGTAATGAGTCTATCACATATATTAGTTTCACCTTTTAAGTTGCATTATTGAAATAAATGAGCATTTGCACGATATTCAAATTTTTCGAGTTTCACCTGTAAATCATCTGCAGCATCTTCCCTGGTGTAATATGAAGACAATTTACTATTGCTTACCAATTATTGGTCAATATTGCTTGTGTGTATGTGCCTGGTCATAAGGAACAACGAATGTTATTTTATTTTTTTTATCTTTATTTTTGAACTATAAACACATATCATTCGGAGTTGTATTATTAATCAACACTAGATAGACTGGAGTTTCCTGGAATTGATCCAGATTATTTATTGGCCGCAAGGTATCAGCAGAACGAATCTACATGTGATTGAATAATACATTTGATAAATGCTATTTGGACTTGGCTAAGTTGCACTTTGGACCCTTACTAGAAGGTGCACACATTTACAACATATGATTTAAAATATTTACATATAGTTAGTAAGGTTAAAAAAAAGACACAAGTACATCTAATTCAACCAATAAAAAATACTATTTAAATCATACAATTCCATATGCACAATCCTATACCCACAGTTGATCCAGAGGAAAGCAAAAAACCCCAGCAAAGCATGATCCAATTTGCTACAGCAGGGGAAATTATTCATTCCTGCTCCCCAGAGAGGCAATTGGATATTCCCTGGAGCAACTTTACCTATAAATGTTAATATCCAGTTATATTATGTACATTTAGGAAATAATCCAGGTCTTTCTTAAAGCAATCTAGTGAACTGGCCAGAACCACCTCTGGATGTCTGTTCCACATTTTCACAGCTCTTACTGTGAAGAAATCTTTCAGTGTTTGGAGATTAAATCTCTTTCCTTTAGACATAAAGAGTGTCTGCGTGTCCTCTGTGATGACCTTAGAGTGAATAACTCAACAACAAGTTCACTATATGGACCACTTATATATTTGTACATGCAGTGCCGGCCCAAGACATTGTGCTGCCTGGTACCAAGAATGAAATGCTGCCCCCCCCCCAAAAAAAAAATACGTTCACCAAAATGCCCCCACATCCATTATTTTATATCATGATAACTAAAGTGTACCTATCATGTCTCTATATATGTATATAGGAGTATAAAAAGGACCTGTTATGGCTCTATTCATGCAATTAACCCCACAGTGGAGCGGTCGGGCGGCAATTAGCCCCACAGTAGAGTGGAGCTGGCGGAATGGGATGGCGTGCGGGCAGGAAATTTGCTGCCCCCCTGAAAGTGCTGCCTGGTACAATGGTACCGTTGGGTCCCATGGTAGGGCCGGCCCTATGTACATGTTGATCATATCCCCCTTAATCTACTCTTCTCAAGAGAGAATAAAATCAGTTCCTCTAATCTTTCCTCATAGCTGAGCTCCTCCATGCCTCTTATCAGTTTAGTTGCACTTCTCTTCACTTTCTTCAGATCCCCAATATTCTTTTTGTGAACTGGTGCCCAAAGCTGGACTGCATATTCCAGATGAGGTCTTACTAATGATTTGTAGAGGGGTAATATTATATCATGGACTTCTATCCCACAGTGGCACCGCAAGACGGACAAGATGGCGCCAGCCCCTGCTCCAGCGGAGCAACTCCCTCTTACCACGGCTGCTACAATGCGGTGAGTCATTCCCCTGATTCACAGGTGGAGATGGGAAAGCTCTGTACCCCCACTATGCAAAGCCCAGCTAAAACCAAGCAGCGCAGGGTGGGAGAGGAGATCTCCCCTGGGCTGCAGCATGTCGCCTCATAGACCTCCACACAGGTCATATCAAAGAGCACTATGAAAAATATATTTTTGTCCCTCAGAAAAAACATATTTAATGACTTCTCAGATATGTTTGCTTCTTTAACCACTTTGTGCGCCTGTGGGGGTGCACAGTGCAGGGATTGCGAGTGCGGTGTGTCAATCTGACACCCCACATCTCTAATTGTGATTAGAGGCTTCTTACCACATCATCAGCTGTGACCAATCACAGCTGATCACAGCGTGAACCAGGAAGTACCGGTAAATGGCATGCCTCGGTTCTGACAGGGAGAGCCGATCGGCAGCTCTTCCTGTCAGAGGGGGAGTCTGTGCTGATAATCAGCCCCCTCAGATGTGAAAATCATCTACCAATCAGTGTACAGCAGTGCCCCAATGAAAAAGCCTGCAAGTGCCCACCACAGTGCCAATCAGTGCCCAGCAGTAACACCTGCCAGTAACACATCAGTACCTCAATATTCCGTGCCACCAGTCAGTGCCAATCAGTACCACCTATCAGTGCTGCCTGTCAGTGCCCATCACAGCCGCCTGTCAGTGCCCATTACAGCCGCCTGTCAGTGCCCATCAGTGCCGCCTAACAGTGCCACCTATAAGTGCCCATCAGTGCTGCATATCAGTGCTGCCTATTGGTGCCGATCAGTGCTGCATATCAGTGCCGCCTATCAGTGACCATCAATTCTACATATCAGTGCCTCCTCATCAGTGCCACCTTATCAGTGCCAACTCATGAGTGCCCGTCAGTGAAGGGGAAAATGAAACTTTATGACAAAAACTAAGAAAAGCTATTTTTTCTCAAATTTTGGTCTTTTTTAGTTTGTTTAGTAAAAAATAATAAAAATTTAGTTTGGGTACAGTGTTACATGACCGCGCAATTGTCATTCAAAGTGCGACAGCGCTGAAAGCTGAAAATTGTCCTGGGCAGGAAGGGGAAAAAGTGCCTGGTATTGAAGTGATTAAACTCACACTAACCAGATCCAGTACCTAGAATCCAAAATGGTGGATCTTTATACTGCCCACAATGACCTCGTTGACGTATATACTGACCAGGAATCAGAGATGCAGCGCCTTCAAAATAAAATAGCGGATCTGGAAGACCATTCGAGGCAGAATAACATTGAGTTCAGAGTTCCTGAATCTATTCCACCAAATGAACTTAACAATTTTGTTCACCGCCTCATGAAAGCCCTCATACTGTCCCTGAATGATAATGAATTATGCGTTGACAGGGCCCACTGCATACCCAACCAAAATTTCTACCTGACACAGCACCCAGAGATACCCTGGTGCACATTCACTACTCTCATGTGAAAGAGCGAGTCATGGCAGTGGCCAAACAAAACCCAGCAGTCCCAGACGACTTTACTGGTATCTCCTTATACACGGATATATCACAAAAGACCGCATTGAACAGAAAGAAGCTCACTCCACTCACAGGGATTCTGCTCAACAATAGTGTCGTATACCGGAATTCCCCACAAAGCTACTTGTCACCTGGCATGGCAAAATATTCCCTATATACAGTGTAGAAAAGGGCATTCTACTCTTCAAATTATGGCAATTGCTTCCTCCAGATGCACAGCCTCCTGCTCAACCCACCCTGGAACGTCTGGAAACGGAATGGACCTAATCCGTTCTCCCTATTCAGTAATGAGCCTCTCCCTAGCATTGCACTATTGGCCTGCTTACCCCTCACATTACCATAGCAGCTTAAGCTGCCCATTGTACCTGTGTTTGACAAGTGGTTCTTACACATGTATTTTTTTTTCCTTTCTTTTCTAGCACCCTCTGCCCACCTAGTCACCATCTATGATGCTTCACCGTCTGTGAATGGACCTGGATTATTGACTGCACTACATACGTTGATCTCTAATATCAAGGATATGCTACCCATCCCTTGAGGCCCTGAGGCGATTCAGTTTGCATTTGTTAGCGCTATATAAGTTACTCACTCACTCACCCATCGAGATGACTATTAACTACTCAGCTACTACTATCGTAAACAGAGCTACTCTTCAGATCCCTAAGTCTCCATCTCATATGTACTCTGTTCCTCACCTTTGGTATTACAATAATTCCTTGCATTGCATTATCCCAGCAAATAACCAACTCCTACTATGCCTCTGAAGTTTATGTCCATAAACTGTTGAAGGAAGCCCGTTCCCTCAAAACAGATATCATTTTTGCCCAGGAAACTCATTTTGCTGCCCACAAATGCTCTTGGGTTGAACTTCCAATGCTACCCCCACCTGTATACAGCTAATGGCCGCAACAAAGCCTGTGGAGTCTTTATTGCTATTAAGGATTCATTCACGTTTCGTTACATCCGCACTATTCAAGATCCCCAAGGCAGTGATATTATCCTTATCTGCGAACTGAACCAAGCAACCTTTACGCTCGTCAATCTTTACGCTCCTAATGCCGCGTACAGACGGTCGTTTTTTGTGATGAAAAAAATGACGTTTTATGTGATGTAAAAAAACAAAGTTTTTGAAACTTCATTTTCAAAAAGTCTGTAGCATACACACCGTCGTTTTTTCAAAAAGCTCTAGCAAAGCGCGGTTACGTCCAGCACGTACGACGGCACTATAAAGGGTAATTTCCATGCGGAAGACGGCCTCTTTTGCTGATATCGTGTTGCTGCGTGTTAGTAAAAGTTTGGTGAGAGACGATTAGCGCTTTTCAGTCTTCGTGCTTTAAATTTCGTTTTCTGTCGTACAGTTTGTGTATTTGGGGTCGGATCTGTGTTACAGTGCTTGTATTCAGGATGTATTTGTTTTGGCAGTGCGTTCTTGTGTGCACGTTCCTGTTTTGCAGGTCATTCTTCAGAGGCATTTCTGTTCTTCAGGGCGTAATTTTTAGTTCGATCTGATTTGACGACCGTTTTCTAGCCATGTTGCGGGTACGTTCTCGTCGCCGAGATCGTGCTGTGCTTGTTGTTCGGATGTGTGCTGCATCCCGGCAACGGTCCATGAACAGGGTGAGGAGGAGGTTGTGGACCAAGAACTGGTTGCTTCGCAGGGACCAGTTCTCTCATATGCCTCTGCTGCGGGAGATCCGAGAAAACAACCCTGATGATTTCAGGAATTTTCTCAGGATGTCTGACCCCGTATTTCAGCAGCTTTTGGCTTTGGTGTCGCCTTATATCATCAGGCAGGACACCGTTATGCGGGAAGCCATCACTGCTGAGCAGTGGCTAGTTGCTACGTTGCGCTACCTTGCAACAGGGAGAAGTCTGCAGGACTTGAAGTTCTCGAAGGGCATCTCCCCCCAGGCTCTGGGCCTCATAATCCCGGAGACCTGTTCTGCCATCATTCAGGTTCTGCAGGAGGACTATGTTAAGGTAAGTGGTGTCCTTTCAATGCACAAACTATGTATTTATTGCCTGCTTTTAATTGTTTTTTTTCCAAACTCTCCCTAATTAACCTGTTTGTAATATGCTGTGAATGTTCCCTTTGTCTCCATGTATGCTTTTTTTTTTTTTTAAGTTTGGGCCTACATGCATCTTTTATATAGCCAACCTGTCCAGCATTCTATTTTGTGGCCAAACGCACCTAGCCTAGTCCCTATATCCCCCTTTATTTGTGGCCTCCATTGTAGTGCTGCATTTTGTGTGTCCCTATATCCCCCTTTATTTGTGGCCTCCATTGTAGTGCTGCATTTTGTGTGTCCCTATATCCCCCTTTATTTGTGGCCTCCATTGTAGTGCTGCATTTTGTGTGTCCCTATATCCCCCTTTATTTGTGGCCTCCATTGTAGTCCACGACCAACCCCCCCCCCAATGTTTTTTTTTATTATTAACTGTATAATTCACTTTATTTTTTATTTTTTGGGGTTGTTTTTTAGGTCAGCAACTCATCTCAGGCCCCCCCTCCCCCTAAGCTTTTATTCACATCAGAGGTGGTGATTAATCTGCTTAGTGATCCCTTATTATTTATGTATCTTAAAATAATACTTGAAATTGTTTTGTTTTAATTTTTTTAGGATCCCCAAATGTTTTCGGATATTCTGTTAGCAATGTTTGAATTTCTTTTTTGTTTCTTTTTCTCTACAGTTCCCCACCACACCACAGGAATGGCAGACTGTGGCAGCGTACTTCTTCCAGCGTTGGAACTTTCCGAACTGCGGAGGAGCCATTGATGGCAAGCACGTCCGCATCGTGCCCCCACCCCATTCCGGATCCCATTATTTCAACTACAAGTGGTTCCACAGCGTTGTGCTGATGGCGGTGGTGTCTGCCAATTATGATTTTCTCTATGTTGATGTTGGAAAAAATGGCCGCATGTCAGACGGCGGGGTCTTTGCTGAAACCGAGTTTGCCCAACGGCTTCGATTTTTTTTTGTCATTTTTCAGAAGACATAAAACGACGTTTTGCCCACACACGGTCATTTTAAATGACGTTTTTAAAAACGTCGGTTTTTTCATCACATAAAGCGACCGTGTGTACGCGGCATTACACTAAACAGCAGAAATCCCTTGCCCCTTGTTTACCAAAGTCTCTAAGGTAATACAAGGCACCCTCACTATGGGTGGAGACCTCCACACAGTCTTGGATCCCTCTATGGACTCCACTACTCATGCCAGGAGACAAGTACACTCTTTTGTCCCCCTGCTCTAGCAGTATGAATTGTACAACATATGTAAATGCTTCCATGGTTCCAAAAAGGACTTTACGTTCTTATCAGCTGCTTGATTTTTTTCTTTACTGGAAAAAGATCTCTCCAAAATGTTCTGAGCTCGGACATTGGCACAATATCTTGGTCAGACCATGCCCCGATTACTCTAGAATTCGATGATAAACTCCGTAACTCTCCCCCTCCACTCTGGAGAATAAACACCTCCCGTTTGGAAAACAAGCTACTGTGCCAAAAGATTGTGCAAGAACATCAGAATTTTTTTATTTACGACACTTCCGAAATCAACAGATTCACATTGTGGAATACTTATAAAGTGTTTAATTAGGGGGTACTGATCTGAATGGCTACATATGTTAAAAACAGAGGACAATGCAGATTGCAGGCTTGCTCAATTCCATAACCTTAAAAGAACAAGATAACAAAATGAAACCAGACCCCCGTCTTACACAAAATTTTCCCCCAGATAGATAACAGCTGAGGTCTCTACTTCTACAAGCATGAAAACCACCTTAAATTCCTCAAAGTCAGGTATAATGGTTTACGCAACAAAGCAGTAGCTTGGTTAGCTAGGAAAGTGAAAGCAAAACAGATCAAGCACAGAATAGCTGCCCTCACCCACCCGTTAAATCATAAAACCTTTTTTAAACCGAAAGACATAGCCAATACAGATTATTATCAGTCCCTCTATGACCGGAGGTTCCTCTATGACCTCTGCAATGACGTATCTACCCCTCAACCACCACCAGCGCTCATTAAAGCCAGCAATACTCCTCACAAAGACCTCAAATTGGCCCTTATTGCCATGAAATTAGGAGCCCCAGTCCCTACCTCTCCTATCCCAACAGTACAGGTATACACTAGACTGTGGTCAGAGCTCCCTCTTTCCTCCTCACCTAGCAGGTCAATCTGTATTTTTTTTTATCTCAGTGTCAATCTTAGTGCGCCAACATTTCATACTTGCCTTGACTTGAAACTGAAAATCAAAAGGCATTAACCTTCTAAAATATCTACATCAGGACACATCCCTCCACAATTTTGAATATCTGGCCTCTCAATATAACCTTCCCCCCTTTGCACACTTTCTCTATTTACAAATCCAAACCTTTGTGCATAAACACCCCTTACCTTTCTACTTACCAGCCTCAATATACACATTCTTCCAGGACCCTCCGATCAGAGAAATTTCCCTATCCTACCGCATCTATAATGCCCAAGACTCCTTCTCCAAGACTACTACTATTATTAAATGGGAAAAAACTCTGAGTAGGACGTTTCCTCTAGATGTGTAAACCGTTGGGAACATTTTCAAAATGTAGTATACTCCTGGTACCTTACCCCCTACAAACTCTCTAAGTATTACCCTCACCACACAGCCTTATGCTGGAGAAACTGTGGAGAACTAGGCACATTGTACCATATCTTATGGTCATGCAAATCCATATGATCCTTCTGGAACAAAGCCTTCTCAATAATGTTAGACATTAGTGACCGACATATAGATCCCAATCCTGAATTAGCCTTATTACACCTAACAATACACCAATTTTCACCCAAATTAAGAGTAGTGATTGCACAATTTTTGTTAGCTTCAAAACTAACAATCACAAGGCTATGGAACACAGCATAATCCCCACCTCCTACTGATACCATCCTTACTCTAAACCACCAATGTGAGATGGAGAAACTGTTAGCAATCACCGACCTTGAGATCAAACCATTTAGAGCTAAATGGGATATCTGGCTATCTAACCCAATATGTACAGTCAAAGAATGTTAAGTTGTTCACCATGAACTAATAACCCAGTCCATGCATTTATATATATTTTTTATTTATAATTTATAGTGACTAACATAGTGGGACTATCCTGTTCGCATTTCCCCTCCCCTTCTACCACCTCCCAGCCTGCAAGAGTATTTTTACCAACCAGTGTATCTTATTACCTACACTAATTATATCTATTTCCTGTTCCTTTATTTTTATTTATTTTTAATTGTCTCTACATTACTTTACTAGCTTATATAAGGAGTGATGACAATGAAGGTCAGTGTGTTGTCTCCCCTCTATGACAGTTTGATCCCATAAGGGGTGTCTGGGAGGGAGTAGATAACACCCATCACCTGATAATTTCGCAGTTAAATTCTTTCCAATGTTCACTTTGTTGCTACTTTGATCGGTCATTTGTATTCAACTAAATGATTCAATTTATTTTGTCAACTGTATGACAGACAATGTTCACGTTTTGCTTTTTTGTAAAAAAACTCAATAAAAAAACATCGAAATATAAAACTAAACTGTAAGGCCGCATTTACACCTGAGCGTTTTGTAGCCTGAAGCCTGAAGCTATAAAATGCTAGAGGGGAAAACATCCATTATTCTCAATAGAGATGGTTCACATCTCCACTCCAAAATGCCTGAAGCCGAACGCCTGAAGCTCAAACAAGTTCTGGACCCTTTTTTGTCAGACAACGCTGTATGCAAACTGTATGCAAACGCGCGAATACATGTGAATACACGCGACAAAACGTGCGACAAAACGCTGGAAAAATTTACACTTGCTTCAACTTCAACACACTTATGGGCTAGTTTACACTTTCTTCAAAACAAGGCTTTGGACACGCTTTGTTAAAGCTCTCTTAACGTCAGTTAAAGCTCCTGTCACTAAATAAAATGATTAGCTTACAGTCCTGTTTACACCTTGCTTTGCTTCAGCTTTCCTTCAAAAATGTTACCCCATGTCGTTTTAGTTGTGCTTCAAAGCGTCTTTAAAGCCTCGATAGAAGTCCATGGCAAAGTTTGCTTGAAGCCCCACGAAACCTCATAGAAGCCCCATAAAGCCTCATTGAAGCCCCACCAAAGGCACATCCGAGCTTCACCAAAGCCTTATCGAAGCCCCACCAAAGCCTCATCGAAGCCCACCGAAGCACCAAGCTAAAGCAGGGTGTAAACAGGACTGTAAGCTAACCATTTTATTTAGAGACAGGCGCTTTGACTGGCGTTCAGAGAGCTTTAACAAAGCGTGCCCAAAGCCATGTTTTGAAGCAAGTGTAAACTAGCCCTAAGAGGTGCTGCAACCAACAACTTTCAAACAGATATCTGGACCACCAAATGGAAATTAAAAAGCAGAAGGCACTAGCAGAGATAACCATGAATACCAAAATGGTGCATATAGCCTGTTGGGAAGTAACAGCAAAATATATTGTAGGTTTAGAAGTTCTGACTTGAGCTAGAGTTGGTACAGATGGCCGTGGGAGCTGTCACAGGCCCTCATCAAGAGTACACAACTATCCTCCCACTTTTCGCCCAGTACCTCCATTCATAGAAGCCAGTACTACAGCTTCCTTAAATAAAAAACTATGAATGGAGGACGGGTGGATGATTTAAAAGGTCCTCCTCCTCCATTCACTTCCTACTGACTGTAAGCTATGTAAATTGTGCTAATCTTTGTGTCTTTTTTTTTTTTTTTTTTTTTTTAACTGCACTTCTCCTTTCTGTGAAAGTTTATTGGGGCCCAAATTTTTTTTTTTAAGCTACAAGTTTAAAGAGGAAGTAAACCCTGATGGCTTTTACTTCCTCTTTTTCTCGCTGCAAAGCCTGCAAATGAAAAGCATAATGGGCTAGTATGAAGAGCTTAGATTTAGAGATATGTTCGATGCAGATGTCTAGTGTGAACGTGTGCAAAACAGAACGAGTAAGTAAAATACTAGAAGACAGAAAAACAAACAACTTAGTGTGCAAAAACATACCAAGAAGTGAAATTATATTCAAACATATACTAATACATTTTAAAATAGCTAGGCAAAGGTGGAGGGGGAAAAAATAAGGAAGGTGTTACTGGGCCAGAAAGAAAATATGAGTCTATTTGTAGTTAAGTGGTCAACTCCAGAATTTAATAATACCAAGTTACAGCACCAACGTCCCCATAAAGGTATAAAAAATACAAAGGATGGGACTTCATAGGTGTAATTTATTAAAGTTACAAGGGTACATAAAAACAATATTATACAATACATGAACAGCTTCATAGTCATTCAAGATGTGTAATTGTAGCTCCTATAGTTGTTCCCACATCTTAATCCTACATGTTTCACCGTGTGGCTTCGTCAGGGACAAACGTGGTTTTGTGGCTACTATATAAATGAACAGAAAGTGAATTACAAACAATACATGTAATGGTTTATCAAAAAATACCAACACTGTACATAGCGTATACAATAAATTGAATAAATGAATGTATCTTATCCATTGGCAAGAGTTCCCCAAATGGAATCATACCTCAATGATAGAAAGTAAAATCCAGTTATTGCCAAGCACACAGAAATAGGAGTCTGTCCGGGTGGCCCAGAAAAGCCCAGATGTAACTCAACACACAGCCATTAATGTCTAAACTTCTGGCAACAAAAGTGAGTACACCGCTAAATGAAGAGGAGTCCCTTCCATGCCTTTCTACTTCCAGTCCCTTCCTTTAACTTCTCTCCTCATTCTCATGCCTTCACTATCCCGGAATATTTCCTTGTACTCCTAAATTCCCTTTTCTATCTTCTTCACAATGATATAATTCTTCCAAATCATATATAAAATATACCCTTCCAATCCATTCTTTTATTGTTTGGCTTTCCGATGCTTGCCAGTATCAGGTATTTTGTTGCATTTATTAAATGAGGTATCACTGTTTTCTTATACTGTTTTATTGTCATGTTAGTGCTATGAAATAAATATGTTTCTGGATTTTTAGGCATATTCACTCCTGTTATCTCCTGAATCAATTGTGTCAAATTTCTGCATTGTGTCAAATTTGTGTCAAATTTATGCATTTTTAAACATTCCCACCATATGTGCACAGTTGTTTCTTTCATCCCACAACCTCTCCAACAGAACAAAGATTTCTCTGTGATTTCTCTCTGATATGTATGTACTCTACTAGGTGCTATGTACCATCTTGATAGACACTTATAATTAATTTCTATCATACATCTATTGCTGTTCTGTCTGCTAATTTTAGCATTTTCTCTTTCTCTTGCTCGCTCCAGTGTGCACAAGTTCTGCTTCCTATTTTCCTAGAAAAGGCAATGTCAACTTTTTTCTCATGCATTAATTGTAATTTTGATCTATATGTAGCACCTCCTATCATTGCTAGAGTGCTAGAGTTGTTTTTTGTACAGAGTAGGTAAATTGTTCAGGCTTGGCTGGCAGACAACTTTTGTTTTTTAACCTCTTATTGACCAGCCGCATTCATTATATTGCAGCAGGTCGGCTCTCCTGTGCAAACCGCCATAGGTGTACGTCGATCTGTGCAGGGAAGCTAACGGGCACAGGCATGTCGTGGTAGAGTGCCCACGGGTCCTGCGGACTTGATGTCCGCTGGCGACCCGCAATCGCGGTGTACAGAGGCAGAACAGGGAACTGCCTATGTAAACAAGGCAATTCCCCGTTCTGTCTAGTGACATGTCAGAGATCTTCTGTTCCCAGTCATCAGGAACAGCGGTCTCTGTCCTTTTCTAGGTAGTCCATCCCCCCCTACAGTTGGAGCACACCAAGGGAACATAGTTAACCCTTTGAGTGCCCCTTATTGTTAACCCCTTCCCTGCCAGTGACATTTATACAGTAATCAGTGGCTATTTTTAGCTCTGCTCGCTGTTTAAATGTCACTGGTCCCAAAAAAGTTTCAAAAGTGGCGCAAAAAATAAAATACCAAATACCACCAAAATGTAAGCTCTATTTGTGGGAAAAAGGACATCATTTTTTTTTGGGTACAGCGTTGCATGACCGCACAATTGTCAGCTAAATTGACGCAGTGCTGTATCACATAAAATTGCTTGGTCATTAAGGGGGAAAATCCTTCCGGGGCTGAAGTGGTTAATATGGGTTGAGTGAGTGACTCAGGGAGGCTGGTATAACTCGCAGGAAGCATCTCTAAGTCCTTCCTCTACTTCTAGAAACATGCAGAAGGTTCTAGAAGGATGGAAGTGGAGGGGAGAAAGAGCTATCTGGAATATTCATGAGGACCCTGACCAATCTCCAACAGGTGGGTTGGAAGGGGGCAGCCCCCCTCAAATACTCAGGGTCAGCTCAGTTGAGGAGGTCATGGCAGAGTGGACTTCGGGTGGAAGCTGGAGATGAAATGTTAGGCTGTCGAAAGCCTTTGAGAGTAACCCCCTCGTCTGGGGGGGTGAACTCAGGCTTGGGCCTGGGTGTGGAATACACACAGGGGGATCAAGACCAGGAGGCACGGGAGCAAGGAGAGGACAGCGGGAGGACACTGCTGTGCAACTCTCCAGCGAGGAAGACAGCCAGGAGGGCCGGTGAGTGTTACAGTAAGAGGACTGAGAGACAGCCTGAGAGGACTGGGAGAGAGCAGTCTAGGATGGATGCAAAGTCAGTCAGGAGGACTGTGGTGGAAGAGGAAGCTGCAGCCAGGTGGGCTGGCAGTGCCTAAAGAGGTTGTACTGGGCTCAATAGCCACAGGAATGGGACAACTAGACACTGAGGCCCCGTACTCACGACCAAACATGTCTGCTGAAACTGGTCCGCAGACCAGTTTCAGCAGACATGTTTGGCCGTGTGTTGGCCCGAGCGGACCATTTTCGGGCGGATCGGACAGGTTTCCAGCGGACAACTGTTTCCTGGACTTGCTTTAAAACAGTCCGCTGGAAACCTGTCCGCCCGGACATGTACGGTCGTCTGTACAGACCTACCGTACATGTCCTGCCGCCCGCCATCCCTCGCATGCGTCGAATGACTTCGACGCATGCGTGGAAGCATTTTAAAGGCGGGCCGCCCACGTCGCCACGTCATTGTCGCGGCAACACCGCGTCATCGACGCGGCGACACCGCGGACACGCCCCGCGTATTGTTTACGCGCGGACCTCTGTTTGATGGTGTGTATAGCCATCGAACAGAAGTCCCCGGGCAGTCATGTCCGATGGAAACGGTCTGCAGACCGTTTTCATCGGACATGTCTGGCCGTGAGTACAAGGCCTAAGACCTGATTTCTTCTACACTACACTATATTACCTTGATGAAGTAGGCATCCCATTATCCCCTCAACCCTATCCAAGTAAAATTCCCCTAATAAAAAAAACAAAAAAAAAAAACAAAGCTACAAGGACCGTTTTTTCTGACTACAGTGTGCTTGGAAGATTTATGGCCCCCTATGGTAGGGTGACCAGACATCCCCGGTTTCTGGGGACAGTCCCCGGATTGAGGACACTGTCCCTGGACCAAGTCTGTCCCCGGTTTTGTACCCAGATTGGATTTGAACAAGGGCTGAGGCAATTTCAAAGACAGTCAGTGCAGAATTTAAAAAAAAAATCTGAATTACACACCCCCACTCTGTCGCTCCTAATAGCATAGGGGGTGTATTTCTTCCATTATCTGTGCCCATTTCTGATGATCATGTGCTGGTCGGAGCGGAGGGAATATTTCTTCAGTTTTGGGTGCATGCCCATTCAGCTCTGCTCGCATGTTCTGCCTTGGCACAAGTCCCGGCCAGCCGCCTGCCTATCTTCTTGCCTTCCCTGGCAGATTGATCTTCCTCCACTCCCCACCCAGTAGTAGCTGGGGTCTGGAGAGTAAGACTTGACAGGCTGTGAGGCGGGCGGCGGAGATGGGCAGAGAGTTGCTGATTGTCGCCATTACTAGTAAAAAATATATATATATATGTCCCCGGATTTCCTTTAAAAAATCTGGTCACCTTACCCTATGGGGGTAGCACTACATTTACATTTGACATGTTTAATTGTTAAACAGTAAGTCAGCTGATCAAACCTTATCTTGTACTTCAATTTTTTTTTAACTTACGTCTTGTATACTAGATCATAGGATCCAGTCAGAATTATTGGCCAGTAAAGATAAATAAATCATCAAAATTCTGTTCCCCTGACAATTCATCTAAGAGGTTGGAGATGCTCCACAAAGAATTGACAAAGATTAAATGTGGGTTTTATTGATGGCCCTGAAGCTTGTGATGACACAGTATGTGAACCTGTTCCCTCATCCACACCCTGTCTGCTATCTTTACAATTGCAGTCTGGAAAAAGTACATGGATACTGAAGGAGACATGAAAATGTTTTGAATCGTTTTGTAATCTTTACTGTACTTTGCACAGTACAGAATTCATCATTTTTTTTCTTTAAACCTGCCACGCTGTTAATGTGTCTAAAGCTGTAAACGTCAAACATAATTATTCATGTTTATTGCATGTTCTTTAAAAAGCTCTGACCTAAGCTAAGGTGACAAACACCTATTAAGATGTTTCTGACCTGTAGCTTGCTTTCTTCAGTATATGGTAATCTATTTGCTGCACCTTTCTGTCAGTTATAGGCAGGGGAGGGCTGGCAGCCTTAGGCCTGGGGGGCAAGTCCAGTCAAGTGGCCCATTGAATCGCTGAATCAGCTCACCATCCATGGCCCATCTGGTTTTTCAATGCACCAGTGCCCATCAGGGCAGCCAACTCCAGTACCCATCAATGCAGCCTGATCACTGGGGCAGGTTACATGGGGTGTATGGGGGAGGGAGATGGGGATCAGCTAGGGGTGTCAGGGTCTCTCACCTCAGTGATCTCAGTTCAGCAGGTCCTTGCACCCCACGGCCTCCTGGGGGGTTAATGCTCCTGGTCCTGGGGTCAAGTTGCAGCCAGCGCCCAGTCCTGCAGCCCTGCGTCCCGACTCCCTGGCATGCCCTGCCTCTGCCTGCTTCCAAGAATCCAGTCCCAGGGAGTTGTAGTTTCCTCTGCGCTGCTCTGTTTTCCACCCACCGGGAGCTTGAGTGTGGACTACAACTCCTGGAATGCAACAGCTAGTGGTCGGCCCGACTTCCAAGACCAGAATAAAAAATAAAAAATGGTAGCAGGCATTTTGGGCCAGATCCACAAAAGGGATACAACGGCGTATCTGCTGATACTCCGTCGTATCCCTGTTTCTATCTATGCGACTGATCCACAGAATCAGTTACGCATAGATAGGCAGAAGATCCGACGGGTGTAATAGTTTTACACTGTCGGATCTTAGGATGCAGTACCTCGGCCGCCGCTGGGGGCATTTCTCATCGTAATCCAGCGTCGGGTATGCAAATTAGCACTTACGGAGATCCACAAAGCTTTTTCCCTTCGTTAAGTCGCTGTAAGTGTTAGTTTGCCGTCGCAAAAATAGGGCTGCTTTTACAAAGTGTAAACTTAGTACACCATGTAAAAGTATACCCGTCTTTCCCGCGTCGCTGTCAAATTTTTTTTTAAAAACATTTTTTCCCGCCGCATCTCTTTTTTACACGTCGCGATTCACAAAACTCGGCGCAACGTAACGTAACGCAAAGCACGTCGGGAAAATAGCTTCGGGAGCATGCGCAGTACGTCCGGCGCGAGAGCGCGCCTAATTTAAATGGGACTCGCCCCATTTGAATTGGCCCGCTTTGCGCCGGACGGATTTAGGATACACCGCCGCAAATTTCAAGGTAAGTGTTTTGTGGATCGGGCACTTTGCCCGAAAATTTGCGGCGGTGTAACCTAAATAGGTTACATTCCGCTGCGCCGCCTGGCTGTGGATCTGGCCCTTTGAACATAATGTCATGGATATGCAACAAAGTCTGTCTGCTTACCTGATCTCCATGTGTTTATTAAAAGCCTGACCCTGTTCTGTTCCCCTTTTTATCACTTCCTCTTCCTGTATGGTCCCACCCAGGCCATTCCAGGAAGTCTATATTAACCGTTGCTCTACAGGTCTGCAGTGCTGTTCAACAGTGTTCCTTTGCTTAGTTCCTGTCTGCAGTGTAGTTTGCTAGTTCCTGTTTGAAGTGTGCGACGATCATCTTTCCATGTACCCGTTTTGGCTTGTTCCTGACTTCTGCTGTTTGCCTGTGCCCCTGACCATTTGCCTGTCCCACGGTTATCCTTGTCTGCCTGTTGCCCTGACCTTGGCCTACCCATCACCACCGTTTGTCCTGATGGCTGCTTCCCCTCTCTCCCTGCGGAGTGTGACCTAGGGAATCTCGGGGTCGCGACCTGGATCTAGTTGCAGCCAAGGCCATCCCCACCACCAGGGGCTCTGGTGAATACAAAACTGGGTCTTAGACTCTGCGCCCTGGGTGATCTTGGGTTCACACTTCGTCTCCGCTAGCAGTAGTCGGCTATAGGGTTCACCACCCTGAGGTGCATCCCTGACCCCAACAGGGTGCACTTGTCACCTGACTACGGGTGACCTGACACATAAGTTAGGGCGACCTGGGAGGCAATTGTCACCCTGCCCCCCGGCCCAGCCCTCCCCTGGTTATAGGGATGGGGTTTAGGTTTATCGCTTCATTGGGTTTGGGTTTAAGGTGAATGCTGAATGCTGAAGGTTTAAAATACACGGTCCCAGTGAATTATTATACCAAGGCACTGCATGGCCTTTGGACTATGGCCAGTGGGCTTAGAAGGACCAATAAGATGGCTTTTGGATATGATCACTTTAAAGAATATGTTACCCCATAATTTTATATTCCTGATACGTGCCTGCTGTACCATGTACTTGTATAAAACATTATTTTGTTCTATTTGTATTGCTTCCTTTGTGTGAAATTCCTGGTTTCCCTGCCAGTCCTCCTGCTTTCCTATTAAAAACCTGATCACACTAGGTATGAAAACACAATGTGGCCAGGTTTCTGCTCTCCCCCAATGACTAGACTTCTGCTGACACCCCTCCACCTGCACAGTCACATGGAAGACCAGTGTGATGCTATTTCTTCTCCCCCAGCTCTCTGAGCTGCTAATGCAGCTAAGAACAGAGATTATGTGATCACTTATAAAAAAAGCAAAACATTTATTTACAATGATATACTGTATATATTCAAAATGTTTTGCCTTTCATCTTTATGTTAGACTGAATGGGTTGTTGTACAAGATGAGGGTTCACATATACTTTATTTTATTTTTATTTTATGTTGAAAGGGCCTTCTTTTTAGTTTTGAGGTGCTCAAAGTGCGGAATTACCTTGCTGACCATCTGTTGTATTAGTTGCTTTTTGTGCGCAGCAGGATGCAGAATTGTTTGAAAATAACAGAAGTGAAACACATATGGGTACCATATCATCCGCCACCATTGGATTGGAGTCAGTTGTTTACTAGAGGGTTGGACCCAAGGGTATTAGTATGCACCTAAATATGGTACATTCCCCATACAGGATTCAGGAATCGACTGCAGCCCACATGTCAACCTCCAGTACCACATCAAACCACTGTTGTCTGGAGTAGGAAAGGCAGTTATCTCCGGCCTGGCAACCGGAGCGTCACTTGCAAAAAATCACTGGGAGGATACAGGCCTCTGCCACAGGCCTGCCTCAGGGCCTCTACCACAGGCTGGACAATTTAGGATTTAGAAAAGTCAGTTTGAGTAGATCCTCCCAGTTAGTTCAATCAATGTCACCCACTGACAGCCTGAGCATACCTGTCATACGGTGCGGTGACCGGATCCCCGGTGGTTCGTCCAGGCCTTCCGGACAACCTCTGGTTCTAGGTTCTCCCGAGCCAATTCCCACCGCACAGCTTCTAGCTTGGGATCTTTTCAGCAACAGTTTGGGACCAAGCAAGCCGCTGGGGTCCCTCTCTAATTAAGGTGCATGATGCACGACCTCGGCATGGCAGGACGTGGTGGTGGGGCCCATGGATGCGCTTACCCTGAAGGTGGGTACCGCACCTTGAACTCAGGCCCCGCAAGAACAACCCGCCAAAAGCGGCCACCACAGATATATCCCCCCTCCCAGCATGCCCAACAAGGGAAAAAAACCCTGATTGGCTGCTGAAAGGAGGTGGATCCCCCAGAACCCCTCTAGCGCCAACTGCCGCCCAGTGGTGTCAACGCACCCCTGGCTTGCAGACTGACCTACAGGACTGATTCTGAAATTGGCAGCAGCCTAAATTTCCATAATTCGTGAATGGGAGTGATTAAGCCTCCCATTCCCCACTAATTTTAGTGTAGCGCCCGCACTGAAAGTAGGGTGGCGCTACAACTGTATAGATACATTTATTGACCAAATACACATGATTGCCTAGTGAGTTAGTTAATTCACTCTGCACGGTGTCATGCTAAATTGGTCATAGAATGTGTGTCTGAAGTGCCACAGCCCTTGCTGTTTTGAACCCTCCCTAATCAGAAGTGTAATAAAGCCTTGAGTTACACCAAACTTATGTTATTCTTTAGGATATTAAGCTGGGTATAATTAGATTTGCTGTAATTAACATTTTATTTCACTTCCCAGCATTGCCACAATGGCCTGAATAATATTCAGCAGGTCCTATTTATAGAAGGCAGTGAATCATTTAAGCTGTTATGTAAATTAAAATGTTGGTTCTAGACAGGATGTGTTTACAGGGGGTGTAATGCACAGATAATGTATTCCTAAATTACTCCATATCTATAAAGCATGAACCAAATCACACTCTACACACACAGATCAAGTAGGCTTTAGCTTAAAGGGTTTGTAAACCTTCATGTTTTTTCACCTTAACCCCTTCCCGACCGCCGCCTGTACATATACGTCGGCAGAATGGCACGTACAGGCACATTGGCGTACCTGTACGTCCCTGCCTAGACGTGGGTGGGGGGTCCGATCGGGACCCCCCCCGCGACTTGCGGCGGTCGGGTCCCCTCGGGGAGCGATCCGGGACGACGGCGCGGCTATTTGTTTATAGCCGCTCCGTCGCGATCGCTCCCCGGAGCTGAAGAACGGGGAGAGCCGTGTGTAAACACGGCTTCCCCGTGCTTCACTGTGTCGGCGCATCGATCGCGTCATTCCCTTTATAGGGAAGACACGATCAATGACGTCATTACTACAGCCACACCCCCCTACTGTTGTAAACACACACACAGTGTACACCAAATCCTACAGCGCCACCTGTGGTTAACTCCCAAACTGCAACTGTCATTTTCACAATAAAGAATGCAATTTAAATGCATTTTTTGCTGTGAAAATGACAAAAATCCCCAAAATGTGTAAAAATTGTCCGAAGTGTCCGCCATAATGTCGCAGTCACGAAAAAAATCGCTGATCGCCGCCATTAGTAGTAAAAAAAAAAAAAATAATAAAAATGCAATAAAACTATCCCCTATTTTGTAAACGCTATAAATTTTGCGCAAACCAATCGATAAACGCTTATTGCGATTTTTTCTACCAAAAATATGTACAAGAATACGTATCGGCCTAAACTGAGGAAAAAAAAAATTTTTCTATATGTTTTTGGGGGATATTTATTATAGCAAAAAGTAAAAAATATTGCATTTTTTTCAAAATTGTCGCTCTATTTTTGTTTATAGCGCAAAAAATAAAAACCGCCAAGGTGATCAAATACCACCAAAAGAAAGCTCTATTTGTGGGAAAAAAAGGACGCCAATTTTGTTTGGGAGCCACGTCGCACGACCGCGCAATTGTCTGTTAAAGCGACGCAGTCCCAAACTGTAAAAACACCTTGGGTCTTTGGGCAGCAATATGGTCCGGGGCTTAAGTGGTTAATGCATCCTATGCATTAAGGTGAAAAAACACTTTGCCATGTCCGGTCCCCCCGAGCCCCCGTTTTACATACCTGAGCCCCGAATTTCCGTGGGCACGAACCTGTGTAGTTCTCTCCACCTCTTCTCGGCTGTTCATTGGATCGATTGATAGCAGCGCAGCCATTGGCTCCCGCTGCTGTCAATCAAATCCAATGATGCGGCAGCTGGGAGTGGGGCTGAGTCATACATTCGGCGTCCATGGATGCTGATTTATGACACGGGAGCGCGCCCGCAAGGTAACCCCCTCGGAAGAGAGCTTCCCAGAGGGGGTAAGCTATTGCCGGAAGGAGCCGTGAGAGCCGCCGTGGGACCCCAGAAGTGGATGTTTGGGGCTACTCTGTGCAAAACGAACTGCACAGTGGAAGTAAGTAGGATATGTTTGTTATATATTGTTTTTTTTTTTTAAAAGGAACCCATAGTATCACTTTAATGAAGGCTTTCTGTGTTTCTCTGTCAATCTTAACTTGGTTCATTCAGAGCATTCCAAAATCGTTTAGGCTCCGTTCACACTAGTGCGATTTGATGTGACTTGAGTCGTACAGAATCACACTTGCTCGGGTGCCCCCATTGCAGGCTGCTTGCTCTGGGGGGGGGGGGGCACTCAGCAGGAGAGGGAGGCGAGGAACGCCAGCAGGGGACCCAAGAAAAGGAGGATCTGGGTTGCCCTCTGTAAAACCACTGCGTCAAATCTGCTTTGTGTATTATTTCCAAGCAAATACATTGGCTAGAGTGTCCATGACTGAGAACTAGAGTGAATATCAGCATACTGCCACATATACCACCATATAATGGAACACTTTTTGTTCATAAGGACCAGTGGATCAGTTTTGGCAATTCTCGTTTACTCAGTAGTACTGCATAAAAAATTAAAACATAATTTTAAGAATTGAGTGTGCTTTCAGTGATTTGTCCAACTAAAAAAAATGTTTTTGGGGTTTTCACTGGTGTTTTTGTAATTTTTGTTGTGTGAGGCCCCGTACACACGACCGAGTTTCTCGGCAGAATTCAGCCAGAAACTCGATGGGAGCCGTATTCTGCCGAGAAACCCGGTCGTCTGTACACTTTTGGCCGAGGAAACCGACGAGGATCTCGTCGGGCCAAATAGAGAACATGTTCTCTATTTCCTCGTTAGTCAATGAGGAAACTTGGCTCGCCGAGATCCTCGGCGGCTTCACAAGGAACTCGACGAGCAAAATTATGTGTTTTGCCCGTCGAGTTTCTCGGACGTGTGTACGGGGCCTCACCTACAAATGAGGTTCTTCTGTCATTAATTTTAACTGTCCTGGTGCTCTAGGGTCTACAAAAATGTAATAGGTAGTTAGGGGATTAGATGTGTAATTTATGCCCCTGGAACACTTCTACATCTCCTTTAAGGTAAAACATGTGTAGCCTTTAAAACAACTTTACATGCCACCAAAAGAAAACTTCATCTGTCGCAAAACAAATTAAAAAAAATATATTTGGGTACAGTGTTGCATGACTGAGTAGTTGTTATTCAAAATGTGGCAATGCTGAAATCTGAAAAAGGGTGAAAGTGTCCAGTCTTCAGGTGGTTAAAAAGAGTTTGATAAAAAGTGCCCAGCAATAGGGCAGTTTTACATAAGCCAGAACAGGGACAACCACAGTAAAGTATTATCCATATTCTATCTGCTGGTCCTATCGTGACGTATTCCTTTTTAATGAAAAAGCAAACATCACTGCTGGAGCTACCTGAAAAAAAACATTTTTTTAAACTGAAAAGAGGTCATATTGGTGTGTTGCTGCTGTATGAAAGCCAAGCTAATTGTAAAAGGAAAAAAAATAAATAAATCTAAAGGTCTAATTGTTTTATTTTGTGTCACTATTCCTCTGTCCTGGTTTACTCCCCGACAGTCACTCTTTTAGGTCTAATAGACAACTATATAAATAAATTTACCTTTTAGCTGCCAAAAGTGTTAATATCGCACTAAAGTCTTCATTCAACCTCTTAGTTATTGCAATGGCTTTTTTTCCAAATAATACTGTAAAGGAAAAATAGTGATAAATAAACATCATTAAGTTTGAAAGACCTTTTTTGCACATAAATTCATCATCAGCATTTATTTGTGCTGAACTGTGACATAAGGGTCCTTTCACGGGGGGCGGTCCGCTCGGCGGACTCCGCTTTGCTTAGCTGGGAATTGCTCCGCTGATCCACGCTGAGCGGGCGGATGACAAGTCTGTCTCCACTCACTGTGCAGAGCGAAGCCCTACACAGTCCTGCTCTCCCCTATATAGAAATCGGGTAAAAACGGACCGCCTGTTTGTTCTCACCCGATCTTATACGATTCGTTACTCCAGACCGACGAAAAATAGGGTCAACATCCGTCTGGATTTGGAAGACAGGTAAAGCTTAGATAGCGGCGGTTGTCAGCGGGCATGTCCCTGTTGACATCTGCTGCTCCATAGGTGTGCATGGGGCATCCAATCAGGCCCCCCTGAAAAACTGACAGGCAGACCTCATTGGACATGTGAAAGGACCCTAATGCCGTGTACACACGGTTAGAATTTCCGACAACAAATGTTTGATGTGAACTTGTTGTCGGAAAATCCGACCTTGTGTGTGCTCCATGTCGGAATTTCCAAAAACAACAATTTGAGAGCTGGTTCTCAAATTTTCTGACAACAAATTCCAACCGCGTGTACACAATACAACGCACAAAAATTCTATGCATGCTTGGAATCAATTCGACACATGCTCGGAATCATTAAACTTCCTTTTTCTCAGCTCGTCGTAGTGTTGTACCTCACCACGTTCTTGACGTTCGGAATTTCTGACAACAATTGTGTGACCGTGTGTATGCAACACAAGTTTGAGCCAACATCCATCGGAAATGTATCCACGTTTTTGTTGTCGGAATGACCGATCGTCTGTACGCGGCATAAGTGTGTTAAAAGGAGTCCATCCATGTAGCTTATTATTTAAATTCAAAGCAATGCTCTGGCCTCGTGTACACTACAGCTGCTAAACTGAAATTTTAGGAGCAGATGGGCATTTTTTTTCAGCAGTGCCTGAAATTTCCTCTATGTTACCTTATGTGTACATGTACATTCAGTAGTTTATAGTAGTTTAGAGGCAGTTGACATTACAGTGCCCATCAGTGCAGCCTATCAGTGCCCAGCCCTATGTTGCAGCTTATCAGTGGCAATCAGTGCAGCCTCATCAGGGGCCACCAGTGCAGCCTATGAGTGCAGCATATTAGTGCTGACTTAGCAGTGCAGTTTAAGAGTGCTCCCTCATCAGTGGCAATCAGTGTATATGAATTATGTATTGATTATTGCACTTTGCAGTACATGAATTTTCAATGAATGTGGACTGTCCTTCCTCCGCTGCCAGGCCATTCAGAAAGCGCAGCATGCTTTGCACATGTGCAGTAGGGAACCGGCTGTGAAGCTTCACTGCCAGTTTCTCTTAACATGAATGATGGTGGCAGCACCCGAGAGCTGATCCAAAAAACGGCTGCTGTGCCGACATTGCTGGATCCCTGGATACATAAGTGTCCTTATATTAAAAGTCAGCAGCTACAGTATTTGTAGTTGCTGACTTTATTTTTCATGAGGGGGCGGGACCTCCTGTTTAATGAGTTTGCTCTGATTTCAGCATGCATGGAGCACATGCTGAAATCAATGCAAACTCATGGAAATTAATATACGGATCTTGTTGCAAGTGATCTGTGCTGCAAACTCATTAAACAGTCCTCATTCAGGTAACGTTTTCACTTCTTTTGCATCTTGCATATGGAATTGTTCCCAGATTTCAGAGATTTTCTGGTTGAGTAGATACCTTCCATCTTGTTCTCTCTCCATTTGGATTGCCAGATAGTAGACAATGTTCCCAAGTTCTTTGATTTTAGAATTTTCTTTTAGCTTGTGAACTATCTGACGCAGAAGGGAATCTCTGGTATAATGTCATCAACATAGATAAGGATGTATATCCATCTAGATAAGGATGTATATCCATCTAGATAAGGATGTATATCCATCTAGATAAGGATGTATATCCATCTGCCTTCTTGATTCTTGGAGAAGAGACAGGGGTCTGCTTTACTTCTTGAGAATCCCTCTCTGGTAAGTACTTTGTTCACTTTCTCATTCCACATACTTGCAGATTGCTTAAGACCGTATATGCTCTTCTGGAGTTTACATACTAGATTGTCCATGCTCCCTGGTGGTTGCTCCATGTAGAGATCTTCCTTGATGTCTCCATATAGGAAAGCAGTTTTAACATCTAGGTATTTCACATGCATGCCCTTCCTGGCTGCAACGCTAAGAAGCACTCTGATGGTGGATTGTTTTACTATGGGAGCAAATATTTCATCGTAATCTACAGTATTTGGGAGTAACCCTTGGCAACTAGTCTGGCTTTGTATTTGTAGATATTCCCTTCTGCGTCTGACTTTACTTTAAAAGTCCACTTACTTACTATAGTGCTGCGGTTAGGAGGAAGCTCTGTGAGTGTCCAGCTTTTATTTTCTTGAAGTCACTTTTATTCTTTTTCTGCTGCCTTTCTCCATTTATTGGCTTCATGTTTTGGCAGTTTTCCTATGTCTTCCCAGGATGTTGGTTCAAGTATACTGTGTGTTTTGACAGTGTATGCCAGCTTAGGGGGTGGTATCCCCTTTGTTGTCAGAGTGGATCTTCTGACTTGGCAGTTCAGCAGAATCTGGTGGGGTACTTGATTTAGGCAATGTGAGTTCCACCTCTTCTTCAGACTCCTGTACAGGTTCACTTTGATCAACCTTTTCTTCTGGTTTGCCTGGCATATTAACTTCAAAGCTTTCAGGGATCTGTGTTTCTGATGACAGGCTCTCATCAAAACACTATGGCTTATTGTCACTTCTTCAGTCTTTGGGTGTAGGATTCTGTAACCCTTAGTTTATTCACTGTAGCCTACTAGAATGCCCTCTATATCTCTGTTCTCCAGCTTGGATCACTTTTCACTTGGAATATAGGCATATGCTTTACATCCAAACATTCTGTCGTGCCCTATGCTATGCTTTGATCCATGCCACATTTTGAATGGAGTACTTTTAATGGCTCTTGAGGGTAGTCTGTTCTGTAGGTAGGTTGCAGTCACGACTTCTTCTCCTCAGTATTTGTGAGGTAGGTTGGTCATCTGACAACATGTACCTGGCTATTTCTATAATAGTGCGATTTTTCCTCTCTGCTACACTGTTTTGTTCGGGAGTGTATGGTGTTGTTGTCTGGTGTTTCTTTAGATATGAGGCCACTCTTTTCCTTATGTATTCGCCTCCATTGTCAGTGCATATTATTATCCTGGTTTCCATTGGAATTTGTTGCTAGACATGGCAGTGAACTCTTGAAGTTTCTCTAATGTTTCATTCTTGTGTTTCATCAGATAAATAATTGTGTACCTGGAATAATCATCAATGAAAGTTAGTAGATATCTGTATACGTCACTGTGTATGAGCTGCAGGGGGTGGGAGGTTCTTCTTTGAGATGGCTGTGTGGCTTTTGCTTCAATACAGCTCTTGCATTTCATGAGCACTTTGCAAGGCGCTATTGTCAAATCTTCTGATAAGCCTTTCTTTATAATGTCCTATATAGCATCTAGACTTCTGTGCCCCAGCCACCTGTGCCATAAATGAATACCTTTGTTGTGTAGGTCATTAGAGACTATATTGGCTTGCTGGTCTGTGGTGATGAGGTTGTATAGGCGATCATCCAATTTTCCTTTTGCGAGGAATCGCATATTATTGTGAATTGGGCATTCATCAGCCTGGAACTTAAAATGTGAGACCGCTGTTTGCAAGACTTTTCACTGATAGAAGACTGCCTTCTAGTTCTGGAACATACAGCACTTTCTTTACAAGGATACTCTGCTTGCCTTGTGGTGTAATGCATTTCAGGAAGCCCTGGCCTTTACCTTCGACAGAGATGCTTTTCCCGTTTGCTAGGAAAACTTTGTCTTTTGCACTGTAATCAATGTTTGGGAAGAAGGTCTCATCGCTAGTCATGTAGCTTGTCGCACCTAAGTCTATGCACCAGCTGCGTGGCTTGCAGCTTTGTGTCACTTTAAAGGTGACACTCCATGATGTGTCTGCAGCTTTCTTTGCAATTACGTTGACTTTTTCTTTGGTGAATAGTGTTGCTCACGAATATTCGTATTGCGAATATTCGGCTCGAATATGGCATATTCGAGTATTCGCGATATATTTCGAATTTCGCAATGAATATTCGCAATTCCGAATATTCGCATTTTTTCAATTTTATTTTTAAAACAGATCACATCCTATCGACGTCTAAAAGCATTGCTGGTATGATTAGAGACCCTGGGCCGAGTAGCTAAGCTGAGGCGATCCTTTTATGTTGCCGAATATAAAAAAAAAAAATTGCGAATTTTCGCTAATGCGAATGCGAAAATGATTGCGAATTTTAGATAACTGTGGTAGGAGAACTCTGATTGTCTCTGATGCAAAAGGGGGGGGCTTTGTGTATGTTTCTGTTATGAATATTTGTATGTTTGATATTATTTTTTTTTGTAAGGAGGAAAAAATTGCGCATACCTTAAAAAAAGGGGAGAATACAGCAGCAACTCAAAAATGTTATACAACATAAATTAATACAAGACAGAAAATGGAGTCGCTCTACAAGAATAAAAAATATGTCTAGTGACAAGACATGTGGGCAAATTATAAAATAAGCAAGCGCAAATAACTTGTGAAATACACAGTGAAACAAATATATAAAGAAATATAGTCCCAATAGTAGAAAAATAATCTTTCATAAAAATGTCTTTGATATGTGAAGTGAAAAAAAGTCCAAAGCATGCAGCATGAACGTGTTCAATCTTCAAGGTGTTTGATTGACAAACGGCTGTGACAGATGGATAGAGTAAAGAATCACCACCAATGCAAAACACTTTTTATTTTCTATTGTAAAATATCAAGTATATTCTGAGCCAATCAGAGTGCTCCTTCCGCATTTGCCGAATATTCGCAATTATTTTGTATTGTAAAATATCAAGAATATTCTGAGCCAATCAGAGTGCTCCTTCCGCATTTGCCGAATATTCGCAATTATTTTGTATTGTAAAATATCAAGAATATTCTGAGCCAATCAGAGTGCTCCTTCCGCATTTGCCGAATATTCGCAATTATTTTGTATTGTAAAATATCACGAATATTCTGAGCCAATCAGAGTGCTCCTACCGCAGTTATCGAAAATTCGCAATTATTTTCGCATTCGCAATAGAGAAAATTCGCAACTATTTCATTTCGATAAAATATCACGAATATTCGAATTTAGCGAATATATCTCGAATATTCGACTATATATTCGAGATATATCGCGAAATCGAATATGGCGTATTCTGCTCAACACTATTGGTGAATAGCTCTAGCTTTCGCTGCTCGGCTTTCCAGATAGAACAGTCCTTTTTTAAGTGACCGGTCTTCTTACAGTGAAAACAGGCTCTGCTTTCTTTGTTGTGCTTTATGCCTTTGTACTTAAGAGCTTTGTTATCATGGTGCATATTTTATTTCCTTCTGTCATATTCATTGCTTAATTTCTCTTTGACATATTCCAGTGTCAGCTCCTGCTCGGGTCTGGTTTCTAAAGCGTTAAAAAGAGCAGTATATGTCTCTGGAAGGCTGCAGAGGAGCAGGGCAACAATATGGTTATCTTTGATGTCCTCTCAGATAGCATGCAGCTGCTCTGTGATTTCTAGCATAGCTTTCACCTGGTCGCATATATGCTGGCCTTCTTGTAGTCTCATTTTGTACAACTTTCTTAGCAAAAATAGCTTGCTGTTTAGACTTGAATGGTCATGGAGTTTCTGTGATGCGGTCCACATATCTTTTTTTTTTTTTTATTTCAATAATTTTTATTGAGATTTATCAATAGGGTTACAGTAAGTTCATATTAATATAAATAACAGAAGCCCCAAGAGGCAGTTATTACCATTTTGTGGTTACAACAGAGAATAGAAAGAAGACAATAACAATCTCTTCCGGGGGGAGTAGGTAGATAATGGGACAGACTAAATAACGGTCCAGCTAGGGTACAGAAGAGAACCAATGTGTCTCTAGTGTTAGTACTCAATACCCAAGGGGCCGGACCTGAATGAGATCCGGGACCCAGCCCTCGACACCCCACTTGGGAACCAGCTGTGCCAAGCGAAAGGTCCCAGACCCCCATCCCCAACCCACACCACTCTCACCAATGCGGGTAAGAAATATACAGCCCTCTAGGGGTAACAAGATGAAGAACCCCCAGAAGAGAGAAAAAAAACCAATGAGCAATAATACTATGCGGTCCACATATCTTTATCCATTTTCTCTGTTCTTATGTGGATAAGCTGGCCATCTTCCACTAGCAAGCTTATAATCGCTTTTGCCTGTCTATCCTTCCTGTCCCATTCCTCCCTCTCTCCGCCTGTGGGTCTGTCTGTATTCAGCACTTTACACAAGTCACCCTTGCTAAGAAACATTTGTAGTTTAAACTTCCATAGCTGGTAATTGGCATTATTCAGCTTTGGAATTGCAAACTTCACATCTGAACCACTTGCCATGTTTCAGTAGCTTGTATACAGTACTCACTGACTTACTGAGTTGCAGAGTTCTTTTTCCAGTGCCTGGGGTATTCTCTCCAATGTCTGGATGCCTGGGACCCATAACCTATTAGCTGAGTAATAAAATTATGCTTTGGAAGTTTCTTGGATACAGCAAACGGCTTTACTTATGGAGAAATATATTATATGCCATTTAGCATCTTAAAGATAGACAGGGAGAGAACATAAACGAGTGCACACTTAGATACAGAGGGTACTTCCTCTCATATCATAGAATACATAAACTATACACTTTAATACTACAGCACCACCTGCTGGCATAGATAGGTATAATGCATATGTATGTGTGTATATATATATATATATATATATATATATATATATATATATATACATATATATATATATATATACATATATATATATATATATATATATATATATATATATATATATATGTATATATATATATATATATATATATATATATGTATATATATATATAGTCAGCTTATAAGCAACTTTTCTGTTGTACTTTCCAACAAAATGAAATCAGGGTATTACTGCATGGTACAAAATAAATGTTAATCTATTATAAATATTATAAACTACAGTAATCTGCATATGATTTATATTATTCATAATTTATATGATATATGTTTTGATATATATTCTTATATTCCTCCAAACTAAAAAAAAAGAGAAAAGTAGATACCAAATGTGAGTGTCCCCACTGGCAACTTACCTTTTGTTATTGAGGTTACCTGGTCATAAGGCATTTCAATTCATTTTTTTTTAAATGTTTGCATTTTCCTTCCCTTTAGTAGAGTTGTCACATCTTGGTCTATTTAAAAATAAATTGCCCTTTCCTATAAATTGTTGGAATCAGAGTTTGTCAATTAATCTAGTTCATACATTTTCATACAGAGGTAATATCGCATCATCGCGTTACTTCCACCCAACCAAAATACCCCTGGGAATCGTGCACCAGGACGCCAACAAGGGGCTCATCCGTTCAGGGCCGATTACCCTTTATATAATCGCCTGCTACATACGCTGGGTGCCAGGACTATCAGGCACTCAGCAATGTAAGTGTAACTTGTTTAACTTTTGTGGAACCAATAAATTTTAATACGGCATTGTGCAATGAGGCTCTCTTTTTGCTCTTATCATCCCCATTCATCCTTATGAGGCACATCTTTACTTCCAAGAAGTCATCCTAACCATTTGGGGTATCCCCACATGCATATGAGACCATACTAGAGATAGGTGGTCCATATCCAGTGGTGAGTGTACATCTATGTGGGGCACCCAGTCCGAGCACCAATCTGTAGGAGACATCTTTTGAGAACTGAGCACCATATGGGTTTATCTGATGTCATTATTTTAATGATGCATTTTCATTAATATATTTTTTTGTTTGTCCAATGATTTGTCTACTCCTTATATCTAACTATTTCTAGCGCAATTTTTGGTTTTCTTATAAATGTTATTGCTTTGTTAATACTCAGCAAGTTTATTTTTGCAGCTGAAATTTGTTATTATAGGTACATACTCATATTCATAGGCGCTGTCCAGTTCTTATATTCATACTTTTTTTTTAACTTTCTTAGTAATGATAGCACCAATTTTCTTCTACCTTGTCTTTCCTTGAATAAATACAGCTCAATAACACAGATAAATACAAGCAGGATTTTACTGCATGGTACAAAATAAAGGTTAATCTATTATAATTACAAACTGTAATCTTTATATGATTTTTACAAGTGCTTTTCTTATATTCTTCCAAAGTGATAAGGAAGAAATGAAGATATACCTATAATGAGTGTTCCCACAAGACTTTTGTAATGGAAGTTATCAAATCAGAAATATAGAGATTTCAAAAACAGGTGTAGTGCCTGGGTACTTTATAGTACCGGTGCTAGTTAAATTTAGAGGGAGATCAGAGTGTAGTTAAACTCTGATCCTAATTGTTATATGTAAAACAGGGTCTCTGTCTCAGCTTGGCTGTGGTGTAGGCTATTCTGTTGCACTGGGGTGTTCTTCCAACCCCGGTGCTGCAGGTGGCAGCAGTGGAGTCAAGGTTTGGGTGCTCTTTCCCAGCAGCCAATCAGGAGGGTTTGGTCTCACTGTGCATGCTGGGGAGAGGTATTAATGGGGCAGACACCATTAGTTCTGGGTCTTCTTCTTCGAGTGTGGGACCCACCTTTAGGGTGAACACATCATGGTGCCCCGGTGTTATGGCCTACCTGGCCGGGGCGCACATGCCACGCAGTGTTTCTGGTTCCGGGACCATGTTGGCCTGGGCATCTGAACAGCGACAGAGACACAGTGAGCAACTGGGATCCCACCTTTCAGGATCCCAAGCTGTATTGCTGTTCGGTGCGGAGTCCGTCTGAGGAGCGCCATTGAGAGGCTGGCGGTCCAAAAGGGCCTCGACAAACCACTGGGGATCAAGGTAGCCGGACACTGAAGGATTGATCACCTGTCAGTCGGTACCTGGGCGACAAGTTGAAGGAGATTCAGGCGTAATTCATCTAAGGAGGATTATTTTCGTAACTGCAAGTCAGAGAGGGCCTGTGGCAGAGGTGTCTTTCTGAAGTTCACCAAGGAGGGTCTGTGGCAGAGACTTTTCCTCAAGTTGAAGTTCACGAAGGAGTGTCTGTGGCAGGGACTTTATCCTACAAATGTTCGAGTGATACTCCGGCTGCCAGGTCAGTGAGAGAGGCCTGTCCGGGTACGGTAATCCCACTCACATAGGAGTGGCACATACTGTAGAAGTGTTACGTTTGGGAGCACGACTGTTTCCCTATCATCACACCTGAATCTGCTATTCTCCTTTCTTCTTCAACTTTACTTTCCTCACCACAAGTTTATTGTTTTTACCCGGCTGGGTAATAAAGAGCACAGCAAAGAGCACCTGTTGCGGACATTCCTTTACTTTTACCAAATGCAATACGCATCATCCACCCCTAGGAATTCGGGGGAGCCATGAGGTAAATGTGCCACCCAAAACAACCAGCAGCTCCTCCGGGGGTAGTGCTACACAAGTTATTTTTTACCATACATTTTTGGAACAGATTTAATCAATGAATCCAGTTCATAGATTTATTTATTTTTGTTAATAATGACAGGGACAATTTTCTGCCACCCTATCTTTCCTTAGATAAATGCAGCATATTCTGGCATTAGGTAGATGGCTACAAACTTTGTGGAGACATTTGAAAAACATTCGTTTAGAAGAAGAGACCGGGACATATTACAGGTTGCCATAAATATTAGAATGCCTTTTTTACATCATGCAAACATTTCAAATCAGTGTACAACAGCCCCAAACAGGCTTTCTTGGGAAAACAAAGCAGTTAGGCTACAAAACCCACCTATTTGTTTCATCTTCCTCTTCCTTCACCATCACCTCTAACAGGAGCACTAGTAAAGTTATAAATGTACTAAGTGGAACTCCTGCGCTGTATGGGATATAGGTGAGAGGGAGTGGGCCGGACAAGGGGGCAGGGGGGTGAGTAAACGTGAGTACTGCAGCAAACAACAAGGATATTACAAACAGACAATTCTTTCACCGCTCCAGGTGAGCCTCGTAGATCATCAAGGGTTGTTGAACCACCAGGGTGCCGGCAATGCTGATTGTAGCACATAAACGAAAAAAACTCTGGATAGCCGCACTCCAAAATGACTTTAAAATAAAGTTGGTCTTTTATTGTAAAAAGCACATGCAGACACTGCAAACAACGAGTACAGAATGGCCTACGTGACTTCATCAGTGCTCTAGTCAAACATCCCCTGATGAAGTCACGTGATGTGACGAACACGCGTCGGGACAACAGAGCATACACTAGGAGCAGTACCTGACGGACGGTGGACGAGCGCGGTGTTCGTGGCTACGTGACCGCCTTTAGACTGCCCCATGTGAGTTTTTTACAGACTGTTTTATGATCTAATAAATTTACTTTGCTGCACGGTTTATGCAATGTGCCCCCTTCTCTTTTTCCACCCCTGCCTTTCATATCTCGTTATGAGCGGACGGCTCTATGGATGCTAAGGGGAGAAATTGGTAGCAGGAAGAAGACAAGGATACGAGCTCGGCGCTCGTGGAGATAGGCACACGCTCCCTACACACTTTTGTAAGTTGTGTAAGTGGACATCTGGTCCCTCTTTTGTGCAGTTTTTCTCCTTCTTGTCTTAAAGAGGATAAAGCTACAATACCTTTACCATTGTTTTTACATGTATGATCAACCACTGAGATCTGACAAGTAGACATCCACCAAATAGAAAGCTGGTATAGTGATTCATCTGGGTCTGTATGTCAGTAGGGAGGTAAGCTGTTTGATTCACCATTGGTGAAGGGTGCACGGTGTGTGGATTTCACCTGATTACATACCTTCACTCACCTGAGTCTGGTACCTCTCACACTTAACCACTTATTCTACCCATTTTCACTTTGTATTTTGGACTGCACTCCAATATTGTTTGTAGGATTTCACTTTTTACTTAGTCTTGTTCATTTTATTTTTTCTGACTTCCATCTTCAATCCAAGGTTTTTCTTTTGAACTGTAGTTCATTAATTATTTACATTGGAAGATTCTTTGTGTGTTCCCTGCCATACAGCCCAGGTCAGACTGCACTCACTCAATTTCCAATTGAAGGTCACTTCCATTTGTGTTTGTACACCCCACCATCCCACTGGTCCACGGATCTTTGTCCACTCACCCCTCCCTTTTCCCCTCCCCCATTTCAGGATTTTACAGCGCAGACACTTTCACTAGTAAAGTTATAGTTCTATATTTAGGAGAGGAACTGTCTCAGGTAAGACAGATTATATATCAGACCGGAGGCTCATATCTTATGCATGATCTTTCTTTATTCATGCTCACAGCAGAAATCCAACTTCAGTGGAATCAATAGAAAAACATTTCTAAAACTGAATACAAAAGAAAAAACTACACCCCCGGCAGCCCTCTAGCTGGATCTGCCAATCACGGGGCAGGACAGCCTCTATATAAGGGGCTGCTACCTTAAGAACCTCCTCTTTCTTTCTGCTCACAGACAGACTTCAGATAAGTAACTTATTGCTTTCATTGAATTGATTTATAGAATTTATTTATACGTTATTATTACAGCTTACGTTTTACTGTAATTGTTGGCGGACCCTTGCCCCAGTTTGCCTGCCTCACTTGGGCTCTAGGGATGTCTGACTTTCATCCCCCTTAGACTTATGTTATCCGCCGTTTTGTACCTATTCCCGATTCCCTAACCTGTCGGATGCTCGGGCTCCGGTCAGCGCGCACTCCTCTGGCGCTCTGACCGGCCGCGTCTCCTCACGTTCTCCCGCAGAGTGCCCTCAGGTACTCTCGTGAGATTCGGCGCCATCTTCTTGCGGCGTCTCTCTGTCATTTTCGCGCCGCTGCAGTGCTCGGCGCGTCTTTCGGGGGCGTGGCGGACTTACGGCTGCTCGTCCTATCACGAGTAAGCTCTTAGTCTCGCGAGACTACGCCCTCCGCTCTCGATCCCCGCTTCTCCTCACCGCTACACCAGTGTGTCGGTGAGCGGTGAGAGGTACGGAGCGCGGGATCCATTTGGCTAATTGCGATTGGGAATTTATTCCCTACACTTTAGATTACCTAGCTAGGTAGGTCTCTCCCCCCTAATATTATTGCACCGGGCTATAGTACTCCCACTACCTGCCATAGACCACTCTGCAATACACAGGCTGCAACTTCCTATCGTTATTACATACGTGCTGCTATAAGCCTCTACTGCCATGGCAGAAGACAGGGATCTCCCTCTTGACAGCGCCCCTGAGGGTTTATCCAGGATCCAGGATTTGATCAGCCGATCTGTCCAGGCTGCTATGGCCTCAGTCGCACCCCCCCCACCGGTGCCCCAACCTACTGCCTTTATGCTCGGTTCATCCGGCAAGGACATGCCATACGTAAAAAAGGGCAAGGCGTCACAGAAACGCCGCCACATTGAGGTGGCCTACGACTCCCCGGCAGGGGAAGTAATAATGATGCCCCAGACAGTACCCTCCCAGGTCTGTCAACCCACTGTCCTTCCAGACTCCGAACGACCCCTGGGCCTCAGGGAGATAAATATTCAGAGGCAGCGTTCCGCCAGGCGGACTAAGCCGGACTCTTTTGTGGACTCCTCTCCCGAGTCGTCCGCAGAGTCCGAGGCAGCCGATACCTCCGAGTCTGGGGAGGATGATGATGACTATAAGGACAGTGGGCATTTGTCGTCTCAGAACGGCACCAACCCTGCACCCCAGGGTGAGATTTTACTGGACTCCCACGGAGAGCCATTTTTTGACCCGGAGGCTATTACGCATCCCCGTTCCGGTGACTGGACACCCCTACCCGAGGTGTCTCAGTATATTGAGTATTGGGCACGTAGGGCAGTTGACAAGGCTAACCGGAATAAGTTACGGGCGGAATGCCCCCGCCCTAGTATCGCCAAAAAGGTGGTTAGCACCCCCGAGGTAGACCCCATACTCCTGAGGTACCTCACAAAGAATGGAAAGTATTCCAAAAAAGGATAGAGAGGTCCTTCAAATCCATTCAAGACAGGGTCTTAGACCTATTTGGGCCCCTCACAAAAATTTAAAATCTTAGTGAGCAAGCTTCTTCCACCGGACAACCAGTGGATTTACCCCAGCTCAGAGGGTGGGCCCAGAGAGCAATTTGCCTCTTGGGCTGTGCAAACACCACATGCTCTATGGAGCGCCGCCGCTCCATCCTTATGAGGCTGGACCCCCAGCTTTCGCATCTTGCCGAGTCTGAGCCAGGTCCGTCAGCAGAGGGCATGCTGTTCGGAGACTCTCTTATAAAAGACATCAATAAGATGGTGGGACTTTATTCTAGCCTGGATAAGGCCCAGACCTCGTTAAAGAAGGCAAACTCCGCTAGAGTTTTTCCCAGGGCCGCCCCGGGGACTGGTTAGTAAAAGTGGACTTAAAAGACGCCTACCTCACAGTTCCCATCCATCCGGCCTCCCAACACTTACTTCGCTTCCTGTGGAGGGACAGAGTGTGGCAATTCACTTGCCTTCCGTTCGGCCTCTCCTCCGCCCCATGGTGTTTCACCAAATTGCTGAAACCAGTGGTAGCAGCCCTGCGGAGCAGGGGAGTGAGGTTGATCATTTACTTGGACGACCTGCTCATAATGGCCCGCTCCCCGCACCAAGCAAACGACCATGCTTCCTGGGCAGTCACTTTGCTCCAAGATCTGGGTTCTCTCATAAACTACGAGAAATCGATCCTTGTCCCCTCTCGAGAGATGGAGTTTTTAGGTTTCTTAGTAGACACCAACCAAGCGGTTCTCCGGCTACCCAAAACCAAGTAAGTCACCATACGCAAGGAGATCAGTCTCGTACTAGACAAACAGAGGGTGTCCTTACGCGGACTTGCTCGCCTGGTCGGCCTGTTATCAGCATCGATTCAGGCCATTTTCCCTGCTCCCCTCCATTACCGAGCCCTACAGAGGCTCAAGACCCTCCATCTCCGCCAGGGGCTCCGCTATGCAGACGAGGTCCTTCTGGACGCGGAAGCCATAGTGGAACTTCGGTGGTGGTTACGCCATGCCGTCGAATGGAACGGCAAGACCATCTTCAGTTCCAACCCGGACTTTGTCCTGGAGTCAGATGCCAGTCGACACGGCTGGGGCGCTCGGTGCAGTTCCTCTTCCACAGGAGGGACGTGGTCCGCGGAGGAATCGTTACTGCACATCAAAGCGTTGGAGCTCCTGGCGGCTTTCTTCGCCATCAGGAGTCTTCTACCTCATTCGTCCAACTGTTGCGTATTACTACGTATGGACAACGTCACCGCAGTCCAATACGTCAATCGTCTGGGGGGTTCCAGATCCAAGATCCTAGCGGATCTTGCGAAGGAATTCTGGCACTTCTGCCTGGAACGCAACATCGTTCCAGTAGCGGAATATATCCCAGGTGCTTCCAACTTGGTAGCAGACTGGAATTCCCGTTACCTGTCCGACTCCAGCGATTGGCAACTGGACCGGTCAGTATTCTTAGCACTCGCTCGTTTATGGGGTCCTCTATCTCTGGACCTATTCGCCTCCCGTCTCAATCGGCAACTCCCACACTTTTACAGCTGGAGACCGGACCCGGAGGCACAAGCGGTAGACGCCCTATGCCAGACTTGGCCTCGGGGGACTCACTATGCGTTTCCCCCGTTCTCGTTAATCCTCAAGGTTCTTCTCCACATAGTGAATCTGACAGCGTCGGTCGTCCTGATCACACCATGGTGGCCGACGCAACCGTGGTTTCCCCTCCTCCTGGGGATGGCGGTGGATCCCCCCAGGCTCCTTCCTCACTCCCCTCATCTCCTCACCAACCCGGACGGGGACCTACACCCGTTGATCACGGATCACTCCCTGCCTCTCCTCGCATGGTTGGTCTCGGGGTGTCAGCTACAGGCAGCGACCTTTCGAGAACAGCTAGGGATCTCCTCGCCTTGGCCTGGGCCCCCGGGACTAGATCGGCATACCAATCAGCCTGGTGACTCTGGGTTCGTTGGTGTGATCAACGGCAGACTGATCCCGTTCAGGCACCTGTGTCCTTAGTGGTGAACTACCTGGCGGATTCTTTTGAATCCGGGAGGTCCTATAATTCCCTTAATGTCTATCGATCAGCGATCTCTGCTTATCATGCTCCTGTAGACTCCTTACCTATTGGCAGACACCCTTTGGTGTGCCGCCTTTTGAGGGGCGTTAGATTTCAACGCCCTCCACAGCCCAAGTACCAGCATACTTGGGACGTGACCAAGGTCCTCTCCATGTTTTTGGAATGGGGGGACAATGACGTACTTTCCCTGAAACTACTGTCCTTCAAACTGACGACCCTCTTATGCCTAATTTCTATTAAACGGGTGTCGGACGTCAGGGCCCTGGACATCTCCAGGCGTCAATTCTCACCTCATGGAGTTAGATTTTCGGTCGTACGTGGTCTCCAATCGGTGTTCTATCCGTTCTTTCCCGCACACCCACACCTTTGTGTGGTTCGTTGCCTTCAGGCTTATGAGTCTATGACGACTCCGTTACGCTCATCACAATCTTCTCAACTCCTTGTTTCCTACACCAGACGCAACCTTCCAGTTTCCTCGGCTACGCTTGCCCGGTGGGTACGCTCAGTCATGGACATGGCTGGGATTGACACATCCCTGTTTGGTGCTCACTCCTCCAGAGGAGCGATGGCTACTAAGGTCGTCACCTCAGGAGGTTCCCTATCAGATTTATTGTTAGCTGCAGATTGGTCGTCAGCGACCACTTTCCGTCAATTTTATTTTAGACCGGAGGTACACGTATCTATGTCAGTGTTGTAGACTAGGACGGTTGTAATTTTATATGTACATTGTCATAGCTTTAAACTTGCATAAGATATGAGCCTCCTGTCTGATATATAATTCTAGATTTTCCTAGCTTGTGACGGAAAATATTGATTATATGAAGACAGGAGGCGAGTATCTTCCCTCCCTACCCAACCCTGTCACGGTTATCTCTCATTTATTCTAGGCTATTGAACCACGCACTCTACAGATCGGTGACTGATCATTCCCGGAAGTTCCGTTTTGATCTCCTGTTGAGATCGCTGTTCCTGTTCAAGCTCGGTCCATTCGTCCATCGAAGACCTGTAGAAGGGGCCTCTTCTGCATTCCGTCTCGGATGCCCGCCTGTCGTCAGCTGGTTCCTGTGTCAGAAGCCTGGTCCCAGGGATTAGAGTTTTTCGGACTGTTGTCGGTTTCAGTTTTTTACAGGTTCGCCTCAAGAAAGAGGAGGTTCTTAAGGTAGCAGCCCCTTATATAGAGGCTGTCCTGCCCCGTGATTGGCAGATCCAGCTAGAGGGCTGCCGGGAGTGTAGTTTTTTCTTTTGTATTCAGTTTTAGAAACGTTTTTCTATTGATTCCACTGAAGTTGGATTTCTGCTGTTAGCATGAATAAAGAAAGATCATGCATAAGATACTCGCCTCCTGTCTTCATATAATCAATATTTTCCGTCACAAGCTAGGAAAATCTAGAATTAAGCCTTTGAAAGGTCTCGTGTGGACTAAATCTTCTATGAAATTTTATTTGAGGCAGAATTAATAATTTGAGTTGGCATGATTTTGGTGTTCCATTACCTTTTAAGCAGAAGCCAACCAATTTTATTAAGCAACAGCATCAAGAAAACTGAAGAAAAATACTATGGTAAGGTAAACTAGATGAAATATACCCTGGTTTTATAAGAAGATGGGTTTACTTAATAAAATAGTCTGCTTGTCAAAGACTTGAATGTCATTAGCCAAAGTAAACAAGAGAATACCTGTACAGATTAAGCTTGGGAAGAAGAAGCATTTAAAGGATTAAAAGCTTTAAAATGAAAACCTCAGGGAAGGCTTCCTGAATACTCTGTATGTTACCAATGTTCCTTTTGTGATATTTGTAACTCAAGGGTATTAAATGGGTATAATTCATCTTATTTAGCGCTTTCAGCAAGTTTTATTCTTCATTTCTTTTAGCGTTTATTATCTATGGAGTAAATAACTACCACAATCTTGACACACATATAAAAATTTCAAATCAGAATAAACCTTTTCAGCTGTTGGGTTCCCAACATAGACACTAGATAATTGCCACTAGTCACCCTCTTGCTAGCGATCCAATTTCTAATTTATTTTTAAATTCAAGGGCCCAGGGGGACCAGATAGAATAGAACACAAAGAGGCAGCTACAATGACATCTAGAGCAAGGAAATACTACTTTACAAATAAACTTTATATTGGCCCCTACCTAATGGTATCTTACCTTAGACATTTCCTTTTTTTTTGTATTAATTTAAAGAACTTAAAGCTGGACTACAGCAAACTCTAAGGCCCCTTTCACACTGGGGCTTTTTTCGAGCGTTATTACAGCGTTTTTCGAGCGTTATTACAGCGTTATTCAATTGTTTTTCAAGCGTTATTAAAGCGTTATTGCAGCGTTATTCGAGCGTTATTCGAGCGAAGCCTCATCTGCAATCCCAATGTGCTGGTAAAGCACCGCTAAGACCCTAAAGTTTTAGGGCGTTTTTGCAGTGCCTCGGTGTGAAAGGGTAAGGCGTTTTTACAGCACTTTTCAATTCATTTCAATGGAGAGGGGTGTTTTTGGAGCGTTTTTTTCAGCGCTCAAAAGCTGCTCCAAAGATGCTGCTTGCAGGACTCAGTGTGAAAGGGTCCATTGAGATGCATGGAGAGTGTTTTATGAGCATTTTAAGAGCACTATTTTTAACGCTAAAACTCTGTAAAAACGCTTCAGTGTGAAAGGGGTCTTAGTATTTTATTTTGTATAGTGCAAGGAAGGGTTAGAGGGGCCTTTTTAAAATGTGTCATCATGAAGGAACCCTTGAAATATTTTTCAGTTTTCAGGGAACTCCTGGTAAAAAGATTATACCTATAGCTCATTCTGCATTAATGTGGTCAGTAATTTGTAGCTATATGAAAATCAAAAAACAAAGAATGTGGCCTACCCAAACGAAAATCGATTGGGCGTTAATTCATTTCACTGGCCATTAAAAAGTGAATTGACACTTAAGCGCTCAACGCGCCTAGCGTTAACACGTGTTTAGAAGAGTCACGCATTTTTTCTGCAAATACTCTGCAGCCTCTGGATGCACTGGTTGGGATATTTTACTTCCTCTAAGCGCCTTTGCCTTTAAACTCCTCTAAAAGCCTATTAGCTAGATTCAGATACACTGGCTTAATTTTGAGGTGGCGTAGCGTATCGCATATACGCTACGCCACCGTAAGTCAGAGAGGCAAGTGCTGTATTCACAAAGCACTTGCCTCCTAAGTTACGGCGGCGTAGCGTAAATGGGCCGGCCTAAGCGCGCCTAATTCAAATGAGGAACAGGGGGGCGTGTTTTATGAAAATGACCCGACGTGATTTAAGTTTTTAACGCACATGCGCCGTCCGTGGACATATCCCAGTGTGCATTGCTCCAAAGTACGCCGCAAGGACGTATTGGTTTTGACGTGAACGTAAATTACGTCCAGCCCCATTCACGGACGACTTATGCAAACAACGTAAATTTTTCAAATTTCGACGCGGAAAAGATGGCCATACTTAACATTGGCTAGGCCAGCTATTGGTTCGACTAACTTTACGCCGGAAAAAGCCTTACGTAAACGACGTAAAAAAATGCGCCGGGCACACGTACGTTTCTGAATCGGCATATCTAGCTCATTTGCATATTCTACGCCGAACTCAACGGAAGCGCCACCTAGCGGCCAGCGTAAATATGCACCCTAAGATACGACGGCGTAGGAGACTTACGCTCATGGGCGTCCGCTCATAGGGTTAAGGGGGGGCGAGTGACCCCCCCTGGATTCGGCAATGGTCTGCCATGCTCGCATCTGTAGCTGTGCTGACTCTGTGTTTGTGCAGTCGGCTCCACAGCTGTTGTAAGATCAGTGTCACGGAGCTTACAGAGCTCTTCACTGACACCTCTGGCCGCTTCCTGTATGTGCACCCTCGTGTTTGCTTTGCTGCCTGTAATGTATTTTCAAAGGGACATGTGGAAACAGGACTTGGGAGAAGGAAGACCACCGTGACCTTACAAGTGGGGACTGTGAGTACAAGTGAAGGGAGGAGGCTGTTTGTGTACAGGGGGGGGGGGGGTGACATATATACAGATGAGGGGGGCAGCTGAGTGCATACAGGTATGATCAGTGAAGGGGGGTGCCAGATATATGAAAGATCATATCATCTGTCCTGTATACAGCTATATACACCCATCTTCCTTCCTGTATTCCTCCATCATCACTGACTGCAGATATACATCATCTGTCCTGTATATAGAGCTGTATATACCCACCTCCCTTCCTCTATATACCAATACCATCCACCCCTTCTATATACACATACCGTACACCCTCTGTATTGTACATTTGATCAGCACAGTGAGGCTGCATATCATGGGCACATGCCTGCGCTTTATGGGATAATGACTAAGCCCCTCCCCTCCCCTTCATGACATTGTCAAAGAAGCGGAGCATAGGTGACTGTAAAACTATGCCCCCCCCTGGAAAAAGTTCTGCGGACGCCCATGCTTACGCTGCTCGTATCTTAGCCTAATTTAAGCGTATCTGGTTTCCAGAATACACTTAATATTAAGACGGCGTAGATTCAGAGTTACGACGGCGTATCTACTGATACGCCGGCGTAAACGTCTCTGAATCCAGCTATATGTGTGCATGGACACATAGGCCCACATGCAGGAGCGCTTAGAGGAGCAGCTGAAAAAACGTCTAGTTTGCATGAGGACTTATTCTTGTAGTAAACAGATCTTTCCATTGGGGACACAGGCACAAAAAGAAACATTTTAGTAATGTGGAAGAGGGTTAGAAATTCTGATGCACTATCCCATAGGGGTTGCAGATGACAGGGTTACCCACTGTTAAACAGCCAGGCACACAACAACTTCAGTTTTTATCCAGACACAGTGAGCAGTCATTGATGTTTGTTTTGTGTTTTCATTAGGGGTAATAACTTAGATGGGAATAGGAATTATGGGATGCTCAACTTTACAGTAACAAAACCAGAGACAACATCCTCCCTATTTCCAGCTCCAATTGATTCTTCTCCTTTATCCTGTACAGCTCTGATTGATTTCTTTTTAGTAACTAACAGTCGCTGTTAGTTCAGCAACAGCCCATTTCTGGCTTGGAACTCTAATGCCGCATACACACGATCAGTCCATCCGATGAGAACGGACCGATGGACCGTTTTCATCGGTTAACCGATGAAGCTGACTGATGGTCCGTCGCTCCTACACACCATTGGTTAAAAAAAAGATTGTGTCAGAACGCGGTGACGTAAAACACAACAACGTGCTGAAAAGAACGAAGTTCAATGCTTCCAAGCATGCGTCGACTTGATTCTGAGCATGCGTGGATTTTTAACCGATGGTTGTGCCTACTAACGATCGGTTTTGTCCTATCGGTTAGGAATCCATCGTTTAATTTTAAAACAAGTTGCCTTTTTTTTAACCGATGGTTAACTAACTGATTGGCGCCCACACACGATCGGTTTTGACCGATGAAAACGATTCATCAGACCATTCTCATCGGTTTAACCGATCGGGTGTACGCGGCATTAGTCCCTTGAAAGGTAGCACAATGTGGTCTTTGTTAAAGTGGTTGTAAACCCTTATTTGTCACTTTTACCTACAGGTGAGCCTATAATACGGCTCACCTGTAGGTATCAAGAATATCTCCTAAACCTGTACGGTTTAGGAGATATTCCCCCCGCAATGCGCCGCTGATTGCAGCGGCGCATGTGCAGGGGAGATCCTCGGCTAAAGGACCGGCATCCGCCGGACCTTGCCGAATTTAAATCTCCCGCGCGCACGCGTGGGAGTGACGTCATCGCCGCTCCAGCCAATCACAGCGCTGGAGCGGCGATACCCGGAAGACACGCCGGAGCAAGATGACATCTCGCTCGGCGTGGACCAGGTAAGTGTTGCTCACCTCGTTCCGAGGTAAGTATTTCATAATCAGCCAGTATGCGGTGCATACTGGCTGATTATGCCTTTTGCCTGGCAGGTTTAAAGAAAAAAAAAAAAGAGTTTATGCGGTTTAAACCGCTTTAAATTAGCAACAGCCCTTTACAGGCTAGGGACTCTCAGTTCTTTGGAAAGTAGCACAATGTAGTGTTGTTAACTGCATCCTGGAGTAACTCCAACTCCCTTGTAGATACTGTTCCCAGCTGCACCATAGCAGGAATTGCTAACCCATCTGGCTGCTCCTCCATTAGCCCACCTGGCTGCTTCTTCACCAGGCTACTCGACTGACTTTCTTCACCACTCCAGGGCAAGGTAGGGAAGATTTAAGCACACTGCTACTGTATCTTCCAGGTAGACCTGCTACATGTGGCAGCCTCCCCCCTTATAGGTCCCTGCCACCATGCTGTAATACTCACACTGCCCTCTCCTTGCTCCCACTGCCTCTCCAGAAAGTCTCCTTACAACTTCTTCTGTGGTAGGATCCTTCCAGACCAGCACCTGAGCCCGAGGTAGAACCTCTCCCCAGCAGGGGTGGCTCGAGGGCCACCGACAGTCCATCTCCATCTTCCACCCGGCTCCCCTGCTGGCATGACTCATCCATATTTAACCGGTTCCTAACCAAGTTATTGTAAAATTATGTCGGCAGGAACCTTCCCTCCCTCCGGGTGGACATCATATGACGTCCTGGGTTTCCCGGCCATCTAGGGGGCACGCATCTGCCGCATCGCTCGGGACCCGCGATGTCCGCCGCATGCCCGGTGGCCGCGATGTCCGCCGGGCACCTGCGATTGCCCGCAATCACGGCAGGACCGTGGATTTGTGTGTAAACACACAGATCCATGTCCTGTCAGAGGAGAGGAGACCGATGTGTGTTCCCAGTACAGAGGAACACCGATCGTCTCCTCCCCTTGTGAGTCCCCTCCCCCTACATTTAGAATCACTCCCTAGGGAACATATTAACCCCTTGATCGCCCCCTAGTGTTAACCCCTTCCCTGCCAGTCACATTTACACAGTAATCAGTGCAGTTTTATAACACTAATCGCTGTATAAATGTGAATGGCCCCATAAACGTGTCAAAAGTGTCCGATATGTCCATTGCAATGTCACGGTCACAATATAAATCGCAGATCGCCGCCATTAATAGTAAAAAAATTAAAAATGCCATAAATCTATCCCCTATTTTGTAGACGCTATAACTTTTGCACAAACCAATCAATATATGCTTATTTAGATTTTTTTTACCAAAAATATGTAGAAGAATACATATCGGCCTAAACTCAGGAAATTATTTTTTTTTTTTTAAATTGTGATATTTATTAAATCAAAAAGTAAAAAATATTGTGTTTTTTTCAAAATTGTCGCTCTTTTTTTGTTTATAGTGCAAAAAATTAAAACCGCACAGGTGATCAAATACCACCAAACAAAAAAAAATTATTGTATATTATTGTATATTATTATATAAGATTTCATTTGGGTACAGTGTTGCATGACCGTGCAATTGTCATTCAAAATGTGACAGCGCTGAAAACTAAAAATTGGTCTGGGCAGGAAGGGGGTGAAAATGCCCTGTATTTAAGTGGTTAAAGGAGTTGTAAAGGAACATTTTTACAGGGTATAGAGACATAATAGTTAACTGATTCCTTTTAAAAATGATTAAAAATAGATAAAAATCAATCATATAATGTACCTACAGTTTCAGTTTTGTTTTTGCATGCTGTTTCCTGCTTCTGTGATGTACAGAGCACAGAGCCAATACAGGGCAGTGATGGTTTGTAAAACGAAACTGATTGGTGCTAAGGGGTTTTAGACACACAGTAATCACACCTCCTTTATTATTGACCACAGAGAGAAAGCTCCCAATACTGTGGTTATCAGAAAACAAACAACTTGAGATCAAAAACGAACAATGAGGACATGAAAACAGCACTGCATTAAGGTAAAGGAAGCTATTAAGATAAAAAAATAATTCCTTTACAAACCCTTTAAAGGGTAACTCCACTTTCATGGGAACAAAAAAAATAGAAAAAAAAATAAAATAATATAGCGTATACAATTGCAACATAAGTCATATTATAATTGAATGTTATTAAAAATTACCTTTCCTTTTCAATCTGCAGCTCTGTAATTTACTGTAAAGTGCAATGCAATATGGCTATCTGGGGGTGTTCTGTACACAGAATGTAATTTCCTGCTTATGTGATTGGCTCACTGATTTTCCCAGAAGTCTACACTAAGATAAAAGTCAGATTTTTGGCATCCCCTGCAACAAAAATTTCACTTTCCTCATTAAAGCCCTGATTCTGAAGCAGCTGATTGAAAATTATGAAACCACTCCCATTAGACTCACGCTCAGGGGCACAGAGGAACAAATAGACATTTCTTCAGAATAACAAAAGGTAGGATTTAAGCAAACAAAGTTTGTTTAAATCCTTGCAGTGTACACAGATCACCCAGAGGGGAATGTTTTTTTCTCAACAGAAGTGGACTTACACTTTAAGGGTTGACTTATTTCTCTGACAGACCCACTGCCTGGGGATTGGCTAAGCACCATTAAACATGCAGAACAGCCCTCCTAGCCTTCGCCCTCCAGCTTCCAGAATGTTCTCCAACTTTACAGAATCGGCATCAGAAAGCTGCCTGTATGAGTCACACAGCCCTGAACTCAAATGCCGCGTACACACGATCAGTCCATCTGATGAGAACGGACTGATGGACCGTTTTCATCGGTTAACCGATGAAGCTGACTGATGGTCCGTCACGCCTACACACCATTGGTTAAAAAAACGATTGTGTCAGAACGCGGTGAAGTAAAACACAACGACGTGATGAAAAAAAAAAGTTCAATGCTTCCAAGCATGCGTTGACTTGATTCCAAGCATGCATGTTTTTTTAACCGATGGTCGTGCCTACTAACGATCAGTTTTGTCCTATCGGTTAGGAATCCATCAGTTAAATTTAAAACAAGTTGGCTTTTTTTTTTAACCGATGGTTAAATAACCGATGGCGCCCACACACGATCGGTTTTGACCGATGAAAACGGTCCATCAGATGGTTTAACCGATCGTGTGTACGGGCCTTTAGGCTGGATTCACACTTATGCATTTTTAGTGCTTTTTGCAGATTTGCACTACAGTCCATTTAAAATGGTTCGTTAACATAGCACGTTCTGTAGTGCAAATCTGCAACATGCAAAAAGCACTAAAACTGCATAGGTGTGAATGCAGACAAATAACCCTGACGCAGATTAAGGCCGGAATCACACCTATGCATTTTTTAGCGCGTTTTCAGTTTTGCAGAAACACACTACAGTCCATTTAACATGGTTTCCTATGGAGGTAGGTCACCTCTGTGCATTTTATGGAAAGTACCATGGACTTGTTTCTGTTTTTTGGTTCCATAGACTTCAATGGATGAAAAGCATGTATTGAAAAATTCAAAATGCACCTGCAATATGCAAACTGCAACCTGCATAAGTGTGAATCAGACCTAGACTCACAAGGTTTAAACATGAGTCAGAATATGTTTTATCTACTCTGACACTAGTAGCACACTAGAGGGCGCTACATCGAGAATCTTTTTATTGCTGTCTGTGTCTTTCTGTCCCAACTGCTTCCTTCATTCCAGTCTCAGAGACAGAAAGTGAGTAGGGAAAATATCACCAATAAAGTCACAGAAAAAAAAAGAAAAGTGGCAGAACTTCCCTATTCTATTCAAAACATAGAACAAAAATTGTAGCTGGGCTACAAATTAAGCTTCCCATATGCACTATATAGATTAACCTTCAGCCTAGGTTCACACTGGGCGAGTTCAGCTGAATTCGCTCGATTTCACTCCCGCTGGTCAGTCCCGATTTCAGTCGCAATTTCAGAGACATCTGTGCAGTTTTCTGCACAGATGTCAATGTAAATCGCAGCCCAAAATCGCACAAAGTAATACAGAAACTACTTTCTGAAATCGGGTGCCATTGCCGGTGATCTGCCAAAATGGTTCCGGCTATCGTGAAAGTTCCTGCGCAGGCGCACTATGATCTGCCGATATGGTTCCGGCTAACGAGAAAGTTCCTTTAAGGACTGCGCAGGCGCAAACTTGCCGGCGGAAATCTCCGAACCTCGGCCGGGATCCAGGGCTTTGTGGATTTCGAGGAAAGTGGCCAGTCGGCCTCAGGTCCTCGCTTCGCTCGGATGGCTCGCGTCGCTCGCTCGGCCTCCTGGCTCTTTTTTTAACATCCTCAATCCACGGGGATGTTAAAGAATGAGCCTGGATGCTGGGCGAGGTTCGGCGATTTCCTTCGGCAAGTTTGCGCCTGCGCAGTCCTTGAAGGAACTTCCCCGTTAGGGGTACCTTAAAGTGGAGGTTCACCCTCCAAAAAAATTCTGACATCACACGGAGTCGCGCCATCCTACCGACAGAATGCCGGTGGTTTGTTTTTTTTCTCAGCACATACCTCTTAATCCCGATTTTCACCTCACGGCAATCCCGCGGGAGTGGGCGTTCCCAAGCACTGCCTGTGACTGACAGGCTTCCGAATGGCACATACTGCGCGTCACAGGTTGCCGAAAAAACGTCGGTGCGGGTCTATACGGCGCCTGCGCACCGTCGTTCGGGTTCTGTGGGAACGCCCACTCCCGCGGGATTGCCGTGAGGTGAAAATCGGGATTAAGAGGAAATTTTTTAAAGGGTGAACCTCCAATTTAAGGACAAGTCACCGGCAAATTCTGCCGGTTTGACATGTGATTTGACAGGTCAAAACGCACCAGTGTGAACCAAGGCTTAGAGTGGTTCCTGATTATGTGACAACCATAATGACCAATAGTAATCAACTGAGGTTTTATTGTAAACAAATCTTTCTCGGCTCCTGTCAGCTTATATATTTACCTGTGCATGGGTTTTGCACAGTGAAAGAAATACCTTATTTGAAGTAGACTTAAGAGGGTCTAAAAATAAATTAATACAAGTTTATATATTTAATAAAAAAAAAAAAAAAAACACAATAAATCAATTTTCAGCCTATAGTGGAATTTTTTTTTATAACAAGTAGAACCATCACAGAACGGGGTGTGGACTAGCTAAAAATGGTTCACTGCTTGTTAACGTGAGCCAAACAATCAACCTTTTATGTGTTTCCTAAGCCATAATTAGTTTCTAGTTTAGCCAGTTCACAAATCTAGTATGCACTCCCAAATACATCATTTGGCAAATTATTTATACTTTATATTATTCATATTAAATTGACTAATATGGTTGATCTTCCCCCAGGTTTGAAAAAATAAAACCAATTTTATAAAAATAGCAGACAGACGTGACTATTTTTTATTTATATATATATATATAGTGACTAATTCTGTATATTTTAGAAGACAAACATATATTTTTAGACTTTATCAGCTCAGTTTTAATTAGTGAATTAAATTTATGGAAGAACGTAACATTAGAAACAGAGAACACATACTAAATACAAATGGATTGGTTATTGTTAAAATTACTGGAGCTCTCTGTTAGAAAAAAATCTCATTGGTACATTGAGGCAAGCCTTTTCATTGGCTACATTTTCACAGGTTACAGCTACACATACAGGGGCAGATTCACAGCGCAAGTACGCCGGCGTATCTACTGATACGCCGGCGTACTTTCAAATTTCCCACGTCGTATCTTTAGTTTGAATCCTCAAACCAAGATACGATGGCATCTGGGTAAGATCCGACAGGCGTGCGGCTTTGTACGCCTTCGGATCGCAGATGCAATACTTTGGCGCCCGCTGGGTGGAGTTTGCGTCGTTTTCCGCGTCGGGTATGCAAATGAGCTTTTTCCGACGATCCACGAACGTACGCGCGGTCGTCGAATTTTCGTACGTCGTCTGTAGTCGGCTTTTTCCGGCGTATAGTTAAAGCTGCTATTTTGTGGCGTATAGATAGACTTGCCATGTTAAAGTATGGGCGTCGTTCCCGCGTCGAAATTTGAATTTTTTTTTTTTGCGTAAGTCGTCCGTGAATAGGGATGGACGTAAGTCACGTCTAAGTTAAAAAAATGACGTTGTTGCGACGTCATTTAGCGCAATGCACGGCGGGAAATTTAGGAACGACGCATGCACATTTCATTCGGCGCGGGGACGCCCTTAATTTAAATGAAACCCGCCCCCAACCCGCCCAATTTCAAATACGCCGCCAGAAAAACACTACGTCGCCGTAACTTACGGCGCAAATTCTTCCTGGATTCGAATTTACGCCAGGTAAGATACGGCGGCGTAGCGTATCCCTGATACGCTGCGCCTGTCCAATTGTCTGTGAATCTGCCCCACAGTATATAGGAACTAATTCTTTGTTAGTGTGATAGTCCTTTAAAATATGTTTTGTGTGTTGGGGATTTTTTTTTCTCGATTTCGTCAATATAAACTCTCTGGCCCGGATTCAGAAAGGACTTACGCCGACGTATCTTCTGATACGCCGCGTAAGTCCACGGATGCGCCGTCGTATCTATGCGCCTAATTCAGCAAACAAGATACGCCTGAATTTTGGCTTCTTACGACCGACGTAAGTCTCCTACGCCGTCGTATATTGGGCGCATATTTACGCTGGCCGCAAGGGGCGCTTCCATTGATTTACGCGTAGAATATGCAAATGACCGAGATACGCTGATTCACGAACGTACTCGCCTGTCACTGTAATCTACGCTGTTTACGTAAGGCATACGTCCGGCGTAAAGTTATTCCAACTAAAGCAGGGGTAAGTCATGTTAGGGTATGGACGACGGAACAGCCGTCGTATTTTACGTTGTTTTTGGAAGTCGTAAGTGAATGGGGCTGGGCGTAGGTTACGTTCACGTCGTAGGCATTGAGCCGTCGTATCTTAGGGAGTATATGCGACATGATTCTGAGCATGCGCGCGCATGCGCGTGCATGCGCCGTTCGTTCGGTCCTTCATTTACATGGGGTCACGCTTCATTATAATAGATCACGCCCACTACCTTCCTACTTTGAATTAGGTGGGCTTACGCTGGCCAATTTACGTTACGCCAGCGCAAGTTTGGGAGCGAGTGCTTTGTGAATACTGCACTTGCCTCTCACAGTTACGTCGGCGTAGCGCATATGAGATGGACTACGCCGGCACAAAGATGCGCCGATCTACGTGAATCTGGACCTCTATCTTTAACCACTTATGGACCAGCTCACGTTGATATACGTCGGCTCATTGAAGAGGGATATCTTTGTTATGGTAGCAGCTAGCTGCCATACCCCAGATATCCTCTTCTTTAGTGAGCGGTCCTCTTTCATATAAAAGTGATCTCTGCAGTGTATTTGTTGGAAGATCACTTATCGGCGGCGGGAGAGGCCCCCCTCCCGCCGCTCTTTGGTGCTCTCCGCCGCTTACCGGAGGCGTCGGCAGAGGCGACCGGATCCTCTTCTGTGCTTGGTATGGAGACGAGTGAGGGGAAAATGGCCAACCCATCTCCATACCATACGTCACTTCCGCCCATAGCTCTTAAAGGGACATTTTTTATTTTATTTTTTTATTGCATTTTAGTGTAAATATGAGATCTGAGGTCTTTTTGACCCCAGATCTCATATTTAAGAGGTCCTGTCATACTTTTTTCTATTGCAAGGGATTTTTACATTATTACATTCCTTGTAATAGGAATAAAAGTGATACAATTTTTTTTAAAAGAACAGTGTACAAATAAAAAGTAAAATAAATAAGATACATTTTTTTTTTAAATGCACCCAGTCCCGCCGAGCTCGCGTGCAGAAGTGAATGCAGACATGAGCAGCGCCCGTATATGAAAATGGTGTTCACACCACATACGAGAGTAATAATTCTATCTCTAGACCTTCTCTGTAACTCAAAACATGCAACCTGTAGAATTTTTTAAACATCGCCTATGGAGATTTTTATGGGTAAAAGTTTGTCGCCATTTCATGAGCGGCCACAATTTTGAAGCGTGACATGTTGGATATAAATTTACTTGGCGTAACATTATCTTTCACAATATGAAAAAAAATTGGACTAACTTTACTGTTGTCCAAAAAGAGTATTCTTTCTAAAACCGCTGCGCAAATACGGTGTGACAGAAAGTATTGCAAGAACCGCTATTTTATTCTCTAGGGGGTTAGAATTTTTTTTTTTAATGTTTGGGGGTTCTAAGTAATTTTCTAGCTAAAAAAAATGTTTTATACTTGTAAACAACAAATCTCAGAAAGAGGCTTGGTCCTTAAAGCGGGGGTTCACCCTTAGAGGGCACTTTTTCCCCTTAGATTTCTGCTCGTTTTCTCTAGGGGAATCGGCTATTTGTATTAAAATATGTGCAGTACTTACCCGTTTTCGAGCTGCATCTTCTTCCGTCGCTTCCGGGTATGGGCTTCGGGAATGGGCGTTCCTTCTTGATTGACAGTCTTCCGAGAGGCTTCCGACGGTCGCATCCATCGCGTCACGATTTTCCGAAAGAAGCCGAACGTCGGTGCGCAGGCGCAGTATAGAGCCGCACCGACGTTCGGCTTCTTTCGGCTACGAGTGACGCGATGGATGCGACCGTCGGAAGCCTCTCGGAAGAATGTCAATCAAGAAGGAACGCCCGCTCCCGAAGACCCATACCCGGAAGCGACGGAAGAAGATGCAGCTCGAAAACGGGTAAGTACGGCTCATATTTTAATACAAATAGCCGATTCCCCTAGACCAAACGAGCAGGAATCTAGGGGAAGAAATGGGTGAACTCCCGCTTTAAGTGATTAAAATAACTTCTAATTGGTGGTATAGTGGGGCAGAGCTTGGAAGTCCAATGGAAAGATTCAGCCACTGAAAATGTGAAACCTGGAGGGCAGTTATAAAAAGAGCTAGCCTTTGGTTGATTATAAACACTATACTTATGGTAATAGGCTATATGACAATGTAAACCAGCCCTCAAAAACTCCACTCGCCTGCTCGCATTTTGCGAGTGGATTTTGAGGTCTGGCGAGGAAGGGCTGCCTGGGACCTGTGGGCGAGCTGGCAGCCTGTGTGAAATGGGAGTCCTTCTCCCAGTGATCATGGAGGGGAAGAGAGAGAGGGTCGCCCAGGTGTTCAGAGCACAATGCCGGGAACACAGCGATAACAGCTTTGATTTCAATAGCTATGTTCCCCGCCGCTCGCTGTCAGATACAGCTCCTCCTCCTGGTCTTGGGGCTTTGATAGACAGATACCTGTCCAATCCCAGTGACGGCTGATCTTTCAATCAAAGTTCCCCGGCCAGGGGGCAGGGCTGTATACGACGTTGTGCGGCGTGAACACGGCTATTGAAATGAAAGCTGTTATCCCTGTGTTCCCTACGCTGTGCTCTGAACACCTGGGCTGCTCTCCTGTTTCTCTCCTCCCTTGCACAGATAGGCTGCATGGTGGGCACACAGCTGCATTGGTGAACACAACATTGCATTGGTGGACACAACACTGCATTGGTGGGCACACAGCTGCATGGTGAGCACACAGCTGCATGGTGGGCACACAGCTGCATGGTGGGCACAAGACTGCATTGGTGGGCACAAGGCTGCATGGTGGGCACAAGGCTGCATGGTGGGCACAAGGCTACATGGTGGGCAAAAAGTTGCATTGGTGGGCACAATGCTGCATTGGTGGGCACAAGGCTACATAGTGGACACAGGCTGATTGGTGGGCAAACGGCTGCATTGGTGGGCACACGGCTGCATTGGTGGGCACTGGGCACGAGGCTGCATTGGTGGGCACAAGGCTGCTTTGGTGGGCACAAGGCTGCATTGGTGGGCAGTGGGCACACGGCTGCATTGGTGGGCACAAGGCTGCATTAAAGGGCACAAGGCTGCATGGTGGGAACAAGGATGCATTGGTGGGCACTGGGCACAAGGCTGCATTAGTGGACACAAGGCTACTTTGGTGGGCACAAGGCTGCATTTGTGGGCACTAGGCACAAGGCTGCATGGTGGACACAAAGCTGCATTGGTTGGCACAAGGCTGCATGGTGGGCACTGGGCACAAGGCTGCATTGGTGGGAACAAGGCTGCATTGGTGGGCACAGGCAGCCTGCATTGGTGGGCACGGATACAGTTGTTGTTAATATTTACTTGTATAACTTAATTCTGCATAATACATTTAAGTGTCATTTCATGAGATAATTTATGAGGGCGTGTTTATTGGCAGGGCGGGCTGGGTAGGGCAATTGGTGGCGAGTAACCCTTGAGGCCTGGCTAGTAGCTCAGGACTTGAAATTTTGAGCCCTGATCTAAACCTAAATATGAATCTGCAAGAAATATAGATCTTGTATTTATTACCCAAGCCTGGGTTATGAAAATACAGAAAATCCTGTGTGGAACACATAGGGCCAGATCCTCAAAAGGGATACGCCGGCGTATCCCTGTTTCTATCTTTGGAACTGATCCACAGAATCAGTTTCCAAAAGATAGACAGAAGATCCGGCATGTGTAAGGGACTTACACTGCCGGATCTTAGGATGCAGTACCGCATCTGCCGCTGGGGGCATTTTGAGTCGAAATGCCGCTTCGCGTATGCAAATGAGCACCTACGGAGATCCACGAAGCGGTTTAGCTTCGTGAAATCTCCGTAAATACTTACGTTGCCATCGTAAAATTAGGGCTGCTTTTACAAAGTGTAAACTGTTTACACCTTGTAAAAGTAGACCCTTCTTACCCGCGACGCTGTTATTTTTTTTTTTAAAAAAAATTTTTCCCGCCGTATCTTTTTTTTTTTCCCGATGCAACTTTTTTTACCCGGTGCGGTTCTCAAAACTCGGCGTAACGTAAAACCGCGCTATGCACGTCGGGAAAATGACGTCGTGAGCATGCGCAGTACGTCCGGCGCGGGAGCGCGCCTAATTTAAATGTGACTTGCCCCATGAAAATAGGAACGCCTTGCGCCGGACGGATTTAAGTCACACAGCCGAAAATTTCTAGGTAAGTGCTTTGTGGATCGGGCACTTAGGTAGAAATTTTGCGGCAGTGTAACTTAAATCAGAATATTTAAGTTTGTGGATCTGGCCCTAAACTTTTATTTGTAAGCCAATACAGAAATATAGAGAACTTTGCTTTATTTATTTTAATTGTCACATTAGATGGTATACAAAGCACACTGATGTCATTATTGCTGTGTATATAGCAATGTGTGCTTCTTCTAATCACAGCCAATGTTTATTGGACAAACAAGTCTATTCGATGTGCACCTGATCCACTTATATGCTTGAGGCTAATTCATTAACAGGAGAGTTTACTTCCTTTTCAGAGCCTCATATGTTTACTTTTCAAATTCCTGAATTTGAAAACTGATTATGTTCAACTTTTCCACGGTTCACGAGTCTTCATTGGTTGTCTTGGGCCAGATTCACAGCGGAGATACGACGGAGTATCTCAGATACGCCGTCGTATCTCTCAGAGTATCTATCCGTCTGATTCATAGAATCAGTTACGCATAGATATCCCTAAGATCCGACAGGTGTAATTGTTTTACACTGTCGGATCTTAGGATGCAGTACCGCGGCCGCCGCTGGGGGGAGTTTGCGTCGTAAACCAGCGTCGGGTATGCAAATTAGGAGTTACGGCGATCCACGATGGATTTTCGCGTTCGCTACGTCGCCGCTAGTCTAGTTTCCCGTCGCAAAGTTAGTCGTCGTTTTTGGTGCCTTAACTTTACACAGCAAACGTATTGCTGTATAAAGTATGGCCGTCGTTCCCGCGTCGAAATGTAAAAATTCACGTCGTTTGCGTAAGCCGTCCGGGAATACGGAATTACGATACGCGCGTCGCCGTTCGAAAAAATTAGGTCACTGCGCGCAAAGCACGGCGGGAATTTCGAAACGGAGCATGCGCAGTAGGTCCAGGGCGGGAGCGCGCCTAATTTAAATGGCACACGCCCATTTAAATTACGCGGGCTTACACCGAAGGCCGCCGGCGTAATTTTTCATGCAAGTGCTTGGTGAATCAGGCACTTGCGATGAAAAATTGCGGTGGTTTAACGTATCTACGATACGTTACGCCGCCGCGATTCTACCTGAATCTGGCCCTATGTCTGGAAGTTGGCTATCAGGACAAGGCAGAGACTTGATGGATTATTCAATGAGTCCGTTTCGGGAGCAGTAATGGCCAGTAACCTACAGCAAACAATTAGATTTCAGCTTACTAGAAGTTAAATCAATCAAAAGGTAAGAAGATCAGCAATTGAAGTACTATATATAGAGAGATGTATAAACAGATGCATAATATTATTAGTTAAAAGGAGTCCTTGTAATCAAGTGATCTAAGGAAGTACGTACTAACTTGCCATCACAGCCCAATCCCTTCATATGACCTATTTACTGTATGTCTGGTCTATAGGCTTGTGAGCAGGTAAACCGGACTTTGAGGAAAGGCAACAGGGCCTAGGATGCCAGGGATTTAGCTGGGTAGCTTACTTCCTGTTTTATAAAAAAAATAAAAAAATCACACGTAAGTCAAAAATAGAATTATTAGGAAGGGGTTGTAAAGGTACAATTTATTTTCCAAAATAGCTTCTTTGACCTTAGTACAGTCCTCCTTCACTTACCTCATCCTTCCATTTTGCTTTTAAATGTCCTTATTTCTTCTGAGAAATCCTCACTTCCTGTTCTTCTGTCTGTAACTCCACACAATAATGCAAGGCTTTCTCCCTGGTATGGAGTGTCGTGCTCGCCCCCTCCCTTGGACTACAGAAGAGTCAGGACGCTCTCTACGTTGCTGTCGTGCTGGAGGGAAGTTAGAAAAAGAGCTAGCCTTTGGTTGATTATAAACACTATACTTATGGTAATAGGCTATATGACAATGTAAACCAGCCCTCAAAAACTCCACTCACCTGCTCAAATTTTGCAAGTGGATTTTGCATTTGGATTTGCACGTGGGTAGGTATCACATGGGTAGGTACCAGAGCATGATGGGATTGTGAGGTCTATATAAATCCGATGCAAGCCACGCACTTGTCATTGCAGCGAGGAAAGGCGACGTGTCAACATCGGGAGAAGAAGAGAAGTGAAGAACATGACGTCACAGCACGGAAGAAGAACTCACAGCACGGAAGGAGAAGAAGACGTACAGCACGGAAGAAGGCACCGGACAGCGAGACGAAGAACCGGGGTGCGCCGAGTCAACAGCGGAGAGCGGCGAACATAGAAGGAGACCCCCGGAGAGTTGAGAAGACCCCCCGGATAGCGGAGAAGACCCGTCGGGATAGCGGAAGAAGAAGCCCCCCCGCCGAAGACGCCGGAGGAAACCCGCCGGGGGGTGGGGGCTTTTTTAAAAGCGACCCCCCCGGCGGTGGAAGAGAACCAGACGGCGGCCCCCACTCACCCGAAGACGTCAAAGAAGAAGCTCCCCCTGGTAAAAGAGCTAATAAAGAAGACAGGGGGAGCCTCCGGAGCATAAAAATAAATTATTTTAAAAACCCTTGTGTGGTGTGTTTATTAACTTTGACATTTTTCCTACAGGTGAATGGTTAGGGGTACGATGTACCCCATATCCATTCACTTAGGGTGGGGGGACGGTATCTGGGGGCCCCCTTATTAAAGGGGGCTCCCAGATTCCGATAAGCCTCCCGCCCGCATACCCCGACAACCAACGGCCAGGGTTGTCGGGAAGGGGCCCTGTCCTCATCAACATGGGGACAGGGTGCTCTGAGGTGGGGGGGCCGCAGTGCGCCCCCCTGCCCCAGAGCACCCAACCCCCCCATGTTGAGGGCATGCAGCCTGGTACGGCTCAGGAGGGGGTGGGGGCGCTCGCTCGTCCCCACTCCCTTCCTGGCCGGCCGGGTAGCGTGCTTTGCATACGGGTCTGGTATGGATTGTAGGGGGACCCCCTACGCCGTTTTTTTTCGGCGTAGGGGGGCTCTCCTTACAACCCATAACAGACCTAAGGGTCCGGTATGCTCCTGAGGGGGGAACCCATGCCGGATTTTTATTTAAAATCCGGCGGGGACTTCCCCCTCAGGATTCATAACAAACGCCGCACACGTGTAGAATTGGCGGGAATCCAAGTCGGATCTCCCGTCGCTTCTATGACGGCTCTGTCTCCATCGCGGCAAGCCAGCTCGGCGCTGGCTCCCGCGATGGGGCTCGTAGGTGCTCAATCTCGCCGAGAAAGAGAGCGAGATTGACACAATATCGGGTTCACCTACTGTATAACTTCCTTTGGGTTACAAAGTCCAATTCTTATTTTGAGGGCTCTTTTTTTCTCAGCATTAAAGTGGAGTTCCGGCCACAATTTCACTTTTTAAATATAAATACCCCTGTAATACACAAGCTTAATGTATTCTAGTAAAGTTAGTCTGTAAACTAAGGTCCGTTTTGTTAGGTTGTTACAGCATTTAGACACTTTATAAAATAGAAATTGACTGGGGTCATCTTAAGTGTGGGCATCATGAAGCCAGACTGTATGACTTCCTGGATTTCAGCCTTGCAGATCTCGCACATGCTAAGTGCTGCACAAGCAGTGTAATAGGTTTCAGATCAGGTTTCAGCACCTGTACTGTCCAAGTCACATGATTCTTCGAGACTGGGGAGTGCACAGACTCCTAGAAAGTTACACCCACTACATTCCCAGGAGTCTGTGCGGTGTAGGTTAGGAAGCTTAAGCACCTAGGTGCAGGAAGTGGGAAGATTAACTATTCTGCCTAGCAACAACACTTTGAAGGCATCTAAAAAAAAAAAAAAAATTCTTAAAGGACTAATGACATTTTTTTAAAACTACTGATGTAATGTTATATTTATGGGTGGAACTCCACTTTAAGGCCCCTTTCACACTGGGGTGGGGGCGGCATTGGGGGTATATTTACGGCGCTTTACCGTCAATTTCGTGGCGCTATTCGGCTATACGGTCTAGCAGTCATTTCCTTTGAACTGTGTACCCTTGAGCCCACTTACTCTGATTCTCCCTTTTAGGTCATTCTACTGCTGCCTCCTTCCACCTGGGAACATTTAACCACTTCCATACCAGCCCATTGTAAAATGACGTCCACAAAGGACCTCTAACGATCCGGGTGGACGTCATATGACGTCCTGGGCTTTGTGGGGGGATATCTGAATGATGCCTGCAGCTAGAGGCATCATTCAGATATCCTTCTCTTCTGCCGGCGATTCTGCACAACGTAAGAACGATCATAGCGGCGATTCCGCCGCTAGATCGTTCTTACAGGTGGTGGGAGGGGACATCCCCCTCTCCCGCCGCCATCCGGTGCTTCTCCGGGCTCTCCCGTGCCATCGGGGGCCCGGAGAACGAATTGTCCGGCGCTGGCAGGAAGCATAGAGATGACTGGTGACCAGATGGTCACCAGTCATCTCTATGACCGTCGGAGGACCCGGGCGCGATGTGATGACGTCACGGCCGGGTCCCCGTAAGTAAACAAAGCCGCAATTGCGGCTGCTAAGCAACAGTAAACATGAGATCGGTGAATTTTTTTTCACCGATTTCATGCTTTCCAGCCTGGAGGAGAGATGCGGGGTCTTATTGACCCCCCGCATCTCTCCATAAAGAGTACCTGTCACACACATTCCTATTACAAGGGATGTTTACATTCCTTGTAATAGGAATAAAAGTGATAATAAAAAAAAAAAGTGTAAAAAAATAAATAAATATGTAAAAAAAAAAGAAATAAAAACATTTTTTTTTAACGCCCCTGTCCCCAGTAGCTCTCGCGCAGAAGCGAACGCACACGCAAGTCCCGCCGACATATGTAAACGCCCTTTAAAGCACATATGTGAGGTATCGCCGCGTGCGTTAGAGTTTCAGCAACAATTCTAGCACTAGATCTCCTCTGTAAATCTAAACTGGTAACATGTAAAAAATTTCAAAGCGTTGCCTATGGAGATTTTTAAGTACCGAAGTTTGGCGCCATTCCATGAGTGTGCGCAATTTTAAAGCATGACATGTTAGGTATCAATTTACTCAGTGTAACATCATCTTTCATATTTTATAAAAAAATTGGGCTAACTTTACTGTTTTGTTATTTTTTTAATTCATGAAACTATTTTTTTCCAAAAAAAAGGCGTTTGAAAAATTATTGCGCAAATACCGTGCAAGATAAAACGTTTCAATGACCGTCGTTTTATTCCCTAGGGTGTCTGCTAAAAAAACAGATATAATGTTTGGGGGTTCTGCGTAATTTTCTAGCAAAAAAATTATGATTTGTACATGTAGGAGAGAAGTGCCAGAATAGGCCTGGTATGGGTGTGTGTATAACAGCCCTGTATGGAAGTGGTTAAAGCAGTTGTAAATAAAAAAATTTTTTTTGCTGAAATGACTGTTTACAGGGTATAGAGACATAATAGTTAACTGATTCCTTTTTAAAAACGATTAAAAATAGATAAAAATCAATCATATAATGTACCTGTAGTTTCTAGTTTCGTTTTTGCATGTTGTTTCCTGCCTCTCTGCTGTACAGAGCCACAGAGCCAACAGGGCAGTGATGGTTTGGAAAATTAAACTGATTGGTGTTGAGGGGTTTTGGACACACAGTAATCACACCTCCTTAATTAGTGACCACAGAGAGAAAGCTCCCACTGTGCATGCACTCTTTTTGCAGGTTCTATGGTCACATAATCAAGATTTCATTGTGTCATCCAGCACACAAAAGGCTCTCCCATAAGCTCGTAAAAGTACTTCTAGCTATATATTGGGTATCCACCAGGTTTGTTTCCATGTCCTGCAACTTAAAGGGTAACTTAAAGTGATTGTAAACAATCACCTTGTAAAACAAAATAGAAATTAAAGGTAAAACATTTTTATATAGATTTTTGTATACTTTTTAAATACCTGTTTTTCCATTTTTATACGTGATCACATACCTTCTGTTCTCAGCTGCTTAAGAGCTGGGGAGAGGAGAAGCAGCAGCACATCAAGCTTCCCAGTGAATGGCTGTGCAGCGGGGGGGGGGGGGGGGGTCAGGACAAGTCTGATCATTGGAGGAGAGTACACTTGGCCAGATTCATGTGGATCTGCGGTGGCGTAACGTATCGCATTTTCGTTACGCTGCCGCAAGTTTCACGGGCAAGTGCTTGATTCACAAAGCACTTGCCTGTAAAGTTGCGGCGGCGTAGCGTAAATCCCCCGGCGCAAGCCCGCCTAATTCAAATGATCCGGGTAGGGGGCATGAATCATTTAAATTAGGCGCGTTCCCGCGCCAAACATACTGCGCATGCGCCGTCCCTAAATTTTCCCGACGTGCATTACGCTAAATGACGTCGCAAGGACGTCATTGGTTTCGACGTGAACGTAAATGGCGTCCAGCCCCATTCACGGACGAGTTACGCAAACAACGTAAAATTTTCAAATTTTCGACGCGGGAACGACGGCCATACTTAACATTGGATACGCCACCTAGGGGGCATGTTTATCTTTACGCCGCGTATCTCTTACGGAAACGGCGTAAATTTACTGCGACGGGCAAGCATACGTTTGTGACTCGGCGTAACGACTCATTTGCATATTCTACGCCGACCGCAATGGAAGCGCCACCTAGCGGCCAGCGTAAATATTGCACCCTAAGATACGACGGCGCAGGCCGTCGTATCTTAGGCATGTTTAAGTGTATCTCAGTTTGAGAATACACTTAAACATACGACAGGCTTATATTTGGAGTTACGTTGGCGTATCTGCTGATACGCCGGCGTAACTCTTTGAGAATCTGGCCCACTGTGTTTAGCATAGCTAGAGCACTGACCATGGTGTGCTCTCCTGCTTAGTGTGGTCGGTTTTTAATTGGATAGCAAGGGGACTCCAGAGATTTCACACAAAGGAAGCAATACAAAGAGAACAGGAGACCTCTTCATACCAATATGTCACTGCAGCCACATATCCGGAATATAAAGTGTTGGGGTAACACATGCTTTGATTCCAGCTCATATTACAGTTTTACCCACATGGCCCTTTGTCCCCAACTGAACCACTGGTTTTAGGTGAAATCAAGAGCAGACTGGGAACTGCTTCCTGTATTCATCACTGAATGTTTTATTATGGTGGCCATGGAGAAAACAATAAAAAAAAGGGTCAGAAGCCATTCTAAAGCCAACTAAAAATAATCAGCCCACAGCAGCTTGTATGAATGGCTAGGCAGGCCAAGCTGCACTATAAGGGATGGAAAGTCCCAAACAAGTCCAAGTCCACACACTCCAGGTGCCTGCTATACTGTACTGGCCATGCAGATGATGAGAAATATGACAGTTGACCCCGGATTCTGAGTCTGCAGTCAGGCTACATCTACCCCACATTCATAAATGATAGTCAATATGAACTAAACAACAACAGTCCTGCAGTTTAAAGTGTACAATGTCATTGTAAGTTGAAACTTTTCAAATGTTCTGAAATTGAAGCACATCAGGAAAGGTCTGAACTTCCTAACTGGCTGCAATTCCAGGGTATCTGATTAGTTGAATGTTACAAATGGCACTGAAAGAACAACAACCCCAGTGTTTATCTTATTGCTGTCATTTACCAAAACATATGCAAGATAAAGCATGGCAGCAGATTGGCTATGGTGGGGTTGTTGGAGACTTTTCCGTGTTTCCCATCTGCTACAGATTTCAGCACTCTGGACAACTGCCTACTCTGCCTGTGAGTCAGGCCTGGATTTTCACTGATGATGTAACTCCTACACATGTGTGCTAGAATTACATTTTCTTTATCGTACACCACGGGACACAGAGCCTTTAGTCATTACATAGTGGGTTGTATGGTCACCAGAGGTGATTGGACACTGGCACAACCTATGAGAACAAGTTTCCCTCCATATAACCCCTCCCATACAGGAAGTACCTCAGTTTTTTCGCCAGTGTCTAAGAAGATTGAATGCGATGAGAATAAGTGCTAAAGGAAGCTCTGCCATGGAGGCCCTTTTTTGGGCAAAAGAGCTATACTTCGGGTCCATCCAAGATGCTTAATTTATTACACACCATTGGATGGTATCCGGGACTCGCGCACGAGGTATCGCCTGTAATGTCTCTCTTCGGAGGACTGGGCTCTAGGGTGCAGCACTTTCGCTTTTTTTCTAAAGCTAAAAGTCCTGGCAGAGTCTTTTAGGGAAGAGGCATCCTTTAAATAGGAACCCATATCCCTGAAGGTTGGCACACAATACCCGCAGTGATGGGTGAAGATTGTTTTTTTAGCTGGTCTTCAGCAAAACCTGCGGCGTGGACAAGGTAAGCAGAAAAAAGTATTAAGATTTACCTTATAAGCTTTTTTCTGGGGTGTCTTCTCTAATTACGCCACTAGAGTGAGTAAAGAGTCGAGTTTCACTCACCTAAAACTCCAGACAGTGTCAGGTCTTTTCAGCCAGCACACTCCTCGCTGCAGAGCTCTGCCTACCGACCTGGTCCCTCCTCCCTAAAGGGCTGGATTCCCCAGAACTCGGCTCCACAATGAAGGGGCAGACCAACCTCCCCCCAGGTTAAAAATTATGATGGGGCAGACCCTTAGGCATGCTCGCGCGCACGGGGATGTGCTTTATGGGGCGGAGAGGACAGGGGGTTCACGGACGTGCACACGCACGTGCACACGCACGTGCACGCGCCTGCATGTCATCACAGCGTTCTGTGACAGGCAGAAGCTTTTAAAAAGCCATGAGCCCTGCAGCTCTCCCTGGATGGGACACAGCAGCCAAGGACACGTAAGGTCTCTATGTGGATGGTTATCTGGCACCCCCAAAAGAGGACACCCACTTAGCATGAAACTGTGTGATTAGTTGCATACTGTATGTAAAAGGCTTAACTAGCACAGAAGTATATGCAGTTGATAGTACCTTGGCTTTGTTGTTTGGTAATATGTCTTCCCAAAGGAAAAATACAGGGATTAAAAAAGACAAAAAAAATCGCCACCTAAGACGAGAGCTTCTGCCCGTGCCCGCTTGGTACCTTCCTCTCCGGTAATTTATAATGCACCTGTGCAGGATGAGCCATTGACTCCGGCAGGGGTCATAACCTCTCCTGAGGTGTCTGGGTCTGCTTTTGTCACTGAGGACTCTTTGGCGGTTGCCCATAGCAATTTAGAAGGGAGACTCGCTTCATTAATCGCTAAATCCTCACAGAGGGAGCGCATGCTGAAGCTCACAGTGCACAGAAGTTTCCAACTGTCTGCAGAGTCAATAACTACAGACCTCCAATCTTTGTGTGGGCTTCAAAATATACACAAAAGTTCGTAGAGAGCTTCATGGAATGGGTTTCCATGGCCGAGCAGCTGCATTAAAGCCTTACATCACCAAGTACAATGCAAAGCGTCAGATGCAGTGGTGTAAAGCACGTCGCCATCTGGACTCTAGAACAGTGGAAATATGTCTTCTTGAGGTAAAAATCACGCTTCTCTGTCTGGCAATCCGATGGACGTGTCTGGGTTTGGTGGTTGCCAGGAGGTTCTTGCCTGACTGCATTGTGCTAAGTGTAAAGTTTGGTGGAGGGGGGATGTTTTTTTTTTTTTCAGGGGTTAGACCCCTTTCACACTGAGGAGTTTTTCAGGCGGTACAGCGTTAAAAATAGCGCTGCTATGCCGCCTGAAAAACTCCTGCCCAGCAACCTCAATGTGAAAGCCGGAGGGCTTTCACACTGAGGCGATGCGCTGGCAGGAGAGAAAAAAATCTCCTGCTAGCAGCATCTTTGGAGCGGTGAGAGGAGCGGTATGTATACCGCTTCTTCCCATTTAAAACAATGGGAAACCGCGGCAATACCGCCCTCAATGCGCCTCTGCAGAGACGCATTGCGGGCGGTATTAACCCTTTATCGGCCGCTAGCGGGGGTTAATACCGCACCGCTAGCGCCGAATCCAGCGGCAAATCCGACGGTATAGCGCCACTATTTTTAGCGGCGCTATACCGCCACCGCACCTCCCGCCCCAGTGTGAAAGGGGCCTTAGGCTTGGCTCCTTAAATCAAGGGAACTCTTTAGGCGTCAGCATGCCAGGACATTTTGAACAATTGAATGCTCCCAATTTTGGGGATAATCCCTTAGGCCCCTTTCACACGTTTAATGCTCGAATAACACTTGAATAACGCTCGAAATGCGAACGTTTTTCAAGCGTTTTTCGAGCGCTATTTGAGCAAAGCCTCATCTGCAATCCCAATGTGCTGATAAAGCACCGCTAAGACCCTAACGTTTTAGGGCGTTTTTGCAGTGCCTCAGTGTGAAAGGGTAAGGCTTTTTTACAGCGCTTTCAATTCATTTCAATGGAGAGGGGCGTTTTTGGAGCATTTTTTTAGCACCCAAAAGCTGCTCCAAAGATGCTGCTTGCAGGACTTTTCTCAACTCCTCGCCAGTGCAACTCCTCAGTGTGAAAGGGTAAGGCGTTTTTACAGCGCTTTCAATTCATTTCAATGGAGAGGGGTGTTTTTGGAGCGTTTTTTTCAGCGCCCAAATGCTGCTCCAAAGATGCTGCTTGGGGGTCCATTGAGATGCATGGAGAGCGTTTTATGAGCGTTTTAATAGCGCTATTTTTAGCGCTAAAACGCTGTAAAAACGCTTCAGTGTGAAAGGGGTCTTACTGTTCCAACATGACTGCGCACCAGTGCACAAAGCAAGGTCTATATAAAGACATGTGTGAGCGAGTTTGGGGTGGAGGAACTTGACTGGCCTGCACAGAGTCCGGACCTCAACCCAATAGAACACTTTTGGGATGATTTTGAATTAAAACTGCGAGCCAGACCATCTTGTCCACATCAGTGCCTGACCACACAAATGCGCTTCTGGAAGAATGGTCAAACATTCCCATAGACACTCCTAAACCTTGTGGACAGCCTTCCCAGAAAAGTTGAAGCTGTCATAGCTGCAAAGGGTGGGCCAACACAATATTGAACCCTATGAACTAAGACTGGGATGCCAATAAAGTTCATGTGCGTGTAAAAGCAGGCGTCCCAATACTTTTGTCAATATAATGTATATGTGGTGTTTACTAAAAGAATGCCCAATCTCTATATAATGGAAATATTAAGTGCAGCGCTAATCCATATGTAGCACTACCCCCAAAGGAGCTGCTGGTTTGTTTTGGTTGGCATGTTACCTCTGTATCTCCGCCGTCTAGGGTACGTGATGAGAGCTGCAGTAAAGGCAATATCTTTTCTGTGCTTTTATTACCCAGCTGGGTAAAAACGATAATAGTAGAAATGGGTGAAGAGATAGAAGAAAAGGAAATGGCAAATTTAGGTGTAACTGGATAGGGAAGTCCTGCTTCCAACGACAACTTTACATCGCCACTCTAGCCAGAGTGGGTATAGTGTATCTGGACAGGCCTCTCTCACCAGCTTGGCAGCCAGAGTGTCACTCGAACTTAGGATTAAGTCTCTGCCACAGACCCTCCTAAAGGTTGGAGACAATTATGGTCCAGAATCCTCTTTCTGTAGATTCAGCACCCGGATCTCCTTCAGGTAGTTTTGGTCAAATTAGTAACTGAGAGGTGACCAACATCCAGCCTCTCAGGTTGTCCTCCGATGAATTGACAGGCCTCTCCTGAAACACCAGCCTCGTGCTTGGTATCCTTCAGACAGACTCCTCATCGGTCAGCTTCCTCCAATTGGACGGACAGCTCAAGACCCCCATTAGATTGGGGACCCAGTTGATAACTGGGCCCGCACAGCAGATCAATTACTCTGGGCCAACGTGGTCCCGGAACCAGGAACACTGTGCCACACGCACATCCCGGCCAGGAGGGCCATTTGTGGGGGTGTCGTGGAATGGCTACCCCAATGTTGGGCGCCACACGAGGAAGAACCTCGAGAGAATGCCGTCTGCCCCTTAAATACCCCTCCCCAGCATGCACAACGAGGTGGCCCACCCTCCTGATAGGCTGCTGAGGAGTGATACTCAAACACACTTGACCCCACTGCTGCCACCTGTCGGCCTGGGGCGGGACTCACTCCCCAGACAACAACAGTATGCACAGTCAGCACAGCCAAAGCTAGAGCAGAGGCCCCAAATGTAAACAATTAGACTAGTTCAGAGCCAACTGATTTACTGAACTCTCCCCTATATTTCCAATAGCACCGGATCTGAAAATAGCCAGGTGCTACACATATTGGGCCAGATTCACAAAAGAGATACGACGGCGTATCTACTGATACGCCGTCGTATCTCTGTTTCTAACTATGCGGCTGATTCATAGAATCAGTTACGCATAGCTAGCCCTAAGATCCGACAGGTGTAATGGACTTACACTGTCGGATCTTAGGATGCAGTACCGCGGCCGCCGCTGTTTTTTTTTTTTTTTTTTTTTATAATTTCCCCGGCGCAACTCTTTTTTTCCCCGACGCAACTTTTTTTTATCTGTCGCGATTCACAAAACCTAGGCGCATCGTAACTTTGCGCAAAGCACGTCGGGAAATTTACGTCGGGAGCATGCGCAGTACGTCCGGCACGGGAGCACGCCTAATTTAAATGGGACTCACCCCATTTGAATTTGCCCGCCTTGCGCCGGCCGGATTTAGGATACACCGCCACATATTTCCAGGTAAGTGCTTTGTGGATCGGGCCACTAACTTGGAAAAATTGCGGCGGTGTAACTTAAATCGGAAAAGTTAAGTTGCGCCCGGGCTACGTGAATCTGGCCCTTTGTGTGTATGTATTAGAAAATTGTGCAAGTATTCAAACAGTGTAACACATTGACTGTGCAGCAATAAACGAATATAAATAAAATTCATAGATTGAAATAACTAAAAAGTCCATATATGTGAAATGACATTGTGAATAAATAACCCATGAGGGCAAAGCAAAAAACAGTCCAAACAGGTGAGATGAAATCACGAGTGTTTAGGTAGAAATCAATGTTGAAATTGAAGATATATTCGACCTATGAATATAAGATGTCCCTTTTAGCCATGCCTAAAATTTTGCAGATTGTAGTCATGCCCACTTTTTACTATGGCCCACCGGACACTCTCTGTATGCCACCCCCAAACCAGAATGTTTTTCTTTCTCATATTCTAAAATTGAAAGGTATACTTTAACCGCTTAAGGACCGCCGCCTGTAGATATACGTCCACAGAATGGCACGGCTGGGCAGGTGGACGATGCACAATCGACAATGTCACTCCTACAGCCACACCCCCCTACAGTTGTAAACACACACTAGGTGAAACATAACCCCTTCAGCGCCCCCTGTGGTTAACTCCCAAACTGCAACTGTCATTTTCACAATAAACAATGCAATTTAAATGCATTTTTTGCTGTGCAAATGACATTGGTCCCAAAAATGTGTCAAAATTGTCCGAAGTGTCCGCCATAATGTCGCAGTCACGAAAAAAATCGCTGATCGCCGCCATTAGTAGTAAAAAAAAAAAAAAAAAAAATAAAAATGCAATAAAACTATCCCCTATTTTATAAACGCTATAAATTTTGCGCAAACCAACCGATAAACGCTTATTGCGATTTTTTTTTTACCAAAAATAGGTAGAAGAATACGTATCGGCCTAAACTGTGGAAAAAAAAAGTTTTTTTATATATTTTTGGGGGATATTTATTATAGAAAAAAGTAAAAAATATTGCATTTTTTCAAAACTGTCGCTCTATTTTTGTTTAATAGCGCAAAAAATAAAAAACGCACAGGTGATAAAATACCACCAAAAGAAAGCTCTGTTTGTGGGAAAAAAAACACGTCAATTTTGTTTGGGAGCCACGTCGCACGACAGCGCAATTGTCTTTTATAGCGACGCAGTGCCGAATCGCAAAACCTGGCCTGGGCCTTTAGCTGCCTAAAGGTCTGGGGCTTAGGTGGTTAAGGCCATTGCCGCAGTCATTTCAAACAGGAAGAGATGGCACAGTGTATGTCTTTACAGCTAAATGATTCTTCAGTGAACAAAGAAAATAATGAACAGTTCACTCACCACCGTCTCCCACCATACATGATGCAATTGTGGAAACTCAATACTGCACATCTAGCTAAAAATAATATTGCAACATGGCCACTATCTAAATAATTCCCAGAAACGTGGAAGGCACATAACATACTTCTATGTTTTTCTGTCATTCCTCTGGCATTTTACTCACTAGAATAAAGGGTTTTGTTTTGTACAAAATGTGCAAGGGGAGTGTGTTTTATCCATGATATCTGGGGTCACTGAGGAACAAAGCCAAAGACAGACAAATTCCCCATATAATCACTAAAAATAAATCCCAATCAGGAAAATAAAGCATCCAAAAATAGAACAGACACAACAGCATGTTTTTCTGAAAAATAATTAATGGAATATAAATCTGCTTCAATTAAAAAATGATTTATTATTGTTTTAAGATACAATGCCTTGAAAAAGTATTCATACCCCCTGAAATTTTCAAAATGTTGTCATGTTACAGCCAAAAACGTAAATGTATTTTATTTGGATTTTATGTGATAGACCAACACAAAGTGGCACATAATTGTGAAGTGGGAAGATAAAGAGAAATGGTTTTCAATTTTATTTTACAAATAAATATGTGAAAAGTGTGGCGTGCATTTGTATTCAGCCCCCCTGAGGCAATACTTTGTAGAATCATCTTTCTATGCAATTACAGCTGCAAGTCTTTTTGGGGATGTCTTTACCAGCTTTGCACATCTAGAGAGTGACAATTTTGCCCATTCTTCTTTGCAAAATAGCTCAAGCTCTGTCAGATTGAATGGAGAGAGTCTGTGAACAGCAATTTTCAAGTCTTGCCACAGATTTTCAATTGGATTTAGGTCCACCACACATTTTCCTTTTAGGCCAAAAATGTTGGTCTCATCTGACCAGAGCACCTTCTTCCACATGTTTGCTGTGTCCCCCAAATGACTTCTCGCAAACTACTGTAGCGCTACCCCTGAAGGAGCCGCTGATTTGTTTTTGGGATCGGCATATTGAGTTACCTTAATGTGGCGTATGGGTGCAGTTGGAGAACAAAGCAGTGAGTGAAGGTCCTGACAGTGAATAAAGGGTTTTCCAATCCTTTATTCCAGGCCAAACACGGCCAACATCAACATTAAATGGGAAGAGCAGGTTGATGAAGACGAAAGAAGAGCCTTGCAGTCAGGCCCGGACTGGCCATAGGGCATACCGGGCAAATGCCCGGTGGGCCGCGGCGGCCCGCGGGCCGGTAGTGGCCCGCGAATGGCCCTTGGCGGCCCGCATGTCACTTCTACCCAGAGGTGTACCAAGGCCCTTGGGGCGGACTGGGCTGGGTTGCAAGAATGCATTTGCCCCCTGGGCTGCTCTAATGTCCTGCAAAAAGGCCACTGAGCTGGCCGAGTGCGTCACCTGCCACAAGTTGTGGATTGTCCACTGGCCACGTCACCTGCCATGTCACCTGGCCACGTCACCTGCCACAAGTTGTGGATTGTCCACTTGCCATGTCACCTGGCCACGTCACCTGCCACGTCACCTGGCCACATCACCTGCCACATCACCTGGCCACATCACCTGCCACAAGTTGTGGATTGTCCACTGGCCACGTCACCTGCCACGTCAACTGGCCACGTCACCCGCCACAAGTTGTGGATTGTCCACTTGCCACGTCACCTGACCACGACACCTGCCACAAGTTGTGGATTGTCCACTTGCCACGTCACCTGCCACAAGTGGATTATGCACTTGCCAAATCACCTGGCCACGTCACCTGCCACAAGTTGTGGATTGTCCACTGGCCACGTCACCTGGCCACGTCACCTGCCATGTCACCTGGCCACGTTACCTGCCACAAGTTGTGGATTGTCCACTTGCCATGTCACCTGCCACGTCAACTGGCCACGTCAATTGCCACAAGTTGTGGATTGTCCACTGGCCACGTGACCTGGCCACGTCACCTGCCACATCACCTGGCCACGTCACTTACCACAAGTTGTGGATTGTCCACTTGCCACGTCACCTGCTTCAAGTTGTGTATTGTCCACTTGCCATGTCATCTGCCATGTCACCTGGCCACGTCACCTGCCACAAGTTGTGGAATGTCCACTGGCCATGTCACCTGCCACGTCAACTGGCCACGTCACCTGCCACAAGTTGTGGATTGTCCACTTGCCACGTCACCTGACCACAACACCTGCCACAAGTTGTGGATTGTCCACTTGCCACATCACCTGCCACAAGTGGATTATGCACTTGCCAAATCACCTGGCCACGTCACCTGCCACAAATTGTGGATTGTCCACTGGCCACGTCACCTGGCCACGTCACCTGCCATGTCACCTGGCCACGTTACCTGCCATGTCACCTGGCCACGTTACCTGCCACAAGTTGTGGATTGTCCACTTGCCATGTCACCTGGCCACGTCACCTGGCCACATCACCTGCCACGTCACCTGGCCACGTCACCTGCCACAAGTTGTGGATTGTCCACTGGCCACGTCACCTGCCACATCAACTGGCCATGTCAATTGCCACAAGTTGTGGATTGTCCACTGGCCACGTGACCTGGCCACGTCACCTGCCACATCACCTGGCCATGTCACTTACCACAAGTTGTGGATTGTCCACTTGCCACGTCACCTGCTTCAAGTTGTGTATTGTCCACTTGCCATGTCATCTGCCATGTCACCTGGCCACGCCACCTGCCACAAGTTGTGGATTGTCCACTGGCCACGTCACCTGGCCACGTCACCTGCCACAAGTTGTGGATTGTCCACTGGCCACGTCACCTGGCCACGTCACCTGCCACATCACCTGGCCACGTCACCTGCCAAAGTTGTGGAATGTCCACTGGCCACGTCACCTGCCACGTAAACTGGCCACGTCACCTGCCACAAGTTGTGGATTGTCCACTTGCCACGTCACCTGCCTCAAGTTGTGTATTGTCCACTTGCCACGTCATCTGCCATGTCACCTGGCCACGCCACCTGCCACAAGTTGTGGATTGTCCACTGGCCACGTCACCTGGCCACGTCACCTGCCACAAGTTGTGGATTGTCCACTTGCCATGTCACCTGGCCACGTCACCTGCCACATCACCTGGCCACGTCACCTGCCACAAGTTGTGAAATGTCCACTGGCCACGTCACCTGCCACGTCAACTGGCCATGTCACCTGCCACAAGTTGTGGATTGTCCACTTGCCACGTCACCTGCCTCAAGTTGTGTATTGTCCACTTGCCACGTCATCTGCCATGTCACTTGGCCACGCCACCTGCCACAAGTTGTGGATTGTCCACTGGCCACGTCACCTGGCCACGTCACCTGCCACAAGTTGTGGATTGTCCACTTGCCATGTCACCTGGCCACGTCACCTTCCACGTCACCTGCCACATCACCTGGCCACGTCACCTGCCACGTCAACTGGCCATGTCACCTGCCACAAGTTGTGGATTGTCCACTTGCCACGTCATCTGACCACGACACCTGCCACAAGTTGTGGATTGTCCACTTGTCACGTCACCTGCCACAAGTGGATTATCCACTTGCCAAATCACCTGGCCACGTCACCTGCCACAAGTTGTGGATTGTCCACTGGCCACGTCACCTGGCCACGTCACCTGCCACAAGTTGTGGATTGTCCACTTGCAATGTCACCTGCCACGTCACCTGCCACATCACCTGGCCACGTCACCTGCCACATCACCTGGCCATGTCACCTGCCACAAGTTGTGGATTGTCCACTTGCCACGTCACCTGACCACGACACCTGCCACAAGTTGTGGATTGTCCACTTGTCATGTCACCTGCCACAAGTGGATTATCCACTTGCCAAATCACCTGGCCACGTCACCTGCCACGTCACCTGGCCACGCCACCTGCCACAAGTTGTGGAATGTCCACTGGCCACGTTACCTGCCACGTCAACTGGCCACGTCACCTGCCACAAGTTGTGGATTGTCCACTTGCCACGTCACCTGCCTCAAGTTGTGTATTGTCCACTGGCCACGTCACCTGGCCACGTCACCTGCCACAAGTTGTGGATTGTCCACTGGCCACGTCACCTGGCCACGTCACCTGCCACAAGTTGTGGATTGTCCACAATACAATGCAAACAATTACATTTTTAATGTTTTTTTATGGTTTTTCATAATTTGCCATAATTTTTGAGATTTCTAATGTAAAAAAATAGGTCACCTTTAAAAACGCCTATAAACGAAATCGCGGCAAAACGCCGGTACCACGTTTTGCCGCGTTTAGCAGCGATTTGCCGCGATTTGCGTCTGAAACGCGAAAACTTTTGCGTCTGAACCCAAAATTTTGCTTCTGAAAAAAACGAGCCTAAACCCAACTGCTTTAAAACGCAAAAAAAACAACGAATGTGTGCATGGACACATAGGATAACATTAAATGTGTTCAGGGGCAGTTGAAAAAAATGCCCAAATGGCCTGCTGGCCTGCATTTGATGGGACAAAGTGGCTGCATTTGATGGGACAAAGTGGCTGCATTTGATGGGGCACAGTGGCTGCATTTGATGGGACACAGTGGCTGCATTTGATGGGGCACAGTGGCTGCATTTGATGGGGCACAGTGGCTGCATTTGATGGGGCACAGTGGCTGCATTTGATGGGGCACAACGGCTGCATTTGATGGGACAAAGTGGCTGCATTTAATGGGGCACAGTGGCTGCATTTGATGGGGCACAGTGGCTGCATTTGATGGGGCACAGTGGCTGCATTTGATGGGGCACAGTGGCTGCATATAATGGGGCACAGTGGCTGCATTTGATGTTTTTGTTCAGTTCAATTGCTTCCCCCCCAAAAAATGTTGAGCAACAGTGTGAGCCAAAAGGCTTGCACTCACAGATACTCCACTGAAAAGTTATCAATTCTCATTTCACTTTTCAGAGGCATTTGACAGACAGTAAGGAGGTGATGCCTAATTTCCTCCCTGCCTGTTTTAACCTCAGCCAGTCCCTCCAGATATTTCACTTTGTACTCCACCTTATTTTCATTACTCTTTATAGGTATTAGATGTTCTCTCACCTTATTCTTTGCACATCTAATACATAATGAGAGTTCTGGAAATAAGGTGGAGTTCAAAGTGAATTTCTAAACCTAAGTTGAGAACCCCTTTCTGAAGATTTGAGGATATTATTAAACTCAGAGACTGGTGGACTTAGGCCATCATAAATAGATTGAAAATCTGCCAGTTCAGCAGAAATTTCAATCTATCAATGTGCAGACTGGTTATACAGACTCCGATATATCAACTGACTTCAGTACAACAATGGGAAATGTCCAACGATTTCTCTCTGTTCCAGCAATGTGGAGTGATTTCTCTCTGTGCCACAAATGTGGAGCAGTCTCTCTCTCTGTGCGGGCATTCCATCATTAACCCCCGCCGCGTGCCCCCCCCCCCCCGCCGGGCTGCTCAGTCTAAAATGCCCGGGCCTATTTTTTGTCCCAGTCCGGGCCTGCTTGCAGTGTCAGGCCTGGATATTGATTGAGCAGTACTTGCTCAATAGAGTACCAAATTATTATTCGCCGCCACTCTTTCTGAGTGGGTAAAGTGCCCCCGGACAGACCCCTCTCACAAGCCTGGCAGCCGAAGCGTCACTTAGGATTTTCTGGGAGGAACAGATCTCTCTCACAGACCTGGCTCTAGGGCCTCTGCCACAGGCCAATTACTTTAGGTGAGCTAGATGGATACATTGAGTGAATCCTCCCAGTAGGTTTGTAGCATAGGTCACCGGATGACAGCAGCACGTACCTGTCACCATTCCGGTCACCAGATCCTCGATTGGTTCGTTCAAGCCCTGTTGGACAACCTGCCTCCGGGTTCCCCTCAAGCCGACTCTCTAATCGAACGGCACCCAGCCTGGGATCCTTTCAATAGAACCGGGAACCCAGTAAGTCACTGGAGTCCCTTTTTACCTCAGGATGAGGGTTTATGTAGACTGCAATTCTGGCCTGGTGGGCCTCGCTGGCAGGGTCCATGGATGCGTGCACCCTGAAGGTGGATGCCGCACCTGGAACCGGGACCCCACGAAAACTCGGTTAGCACACGACACCTGTCACAGATATACCCCTCCCCAGCATGCCTTGCGAGGGAGAAACTTCTCTGATTGGCTGCTGGGGAAAGTTGCTCTGCCAGAACCCCTCTGGTGCCAACTGCTGGCCAGGGATGGTATTGCATCCCTGGAGCACAGACTGACACAGTGGACGTTTCTGGAGTGACAGAAGTCCCAATTTTAGCAAATTTTGAATGGGAGCAAAGTAACTCGCCCATTCCCCACTAACTTTAGCGTAGTGCCCATACTGAAAGTAAGGGGGCACTACACTACAAACAGGACTTCTTTAAAGGGGTTGTAAAGGTTTGTTTTTTATTTTCTAAATAGGTTCCTTTAAGCTAGTACATTGTTGGCTCACTTACCTTTTCCTTCGATTTCCCTTCTAAATGTTTTTTTCTTTGTCTGAATTTCTCACTTCCTGTTTCTCCTCAGTAAGCTTGCCTCCATCATCCGAGCCGTTCTGGCTGGGGATTAGTCAGCGTGCTCGTCCCCTCCCTCGGACTTCATCCCTAAACGTTCACAGCGTCTCCTCGCAGGGATTTAGTCCCAAGGGAGGGAAAGGAAAAGGTAAGTGAACCAACAATGCACTAGCTTAAAGGAACCTATTTAGAAAATAAAAAACGAACATTTACAACCCCTTTAACAATGGCTTTCTTCTTGACACTCTTCCATAAAGGCTAGATTTGTGGAGTGCACGACTAATAGTTGTCCTGAGCACAAAAGGCATATCACAAAATAGTTGTCCTGAACACAAAAGACACTGATACAAACATGCTTAGGACAAACAGATCTATACTCAAGACTAAAAAAAAAATGGGGCAGACTTGAGGGACCACTTGGTCTTTTTTTCTTGGTAATCCCCATAACACTAGTGGATCCCTACTTGTAATGTTTACTATCTAATTTTCATTCAAAACCTCCTTTCCAGCAAGCTAACAAAGATATTTTTTTTATAATTTGCTCTGCTCAACCATACAAAAAGCTGGACAGGTGGGTCGGAGTCAGACAACACATTAACCCCCCTGGCGGTATCCCCGAGCGTGACTCGGGGTTGATTTTTTCTGCTGCGATCGGTATCCCCGAGTCACGCTCGGGGTAGCTATGCAGAGCCTGCAGCGTGCGCTGGCTTACCTTCTCCTGGATCCAGCGATGTCACCACGCTGTGTGAGCGAGCGGGACCTCGCTCGATTCACACAGCGTCCTCCTGTGCCGCCGATCTCCGTTCCCTGCGACGTTACAACACACGGGAGCGGAGATCGGCGCCAAATTCAAAAAAGTAAACAAACACCTTACATACAGTATACTGTAATCTTATAGATTACAGAACTGTATGTAAAAAAAACACACCCCCCTTGTCCCTAGTGGTCTGCCCAGTGCCCTACATGTTCTTTTATATAATAAAAACGTTTCTTTCTCCCTGCAAACTATAGATTGTCCATAGCAACCAAAAGTGTCCCTTTATGTCAAAAATGGTTTTAGATCAGCTAGAAAACAGCGATAATAAATTATAATCACTTGCAGAATTGTGCGATAGCGATTTGCGGGGAAATTCGTCATAAAAAAAAAAAATTATGACAGCGACAATTCTGCAACTGAGCAAATTTGATTTTGAGTTGATTACATTATTGAATAATTTTTATTCGAATTATATTATTATTTGTTATAATTATTTATAATTATTTATTATATTATAATTTATCATTTTGTTTTTAAAAAAATTTCATACCCGGGATGCCTATTAGATTCTTGTTTGGTCAGATTTAAGTGAGTTATTTCTAAGAATTACAGGCCTACAGTATAAAACGCCAAATTTCCTTGCAAATAATTGTACCGCTTTTGGTACGTAATTCCAGACTCATACCGCCAGGGAGGTTAAGTAGTTGTTCTATTGAAGAAGGTTGGATCGTTATGCCCAAAGACATCCTCCTGCTGCTTCTAAGCACTTGACTTGACCACCCAAGAAGTTCCTCTTCTTCTCCTCAAATCCTTTCAAATACCCATTTCTGGCCTGGCCTTCTCACTTTAGTCATGCAGTCCCTTTCTCCCAGCATTGTCATATCTCCAGGTCTTTTCTCCATCAGCTCATTCCTCACAGCGATTACCTTTTTTATCAATTGACCCCCCCACCCCACCTCTAACAAGCAGGGCCCTCTGATTCCTCTTGTACCAAATTGTAATGTAACTGTAATGTTACATTAAGTGCTGCGCATACTGTTGGCGCTATATAAATATTTAGCGCCAACTGGAGCAACTGTGCATAGCAACCAATTGGCTTCTATCCTTTATTTTTAAAAGTGAAGCTGATCCAGCTGAAGATAGAAGCTGCTCCAGATTATCCCAATTCTGTACCATTGCAAAATATAACCCAATTTAATATACAATGGCATTGATATTGTTTATTTACTCCCAGACCGTTTTATTTGTATTGATGTCATCAGCAAACATTTCCACAAAACACAATATTTATTTATTTTTCCATTGAGTCACTATATGGGAAATTCAGTTTTATTATCCATATACTGACACAGAGAATAACCAGAGTAACCTGTAAATGGTACCATACCATGTAAAAGCAGTTAAAGTGGGAGTTCACCCAAAAAATTTTTTTTTAACCTTAGATTAATGCTCATTTTGTCAAGGGGAATCGGGTAGTTTTTTTAAAATCGAAGCAGTACTTACCGTTTTAGAGAGCGATCTTCTCCGCCGCTTCCGTGTATGGTCTTCGGGACTGGGCATTCCTATTTGATTGACAGTCTTCCGACGGGCTTCTGACAGTCGCATACATCACGTCACGAGTAGCCGAAAGAAGCCGAACGTCGGTGCGGCTCTATACAGCGCCTGCGCACCGACGTTCGGCTACTTACGGAAAATCGTGACGCGATGTATGCGACCGTCGGAAGCCTGTCGGAAGACTGTCAATCAAATAGGAACGCCCATTCCCGCAGCCCATACCTGGAAGCGGCGGAGAAGATCGCTCTCTAAAACGGTAAGTCCTGCTTGGATTTTAAAAAAACTACCTGATTCCCCTAGACAAAATGAGCATCAGTCTAAGGTTAAAAATTAACTTTTCGGGTGAACCTCCACTTTAATAAGTGTTGGTCATGATGGCACTATAATTCAACACATCTGCATTTATAATAATAAAATGCCCAGTGCCACTGAGTGACTAGCCTACCTGTGTTACATTTGAAATGTATAGTAAGTAAATAGGAGACAGGTCAACAAACAGCATTTGAAATAGCATGAGCAATGTAAGATAAATACAGCATAATGCGGAACAACTAGAAATTGAAGCTCAGCCATGCCAGGGATTAGCAGGGAGTGTTTGACAATAATATCTTGTATAGTGTTTATCATACAGGATGCCACTCTACTTCTCTGTGCCAAGCAGGAAACAAAAATGATATCAAATCTTGCTCTACTACTTAAAGATGGAGATGTTGTAATGTATTTTAAAATGAAAAAGTAATGATGGTGGAAATTTTGTAATTTACAGGGATAGTCATACTTCTTTTGCAACCTGTATTATAGCAGCGTAGCCTCAAAGAACAACAGAGTCTAGTAGGGAGTTACAGCGTAAATATATATAGCGGTACCCCCCGTAGGTGATGCTAGAAAGTTGTGGCCCACCTGTCACCCTGCCCAGCCCTACATTCACTTCCCAATCACCTTGGAGACAATGAACAGTCCACATGCTTGTTCTTGTATTTCTTATTAAGGGATTTGAACTTGGAAAGGGACGGGAATATACTTATCATTAATTCCAGAAAACCATGCTGGTTTAGTAACACAATGTAAAACTTTGAGGCATAATTTAATGAGTAACTCCATTTTTGTTAATAAAAAAAATCCCCTCTGGATAATCTATGTTCATTGTAAGGGAGGCGGTGTGGTTGGTGGTGTTCGTTGGTCTTTGATGGTGGCAGTTACAGATGTGATGGAAATGGTGGTGGGCTCATCGGTGGGATGAGACCCTTATGGGGGGTTATTCCAGTGGAACGGTGTCCGCTGGAATACGGTTGTAGTTGCACTGTGGGGTAAAAGCGGTTGTCTCCAAGCTGGGTCGGCTGGGGGCCTGTTATGGTTAATGGTTCCGCAGTGTAGTGGTAAAAGTAAGGTTTAAGCCAGGTTGCCGTCAAAGATCAATAAGCTGGGTTATTAAAGTTGTTTGTCAAAATTGTTAATGAATAAAGTTTGGTGTGATTTAATTATTTAATTTAAATATTTATGTGGTTAAAATAAAAACTGGCTGTTGTGGCCATTTTTTACTCCAACATCTGTGTCTCTCATTAATATTAGAAGGGGGGGGGGTAAGGTAATACTAATGTAAGGGGGGTTTGATGGTTATGGGGGAAAGTTGGGCTATCCGAACTACACTGGTCAAGGATTTTTATCTTCTTAGTCCTACTTGTGTCTGTTCTTAAAGTGGTATTAAACACAAAAGCAAACATTTATTGTGTTGCAGCTTATCAATTTTCAAATGTTATGGCTGTATTAATTTTATTTTTTTAGGCTTTTCATTCTTCTATTTTTACCTGGTGAGCCAGCCAGTTAGCCCCCTTTCACACTGAGCCGAGCATAGCTTTGGCGGTAAAACTCCGCTATTTTTACCACTGACGCTATGGGCGGATTTGCGGCGCATTTCAGCCGCTAGCGGGGTGCTTTTAACCCCCGCTAGCTGCCAAGAAAGTGTTAAAACCGCCCGCAATGCGCTGCTGCAGCAGCGCATTGCCAGCGGTATAGCCGAGCTGTCCTATTGATTTCAATAGGCAGGAGCGGTGGAGGAGCGGTAAACACACAGTGGTAAACAACAGAATTGTATCAGTTACAGAGATCAGACAAACCATTTACCACTGACAGGGGTGGGGTGCTTGCAATTATCAGCTTTTAATTATTTATGTAAAACCTTTAGGCTCCATTCACATCTAGGCGGACGAAATCGTGGCGTTTTGTCGCCGCAAATCGCGGTACAAATAGCGGCGTTTTGTACCGCGATTTGCGGCGACAAAACGCCGGTATTGTCCGCCCAGATGTGCCCCAGAATGACCCCCTCTATGGAGATGCTTCCCATCTCCTAGCCGAAACGCCGAAAGACGCCTGAAAAAAAGGTCCGGGACCTTTTTTCAGGCGATAGGCGTCAGGCGTCCGGCGTTCGGCGTGGAGATGTGAACCATCTCCATAGAGGGACATGTATTTCCAGCCCTCTGGCGGCAGCGGTGTAGCGCTACAGGCGTAAAAACGCCTAGATGTGAATACGGGCTTACTCAGGAAAATAACTGTTGGCTGTGGCTCATTTGTTAGTGTATTTAAATCTGCATATACATATCCTTTTTTGCTTGTTGACAATTAAAAAAAATTATAATGTGAAAACAAGTCCACTGTGAAATTTTGCCATTTTAAAGTTCCCCTTTAGTAACGAGCCGCACACATTATCACTTGTGTGAAAGGAGACTGCAGTCCAGAGTAAAATGTTGTAATTTCTCATTATGTATTAATATTTATTTGACAAAGCTAATTAATGCTTGCACAATGTTTCCAGGTATGGAGTGTGAAAAATTTCCATTAATACGGGGGCCAATTTAGCAATAAAACTGATTATTTATCTTTAAGCAGCAATGATAATCTGGTTTTCATTAATCTTCCATGAGAGTTTCCAAACTCTTAGCCAAATATCCAGTTAGGGGAAGATAATTGCCAATGCCAACAGGACAACATTACGTCTTCATAATCATCACCTGAAACACACACTACTTACATACCAGCAGGTGTGTTACATGATCTGGAGTGCTATAAAGTGACCACCAATTTAAGGAAATGTATGATGGAATAGTCCTTCTCAAAAAGATATACAAGTGGAAATACATTTAAGCATCTGAAAACCCTACAAGGAGTAAAAACAAAATGCAGTGGCCAGCTGTCTCACAGACCGTTCAACAATCCAGATTAGAGATGGCCTGCCGGTTCGACATCTGGCGATGTTCACGGTGGTCCGCAATGTTACATGGGTAAGAAATTTGACCTATGACACATCCATCAGCTGGTGCAGGACAGCCAATTGAGACATTTCAGCACATGGGCATACCCCCTACCTTATAAATAGACCTGATCTGGCGGCCATGTCACATTCTGCTGTTTGTCAGTGTAGGGAAAGGGTGCTGTGTTTGGAGCAGGGACAGGCTGTATTATTTCAAATAGCTATCTAAAAGGTCCACAAAAGTCCCTTTAAGGACTGGTATAGGTGTGCTACTTGCTCCAGTATATAGGTGTCTAATACATTAATATACTTTTTGTCAGTGTAGGGAGAGGCTGCTGTTTGGAGCAGGGACAGGCTGTATTCATTAAAATGTAATGAAAAAAAAGTTTCATAACTGGTTAAATAAACCAGTGGCCCCCCAAAACGACAGATTTTGTTATATACCTTCTTCCACATATACTGCGCTTCTCTAGAGACTTTTGTCACAGGGTCATTTAAAAAATGATAGGCAGAGGAAGAGGCAGGCCCTTCCGCAGGGGTAGTAGGGGTAGGGCAGGAGCACCAGGCCGGAGCCAAAGTGGGAAGTGGCACAATGTTCGTTCGATTACGTCAAAAGGACGCACCAGACTTGGTTGAGTGGCTCGCCACCAACACCACCACCACCATATACCCTCCGCTTGAGTCACAGGAATTATTTTCCAATCCATCAGAAGACATTTCGGATGTGCAGCCATTCTTGGCATTGGATCAGGAAGAAGAGGTAGCAACAGCCGGCACTCAGCAGTCTGACGATAGTACTCAGATCAGCCCAAGGAGTTTGGTGCCCACTGTTGAAGCCTACTCCGAGATCTCTACTGTTAGTGATGGGGAAGGTGACGTCGATGATGACGTGTCTACAGACGTCACGTGGGTGCCCACAAGAGAGGAAGAGGAGGGGAGTTCAGAGGGAGAGATGGACAACATATAGGGAGGAGAAGCAGGCCGAACTTACATTGCACAGGAGGGACAAAGCAGACTCCTAATGTATCAGGAGCGAGCCATCAACCATGTACGGTCACATCTGGCGCTCCCAGGACGCCGGCCCATGGCTCCGCAGTGTGGGCTTTTTTTAACGTGTTCGCTGCAGACAATAGTTTTAGCTATCTACAGCTATTGCAGTCAACGCATAAGTCGCAGTAAGCCCAACACTCACCTAGGGACGACCGCCTTAAGAAGGCACCTGGCCTCCCATCACGAGCCCTGTGGGAGCAACGCCATCAGAACCCACAAAGCCACACTCCACGCTCTCACCGTCCAGCCTCTTCTCCTTCCCCTCTATGCTCACAATTGTCCTCCACTCCACCTTCCATCATGCCTTCCTCACGTTTTTCTGCAAAAAGGCAGGCTTCCGTGGCCCAAATGTTCGATCGTAAAAAAAAGATGATGCCGGATAACCCTCTTGCCCAATGGTTGACCGCTGGCTTGTCGGAACTGATAGCCCGCCAACTACTGCCATATAAACTGGTGGAGTCGGAGGCCTTTCGAAAATTTGTGGCCATTGGAACACCACAATGGAAGGTCCCAGGAAGGTGAACCCCTGTGGCCGTGGGCTAATTTTTGGGGTCTGTAATGGCCGACACTTACTCCTGTATCGGTTTGAATGCCTAATGTACCACCAGCCACAGAATACAAAGTTGTTTGCTGTCCGATGAGCGCCTGTGGCCGTGCGCTAATATTTGGGGCCTGTAATGGCTGACACTTACTTCTGTATCCGGTGAATGCCTAATGTACCACCAGCCACAGAATACAAAGTTGTTTGCTGTTCGGTGAACGCCTATGGCTGTGGGCTAATTTTTTGGGCCTGTACTGGCCGACACTTTATTCTGTATCCGGTGAATGCCTAATGTACCACCAGCCACAAAATAAAAAGTTGTTTGCTGTCCGCTGAACCCCTGTGGCCGTGGGCTAATTTTTGGGGCATGTAATGGCCACACTTACTTCTGTATCCATTGAATGCCTAATGTACCACCAGCCACAGAATACAAAGTTGCTTGCTGTCCGGTGAACGCCTGTGGCTGTGCGCTAATTTTTGGGGCCTGCAATGGTCGACACTTACTTCTGTATCCGGTGAATGCCTAATGTACCACCAGCCACAGAATAAAAAGTTGTTTGCTGTCGGGTGAACGCCTGTGGCCGTGCGCTAATTTTTGGGGCCTGTAATGGCCGACACTTACTTCTGTATCCGGTGAATGCTTAATGTACCACCAGCCACAGAATACAAAGTTGTTTGCTGTCCGGTGAACGCCTGTGGCCGTGGGCTAATTTTTTGGGCCTGTACTGACCAACACTTTATTCTGTATCCAGTGAATGCCTAATGTACCACCAGCCACAGAATAAAAAGTTGTTTGCTGTCCGGTGAACCCCTGTGGCCGGGGGGTAATTTTTGGGATCTGTAATGGCCGACACTTACTTCTGTATCTGTTGAATACCTAATGTACCACCAGCCACAGAATACAAAGTTGTTTGCTATCCGGTGAACGCCTGTGGCCGTGGGTTAATTTTGGGGGGCCTGTAATGGCCGACACTACTGTATCCGTTGAATGCCTAATCTACCACCAGTCACAGAATACAAAGTTGTTTGCTGTCCGGTGAACGCCTGTGGCCGTGCGCTAATTGTTGGGGCCTGTAATGGGCGGTACTTACTTCTGTATCCAGTGAATGCCTAATATACCACCAGCCACAGAATACAAGGTTGTTTGTTGTCAGGTGAACACCTGTGGGCTAATTTTTGGGGCCTGTAATGGCCGACACTTACTTCTGTATCCGGTGAATGCCTAATATACCACCAGCCACAGAATACAAGGTTGTTTGCTGTCAGGTGAACACCTGTGGGCTAATTTTTAGGGCCTGTAATGGGCGACACTTACTTCTGTATCCGGTGAATGCCTAATGTACCACCAGTCACAGAATACAAGGTTGTTTGCTGTCAGGTGAACGCCTGTGGGCTAATTTTTAGGGCCTGTAATGGCCGACACTTACTTCTGTATCCGGTGAATGGCTTAATGTACCTCCAGCCACAGAATACAAAGTTGTTTGCTGTCCGGTGAACGCCTGTGACCGTGCGCTAATTGTTGGGGCCTGTAATAGGCGGCACTTACTTCTGTATCCGGTGAATGCCTAATATACCACCAGCCACAGAATACAAGGTTGTTTGCTGTCAGGTGAACGCCTGTCGGCTAATTTTTGGTGCTTGTAATGGCCGGCACTAACTTATGTATCCGGTTTTCACTTAATACTTTTGGTAGGTCAGTGTCCATGTTGTGGGACTATTTGTGCACAGCTATTAAGTATTTTGTGGCTGCAAATATGACCTGAAGATTTTTAATATTCGCCTGCCATTAAAGTCAATGGGGCCTGCCGCAAACTTGCGGTTCATGGAAATTCGTCCATCACTAATCCAGATATCTTAACACATACTGGATATTTACTTTACAAAGTCAATCTTTACTTAACTTAGTTAATAAAGTGAAGTTGTGTTCACTTAAAGCGGTGGTTCCCCTAAAAATAAAATGTTAACATTGCCTTTCCCAAATAAATTACGATTAGAATCGGCCGGTTTTATTAAAAAAAAAAGCTCCGTACATACCGTTTGTTAGATTCGTTCCCACCGCCACTTCCGGGTACGATGCTGGCGGTGGGCATTCCTATTTGATTGACAGGCATCCGACCGACGCATACATCGCGTCACGAGATGCCGAAAGAAGCCGAACGTCGGTGCGGCTCTATACGGCGCATGCGCACCGACGTTCGGCTTCTTTCGGCATCTCGTGACGCGATGTATGCGTCGGTCGGATGCCTGTCAATCAATTAGGAATGCCCACCGCCAGCATCGTACCCGGAAGTGGCGGTGGGAACGAATCTAACAAACGGTATGTACGGAGCTTTTTTTTTTAATAAAACCGGCCGATTCTAATCGTAATTTATTTGGGAAAGGCAATGTTAACATTTTATTTTTAGGGGAACCACCGCTTTAAGTCATTCCATCTCGTGCAAAAATGGTTTTGGTAATTTTCCTTTCACATGATTGGATTTTCCAAAAAACATATTCACATTCCAAAGTTGAATGTGCAAAATTCTCCACACTGGCTTTCTTTACTTCATTTTGTAGGGTTTGCCTTGCAAAATGCCGTTTTCCTGTTTATCTTGCTCATTTAATGGCTTCGGTATATTCTTAACTACTGAATAAATATGTAGATCTGAAGTTTTAACTTCACCCCGACTCCTGTAACTTTCCCCTTTTTTCAAAATAATAGATTTAGTATTGACAGATTTATGCCAGAATATTCTTGAGATTGTAGGCCACACTATCCCGAAAAAAAACATTCCCCAGATACGACCCAAGAAATAATTAGACAAAGAATCAAGTTTGGCAAAATTTGGCCGCGGCACATTGAGATTGTAGGCCACACACATTCCAACCGACACTTACTCCAGGTACAACCAAATAAATATACCCAACCAAAAGTTTGGCAAATAATGGCCGCGGCACTTTATTGGTTTAACATATGAAAAGAAATAACCATATATTCTTTTATTATTAACCATCAAAACATCATAATAATAATTAAAACAAAAATTGCTTAGTTTTCAGAACTCAAGCAGCATTACCTCATTATATCATGGAAATAAAACGTCCCCCCTACACATCTGGGGTGACCCAACCACATAATAGTGCGCGTGACTGGGGAGGGAGGGAGTTTTTCCACTGGTGCTCCTTGCAGAAAAAGGGGGATTCCCAGCCCAGCTAGCCCTTGTAAAGGCTTCCCAGATTCCAGCACCTTTTGCCGCGTCCCATTGGCTGGCTGCTGATCCCAGATTTAAAGCTGCAGTAACTTATTATGTCTATGCCCATTAACATAATGTATATCCATTATTAACCCTATACAATACAATTTCCTTTATATTGATAATAATACATTTCATCTTGACTTAAAATTATTTATCTGCCCATTTATCAGAACTGCAAGTCACCAACTTTCTAACATATACAAATCACGCCCCCCCTAGAAATTTAGGGTGGCCCAACCACATAAACAGTGCACGCGACTAGGGTAAGAGCTAATTTGCTGCTGCTCAGATCCCAGGGGAAAAGGAATAAGCCCCCCACACACAGCTCTTATATAGACAATCCCAACTTCCAGAAAATTCCTCACATTCCCATTGGACCTTCCTGGAAGTACATATTTAAAGGGACAGTAACCTTTTCCTGCTAAACCATAATAAATAACAATTAAATTCTATTTTAAAGCTATTAGGTGAGGTGGCCACAATCTCAAGCAGGTGGGCCCCAAATTGTGCCCCCCTTTTTATTCTTTGTTGTGGCTGCACATCTGTGCAGCAATATTCATTAAAACTGTATATGTTTCTATGCAGACAGCTATTGGTACTGACCTGGACATTTTATAGATAGGCAACTCCTATCCTCTTATTGATTAGTGGTTCCAAATTAAGAATAACTACTGCAGTAGGGAACAGGCACAAAAGATACACTCCACATCTTTCCAAATAACCGTTCTCCTTTATTATGACGCAATTGAAGGTTTTTATACACATGATTACGTAGGTATCACATTAATAATACAATTGTATTATTATGGTAACAAGGGGCGTAACATAGGCAGACTAATTTTAATCAGCACTCGAAAGAAAGCAAACATGTACTGAAAACATTATTAGTGCCGTGTGCCGAGGGCAGTCTGCAAAACATACAAAATAGAATACAATTATATACAGAACTTACAAATTTCCTTAACAGTACCATTAGAGAACCTAAACAAATAAAGTTTTTCTGGCCCTGCAAACATTTCTGTGGATGGTCATAAGCCTAAATCCTGGCACATAGGCTTGAACTAGGACACTGATGCCCACCGGAGAATAAAAAAATCAGGCATAGATACAAATTGCTACATATTGGGTGGGGTTTGAAGGTGAATGGTTAAATAGAGTCTGAGCCTCTAAACCCCACCCATACACACTTTACACATTTGACACTGTCCTTGTACGCAACATTAACGTTAACAAATGTTGTAAGACATATACAAAATATTCAGTATATACATTGAATCCATCATCAGGCCTCAGATCAAAATCCTTGTAGCACACACACTAGAAATGTACAAACTTATATCAATAAAATCTTCATGGACCTCAGATCAGTGTAGGCGTGGATATAGACAGGCTTTTAACCCTTTCATGACTAAGCCGATTTCTGACATTTGTTGCTTGCAAGTTAAAATCTGTATTTCATTGATTAAAAAAACATTAGCATGATTTGTTTGTATAATGTGAAAGATGATGTTACACCGAGTAAGTAGAAACCCAACATGTCATGCTTTGAAATTGTGCACACTCGTGGAATGATGACAAACTATGGTACCTAAATATCTCCACAGGCGGTGCTTTAAAGAAAAAATCATGGTTACCAGGTGGTTCGAATTACAGAGGAGGTCTAGTGCTAGAATTATTGCTCTAGCTTTGATGATCGCGGTGATACCTCACATGTGTAATTTGAACCCCGTTTACATAAGAGGGAGCAACTTACGTGTGCGTTTTCTTTGCTGTACGAGCTCGCTGGGACGGGGGCGATTTAAATTTAATTTTTTTTTCTAATTTATTTTATTTAGTTTTTTGTTACTTAAAAAAAAAAAACAATTGATCAGTTTTATTGCTGTCACAAGGAATGTAAACATCTCTTGTGACAGTAATAGGTGGCGACAGGTACTCTTTATGGAAGGATTTGATGTCTAAAAGACCCCAAATCCCTCTTTTACACTTCAAAGTATTCAGATCGCCAAAAATGACAATTCTGAATACTGTCACTTTTTTAAAAACTGGCACCATTGGCAGCCGAGTAAACCGGAAGGGACGTTGCTTCCGTGTTTACAGAGAGAAGACTGGAACAAGGCCATTTCCGACTTTGTGCCAGTCTTTCTCTAGCTGGCGGAAGTGCCGTCTCGCAGACCGGGTCTCCCAGTGGGATGGGAGGCCTGGTAAGAGCAGCGGAAGGCGGCGGTAGGGGGGACGTCCCCTCTCGCTCCTCCGGTATAACATATGAGTGGCTTTTAGCCACATCGGTTGTTGTCCCTGAAGAGTCGACCGCCCGCTCTAAAAAACTGTACGGGGATGATGCCTGCGTTTAACCCCTGAATGCCGAGGCCGCATATATGCGAACGCTCGGCGGGAAGGAGTTAAATGTATATACCTGCTATGGGTACATATCAAACTCCCTGCAGGACAATGAGACAATTTATTGCTCAGACACAGTAAATAACATCTATTACTAAGTTTTAGCAATAAATTAGCTTCTTGTGCTGCAAACACTTGAGATTCCATACCTGACTGGAGATGTAGGGTGCAGCTAGTGGCGTAGAATTCCTGCACCTTTGCACCTCAGATGAACCTCAGTTCCTGCACCTTTTAACCTCAGGTCAGCCCTGATTTCTGCACCTTCACACCTCATACACTATACGCAAATGCTCTTTACCTCGGACTCCCAAAGTACCAAATCTCTCGTCTGCAAGTCGTTCAGAATACGGCCGCCAGACTTGTGACTGGGAAAAAAACATGGGAATCAATCTCACCTTCACTGAGAACCCTTCACTGGTTGCCAGTAAAGGACAGAATTGCTTTTAAAGCACTCTGTCTGACACATAAGTGCATCCATGGGAAGGCTCCGCAATATCTTTGCGACAAGATAGAACCCCACAATTCCAATCGCCTTCTGCGATCTATGGGCCAAAACCTGGTCAAGGTACCCAAAGCCAGATACAAATCCAAAGGAGAAAGAAGGTTTGCATTCCAGGGTCCAAGACTATGGAACGCTTTACCAACCAGCATTCGGTTGGAGGAAAACCACCTGGCCTTCAGAAGACAGATTAAAACTCTGCTCTTTTGATGTCAAGAGACAGGAACCATCAAGCGCCCAGAAGCGATTCAGTTCGCATGTGCCGCGCTATATAAGTTTTTCATTCATTCATTCATATATAAATATATATATATATATATATATATATATATATATATATATATATATATATATATATAAACACTTGCCTAATAATCTTTGCTTCTGGCCTGGATTAATGACAGCTCCTTTCTAGTAGGACATGTGGTCTCAGACCCTCTCCCCATATTTACTTCCTCCCGTTGGGGTTTCTAACCCAGCCACACAGAAACAGGAAGTGATGTACATTAATAACTCTGTGTCATTGGCAGCACAGCCACTTACAAATACAGACAGTAAAGTAGTAGCAGAGTAGCAGATCCCCACACACACATAAACAATCGAGCTTCTTACTGTTGGTGAAAAACGTATTAAAGCACTTTGGAGGTTTTGGAATTCCTTATTTCGAATGCTGCTATGTGGTATCCTTAACTTTGTTTTGTTTTCGCATTAGCAGCACCATGTAAGCAGGCAGACAGATGTGTGTGCACACGGGCTTCCTCTGTCACTGTCAGCGGTCACTGACATCAGGCAGGTGGTTTGCACCAGGCTTTATTCTTGACAACCTAGGGAGCTGTCAGCTTGGGCCCTTTTAGGTGCATCATCAAAGAGATGATAGGACTGCGATCACAGAGGGACAGACCAGGTTCTGTAATTGGTAGCCTAGGCTCTAATTGACAGCCTAACATGCGGTCAATCACATTGTGCGATGCTGTAATTGTAGCAAACACTTCATTAAAACTGAAGAGGGGGGACCATCAAAAGTCCCAAATCATTGGTTCTAATTATGTGTTTGCCCTACATGCTTGGGGCTCACCAAAGGTGGTACTGTCTGCTCCTGCTAACACATATCTGAACTCTGTCTACTAATGATCAATTCTTTTATTTCTTAGTTTTAATTGAATGATGCATTTAGAACTAAGTAACCTAACTTCATTATTCCATCTCTTAAAATGCTTATTAGGACTTGACTTTACCAAGGTTCTACGTATACTCTACTGTACTTTGTTGTGTGTGATTTTTCATGTAAGATATATTTACTTGCAGTTATTCATTTCTATAGATTACACCAATTTCTTTTGGCCATAAAACTATGCGTGTCGTAGTTGCTGAACTCTGGGCTCATTGGGTATCATGTAGCCGCCTCCAGTAGCTGCACGTCTCTGGTGGAGTGATATGCGACCGATCAAGGTGCAGACATCGGCATTCACAGACTGCACCTGTAATATCTCTGCAACTTTCTGTAATTAGCTGTATTTGGCTCCTGAATTATTCTGTACAGATTTTCATGTTTTACATTTCATATGAAGGTAAAGATGAACTTCAGATAAGGATAGCAGAGGGCGCATCTGAGTGTAGCAGTATAAAAACGAATTTATTCACAAGACGATTGGCTACTTACAAGATAATGTAGTGATATCAGGCATATACATGTAGAAATGTCTTTCAGGGTCAGCTTCTGGGGATGGACCTTCGCATAAAACAGGATGAGTGTCTTTAGGAGGGATCACCTGTGAAGAAGTAAAAGGTTAAGAGCATTTAGGTCTTCCCCTTCACAAAATTCCGAACGTCAAGACTGCGGTCACGTACAACACTACAAAGACATGAGAAAAATTAAGTTCAATGATTCTGAGAATGCGTTGAATTGATTCCGAGCATGTGTAGGATTTTTGTGGGTCGGAATTGGCTACAGATGATCGGAATTTCTGATCTGTTGTCGGAAAATTTGAGAACCAGCTCTCAAACATTTGTTGTCGAAAACTCCGACAGCAAATGTCCGATGGAGCCTACGGCATGGTCGAATTTTCCAACAACAAGCTCCCATCGAACATTTGTTGTCTGAAATTCCGACCGTTTGTACGCGGCATGACAGTTTATGTGTGCATAGACACATAAAGATAGGCTAACATGGAGGGGCGTTTAGAGGCAGTTAAAAAAAACGTAAAACGCCCCTAACAGCAGCTGTAAAAACGTCCTTTGTGCACAAGCCTTAAGAAGAGGAGGATCGGGGCTGCAAAACCATTACACAAAGTAGGTATGTATGACATGTTTTTAATAAAAAAAAATCTAAAAGTTTAAAATCCCTTTAAGGCTCCGTTCACACTACTGAGGCACACAGAATCTAATGACTATGGAAATCAAATTGTTTTCAATGGTGCCCATTCACATCAATGCAATTCAGCATGGCACAATTTTGGAAAAAGTTCCAGCATTTACTTTGGTGCGATTCCAGTGCAATTTTGGCCCCATAGAATATGCAAACCAAATTCAAATAGCATCCAAGTTGCACTACATAATCTCACTAAAAATCAGATCAAAGTCTGATCATAGCAGAGTGAACCTAGCCTAAAAGTAAAAGTCTGCTGTAAATTACTAAAACAAAAACAATCTATGAGAAAAAGCAAAAACTGTAAATGGCATTGAAATCATAAAATCTGAAACTAAAAATATAGCATTTGTAATCAGACCTTAATTAAATCAGCATCATATTTGGGTGTTTGAGAATTTCTAAAAGGCATACTTAGGGTAAAGTGCAATGACCATATGCAAATTGTAGTAATCCTAGTAACCAATTACATTTAATTTTTATTTTTCCTCAATAGACTACTGAAATATGGTTAACTATCATGCACGACTGTCCTTTGTGCTGTGTGAATAAATACACCTATACATAAGCCTTTTAGGATAGCTGAGACACCATGGGGTAGAACTTTCCATTACATAGTTTAGATTTGCTATAAAATATTTCTAGGCTTTAGGCAAGGCTATATTTATAGTTCCTTCCACATATGAATGAGGCTGATCTTTTTTTTAATAGGCCTTTCATTTTCGAAAATGTTACATAATAATATTATTATTGGAATAAATTTTACTATTCCATATGCTTTAAAAACAAACAAACAGGTAAATAATGTAATGTTGTTGCCATTAAGCGCTCTTCCTTATTTGCAGAGTGGCCGATGGACTGGACATTTTACTACTTCAAAAAAAAAGAGAGATGGTACCATTTTACCTAAACAAAAGAAAGACAGGACATTAACCTGCCTAGCGGTATTCCCGAGTGTGGCTCGGGGTGAGATTTCAGTGCCATTATCGGTAACCCCAAGCCACACTCGGGAATGCCTCGCTGGATCCTGGAAGAGGTTACTTACCTTGTCCCCGGGATACCACAATGTATTTCCGCAGTGTACGGCGGCCGGATCTTCCGCCCGATGCACTGTGTGTTCCCCTGATTCCCTTCCCTGCGAGTGTCGCAACGCAGGGGGGCGGAACCGGCGGTAAACTGGCGGTAAATTTTAAAAGTATAAAGCACAAACACACTGATACAATGTAATCATATTGGATTACAATAAAAAATAAAATAAAGTGAACTTAGTTTGCCCCCCAGTGCTTTCTCCATTGCCCTTGTCTGCAGTTTTACTGTACTTTGTGTCTGTAAACTGCGCAGCGACCATGGCATCAAAAAAGCACACCTCCACCTCAAAATCACTATATGACCTGCTGGAAAACAGCAACAGCGATACAGAACCGCTTGCAGAGGAGTTGAGTGACAGCGACTCATGGGGATGTTTGTCATCAGACGCAGAAAGCGATTTTAGGGATGATCCTGCGACTGTGCCCAGCGATGTGCGGACTTGGTGCTCGATTGATTGCGGTACGGAGCACGTAGCGCCCCCCAACATTTCCATTTACAGGAGCACCTGGGATCAAAGTGGATGTTGACGATGACAACCCCTTGGCATACCTCAAGCTCTTTTTGACTGATGAAGTTATTGCCGAAATTGTTATGGAGACGAATCGCTACCAGGAGCAACAAGCTGCTACCCATCAGCGCTTTTCAAGGAGCAGAAAGTGGGAACCTATAACCAGCGACGACATCTGGAAGTTTCTGGGTGTTATAATTTTACAGGGAGTGGTGGGGAAACCCCTGCAGAAATTTTACTGGACAACCAACAAATTACTGGCCACTACTTTTCTTGGCACAGTTATATCGGAATACAAATTTTCGCTCATAATGAAATATTTGCTCCTTGCAAATAATGAAGAATTTGATGAGAGTTCTCATCCAGCTTCAAAACTGAAAAAAAATTGGGAGATTTACCAACTAATTTTGAATAATTTCCAGCAGACCTATGTTACAGGCAGAGACATAAGTATTGACAAAAGTCTTATGGCCTAAAAAGGTAGACTTAGCCGGATACAATATATTGCATCAAAGCAAGCTCGATTTGGCATAAAGTCATTTATGCTGTGTGAATCCAGCTCTGGGTACATCTGGAATTCAGTCCTGTACATCGGGAAAGGGACCAAATTCAGCCATGAGGAAGCAACAAAAAAATATTATAAAAAAATCTTCAGGCATCTTCTTGAACAGTGCCTGTGGAATGCATCCATTCTTCTGAAAAAAAAGAGTTACAGGTCTATGGTCCATGCGGACTTTGTGTGGAAGGTTGCCGAACTCCGAAGCACCAAACGCCAACGACTGTAAACAGATATGGACGTCGGGCTGGCGTTGTGAACCCAGAACGCCTGACATGGTCGTTACTTTATGGACCACATTCCACCAACTGAAAAGAAGACAGCACCCACAAGGATGTGTGTGGTTTGCTTCTCCAAGCCTGACGACACCAAAAGGAAAATCCGAAAAGAAACCTGTTTCTATATAGTTTATGATTTTGTGTTTCAAACTTTATCGTACCCGAGATGTCTACTAGACTCTGGTTTGGGCAGATTTAGGTGAGTTTTTCCTAAGAATTACAGGCCTACAATGTAAAACGCCAAATTTCCATGCAAAATAATGGTACCGCTTTCAGCACCTAAAATCTGAAATAATCATGGGCTAGTACAGAGGTATTGAATAAGGAGACCAAACAACAATTTGATACAACATTTTTATTTATCTTTGGTAAAATTGGCCACGGTGTCATCCATAAAATGTGGGGGCGGGGTTACAAAAAATTTCTCAATAAATAAATTAAATTACAAAAGGCCAAATTGGCTAAACTTAAAACTTTAAAATCAAATTAATTGCTGTCCATCCAGCAAAAGCTGGACGACTACTCCCCCCATACGGACGACCCCATGACTTATTATGACAAACTGACAGGGAAGGGTGGGCGGGCGGGCGATGCTGCTTGTCAGGAGACGTGACTGAGCAAATCGCCTCAGCCTCTCCCTTATATAGGCTCGTCCAGCGCGGGCTTTACCTCACGCGAACGGACCTATCAGAGAAGGGGGCTGCCGCAGCTAACCAATCAGAGGCTGTTACTACCCCAGAGCGCGGCAGCCCACTTCTCCCTCTGCGCTATCCCATGCAGGCTCAGCATATTGCCGTAGCCTCACATACCGCCAGGGAGGTTAAGATTAAACAATCATTTCCACAGGTGGTAGGGAAAGGAAACATAAAGATAATACAAGATTAAACATGAATGAGAAATACATTTTGGTGATGTGTAGTAGTTGTGCTTAACCACTTGCTTACCAGGCCATTTCTGACACATCTCTCAAATATAGGGATGGGCAGAACACCCCCCGGTTTGGTTGGCACCAGAACAATTCAAGCAGGCAAAAAGTTTTTGCAAACATGCAAACCCTATTAAAGTCTATGGGACATGAACATGAAAAATCAAGTCTTAATTTTAAAGGTTAATATGCAAGTTATTGCCAAAAAAGGGTATGGGGACCTGGGTACTGCCCTAGGGGAAATGTATCAATGCAAAAAAAAAGTTTTTAAAACAAAAATTCAATTTAAACTTGCTTGCGGCTGTAATGTATTGCATTGAAAAAAATCCATGAAAAAAACAGCGTAGGGCCCCCCCCCCCCCCCAGTCCATACCAGGTTCTTCAGGTCTGATATGAATTTTAAGGGGTACTCCAAAAAAAAGTGTCCCTCAATGTACATCCACTGTCAATTACGCCCTCAATTAAATTTTTCTATTTTTCGGGTCTATCGGGTGGCGTGATTGAAGATGGATATACATCGCAGGACACTTTTTTTTTTCTTTTCAATAAAGGAATTGTCAAAAACTGTTTCTTGTGGTCTTTACTTTTTGACACTTTTACAATGTACCTAATACCTATTCACATGGGGGGAGGGGGGGCGCGAGATCTTTTAAAGGGGGCTTCCAGATTTCGATAAGCCCACCGGCCAGGGTTGTTGGGAAAAGGACCTTGTCCCCATCAAAATGGGGGCAAGTGGCTTTGGGTGGCAGCCCACAGCACCCTCCCCATTTTAAGGGCAAGTGGCCTTGTATGTCCACGCCAATTTTTTTTTTCAATTTTGGCATGGAGTTCCCCTTAAAGTCCATATCAGACCCAAAGGGCCTGGTATGGATTTTGGGGGGGGGACCCCTGCCGGTTTTTTCTTAATTTTGTCATAGGGTTCCCCTTAAGCACTTCTATACACTGTATTATATACTCTGCACTGCACTATATACCCTACACAGCATTATATATACTACACTGACTGCACTATATATTTTCCACTGTATTATATATACTACAATGACTCCACTATATACTCTGCAATGTATTAAATATACTATACTGATGACACTATATACTCTGCAACGTATTATGTATACTTCACTGACTTCACTATATACTCTGAACAGTATTATATATACACTACATGGACTGTACTATATACTCTGCACTGTATTATATATACACTACATGGACTGAACTATATACTCTGAACTGTATTACATATACTACACTGACTGCACTATGTACTAACTACCTGCCTAATCTCTATTAATTCCTTATATAAGGTCGCCGTGTAAGCAGCAGCCTTATACAGTGTTGGGCGTGGACTTAGCCCTTGAGCCATGATTGGCCAAAGGCACCTTGCCTTTGGCCAATCATGGCTCTCACAGCACATCGCGTTGTGATTGGCCAAATCATGCATGTCAGGTGCATGCTTTGGCCAGTCAGCGGCTGTCAATGCACTACGATCTCGTAGTGCATTATGGGGCGCTCCGCGGCGAGCGAACTTGCTGCGAGCACCCCATATGTTTGTTCTACGAACACACAGCTGATGTTCGCTCGAACTTATGTTCAACTCAAACATTGAGCCCATCCCTACTCATATACTGTATTTAAAAATCAGCGTTTTTGTGTTAGGAAGTTTCTTAGAACAACCAAACATATATATGTATATCTATCTGTCTATCTCATATATATATATATATATATATATATATATATATATATATATATATATATATATATATATATATATATATATATATATATATATATATATATATTAGCAGAGACCCTAGAGAATAAAATGGCGATTGTCGCAAGTTTTTATGTCACACAGTATTTACACAGGTGTTTTAAATTTTTTGGGGGGAAAATACACTTTAACCCTCCTGGCGGTATCCCCGAGCGTGACTTGGGGTGTTTTTTTTATGCTGAAATCGGTAACCCCGAGTCACGCTCGGGGTAGATATGCAGAGCCTGCAGCGTGCGCTGGCTTACCTTCTCCTGGATCCAGCGATGCCACCGCGCTGTGTGAGCGAGCGGGACCTCGCTCGATTCACACAGCGTCCTCCTGTGCGACGTTACGACGCACGGGAGCGGAGATCGGCGCCAAATTCAAAAACGTAAACAAACACAGTACATACAGTATACTGTAATCTTATAGATTACAGTACTGTATGTAAAAAAAAACACACACCCCTTGTCCCTAGTGGTCTGCCCAGTGTCCTACATGTGATTTTATATAATAAAAACCTTTCTTTCTCCCTGCAAACTGTAGATTGTCCATAGCAACCAAAAGTGTCCCTTTATGTCAAAAATGGTTTTAGATCAGCTAAAAAACAGCGATAATAAATTATAATCACTTGCAGAATTGTGCGATAGCGATTTGTGGGGAAATTCGTCATAAAAAAAAAAAAAATAATGACAGCAACAATTTTGCAACTGAGAAAATTTCAGTGATTTTGAGTTGATTACATTATTGAATATTTTTTATTAGAATTATATTATTATTTGTTATAATTATTTATAATTATTTATTATATTATAATTTATAATTTTGTTTTTAAAAAAATGTCATACTCGGGATGCCTATTAGATTCTTGTTTGGTCAGATTTAAGTGAGTTATTTCTAAAAATTACAGGCCTACAATATAAAACGCCAAATTTCCTTGCAAATAATTGTACCGCTTTTGGTACGTAATTCCAGAGAGAATCATACCGCCAGGGAGGTTAATTAATAAACCCCCCCCCCCCCCCCCCCACAATATACAACCCAATTTTTTTGTAAAATATGAAAGATGAGGTCACACTGAGTAAATAAATACCCTACATGTCATGCTTTAACATTGTGCACGCTCATAGAATAGCAGAAAACTACAGTACTTTAAAATCTCCATAGGCGACACTTTAAACATTTCTACAGGTTACCAGTTTAGAGTTAGAGGTCTAGTGCTAGAATTATTGCTCTTGTGTAAACATCCCTTGTGATTGAAATAAGCAGTGACAGGTCATCTTTATGGAGTGATCGGGGGTCAAGACCTCACATCTCTCCTCTATAATGTAAAGCATTAGATAAAACAACAACAAAAAAACATTGATCTAGTGCTTAAAAAAAAAAAAAATGGCCTTGTTTTTAATTAGTTTGGAACCGGAAAGGGGCATCATCATCCGGTCCTCCTAGACCAGGGGTCCCAAAACTATGGCCCTCCAGTTGTTCAGTTGCTCTGGGAAAAACCCCTTGCAAAGTGAAACTTCTCTTGCAAAGTGAACAGTGTATTTGCCGTCAGTAAATCAACCCCAATGCGGGAGAAACAAGAGGAAAGTTTACACATTAGTTACTATAGTTTTGTCATGGCACACCAAATTATAAAAATACATTTTATCAAAGAACTATACACTAAACCTAAAAAGACTTGCTCTGTATGCAAAACTATGAATACAATTCATAAATGTCTATAGAAGAAGTTTGGCAGAACATAAAATATTTTATTACCATTTGTGTCTGAATGCAGTTCTCCAGTGCAGGTGATATTGTGTCACCCACGGCATACTACATTTCTTTAATTTGATGTCATTAAATGTTTTTTAATACACATGGATTTATTTTCTTATCACTTTTATGTAATCTTGCATTTTATAGTTACTTAGAACATGCTAGCAAAAGTAAAGAATAATAATAACAATAAAATGTAAACTAGTGATAATATAAACCTTTATATAGTGTTTCCTTTTACCATCAATAACAAGCAAGTGGATAAAGGACACTGATACTTTAGATAATGAGTAAAGTGAGTAAATAGTGAGTATTATCTCTAATAAATAAATGTAAGCATGCACACATAAATTAAAATAGAAATACTGAAACATTAAATAATTATATGCTGCTGCAGGTATTCCACTGCCGACCGAGGACATCATTTGTCTATGGCCCGGTCGGCAAGTTGTAAACCCTAAATTAAAAAAGTTAATTAAAATAAAAATAATACACTTGTTTTTTCATGCTTTGTTGCATGGGTCTCAATGAAAGAATCATAGGGTATTTTTTTTTTAAGATTCAGATTTAAAAACATTGAAAAACACCTTTGAAATTACAATGACGTGTTAAAGAATATCTTCAAATCTTGCAAATTATAGTCATTTGTTCTTACAATGCATGATTGGTGCAATTAGTTTTTATAGAGTACTGATTGACATTGCTATTTAAGGTGCCCAGCTTTGTTTAAATATACAGGATATATATATGCTTAGGATAGTGTGGCTCTCTTATATACTTCAAAGTTGGTTCCTCTGCTGTTGTTGATGGTAGGCACTCAAGTTCAATGGAGTTGATTTACTAAATGTAAATAGTCTTTTCCATAGGTGTGCGCAGACTATTGAATTAGGAGGAGAAGCCTACTTTCAGCTGCTGCAGGAGGAAAATACAGATCTGTTCCATTAAATTCCACCCCCGCCATCTCTCCTGTCCAAGTTCTGAGGACCAGCAAGGAAGGATTGTAGTTTACCTGTCACCTGCCCACCATTGACAGGTTGCCAACCCCAGGATTAGGGTGTGCCCAGGCACACCTGGCACACCCCTTGCGCACGCCTATGGTCTTTTCACATTGCAAGGGAAATTACACTTTCCAAGGGAATTTTCCCCAGAGCCTCATGAATGTGACCAGGTTTTACTCTGCAAAGAATACCCAATCACATGCATGGAAAATAAAAACAGTTTTTGCTTGCACATGATTGGATGATAGAAGTCAGCATAATGTCACCCCATTCACTAAACTCTTGCAAAGCAAACAGCCTATTTTTAAGTGAATGCTGTGAACTTTATTTTTTCAAATGATGTGCAAGGAAAATAGAAAAAAAAACAGCATTTGTGGTTGCACGTGATTGGATGATGGAAGTCAGCAGAGCTTCACCTCATTTACTAAGCTCTGGGGAAAATATCCCCCTGCACAGTGAAACTTCTCTTGCAAATTGAACAGTGTATTTGCCTTCAGTAAATCTCTAATGTGGGAGAAACAAGAGGAACGTTTACACATTAGTTACTATAGTTTTGTCATGGCACCCTAAATTATTAAAATACAATTTATCAAACAACTATGCACTAAACCTAAAAAGACTTGCTCTGCATGCAAAATTATTAATGCAATAGGGCAAATGGGCATACCTGTACAACCCCCTTTAATTCTCGGTCTAGTGGACACACATTTTGATATACTAATGTTAAGTTTGTTGTATGTTTGAAGTGTTGTAAAATTGAAAAACTTTAAATAAAAAATGTAAAAGTGAAAAAAACAAAAAACAACGGAGTGCCGTGTCGCCAAAAGTGCTCTGGTCAGGAAGGGGATAAATTATTCCGGGGCTGAAGTGGTTAAGAAGTTTGGCAGTACATCAAATATTTTATTACCATTTGCTGTGTGTCTGAATGCAGTTCTCCAATGCAGGTGATATTGTATCACCCACGGCATACTACATTTCTTAAATATGATGGGCTAGATTCAGGTAGCATTTTACGGCGGCGAATCTCCAGCAATGTTAAGTATGGACGTCGTTCCCGCTTCGATTTTTGAATTTTTTACGTCATTTGCGTAAGTCGTTCGCGAATAGGGATGGACGTAATTTACGTTCACGTCGAAACCAATACGTCGTTGCGGCGTACTTGGGAGCAATGCACACTGGGATATGTACACGGACGGCGCATGTGCCGTTCGTAAAAAACGTCAATCACATCAGGTCATCATACATTAACATAAAACACGCACCCCCTTCCATATTTGATTTACGCGGGCTTACGCCGGCCCCTTTTACGCTACACCGCCGCAACTTACCGAGCAAGTGCTTTGTGAATACTGCACTTGCTCCTGTAAGTTGCGCCGGCGTAGCATAAATACGATACGCTGCGCGCCCCTACCTGAATCTAGTCCGATGTCATTAAATGTTTTTTAATACACAGATTTTTTTTCGTATCACTTTTATATAAGTAATTTTGCATTTTATAGTTACTTAGAACATGCTAGCAAAAGTTAAAGTATAATAACAACAACAATAAAATGTAAACTAGTGATAATACAAACCTTCATATAGTGTTTCTCTTTACCCTCAATAACAAGCAAGCGGATAAAGGACAGCGTATACTTTAGATAATGAGTAAAGTGAGTAAATAGCGAGTATTATCCCTAAAAAATAAATGTAAGCATGCACACATAATTTAAAATAGCATACTGAACCATTAAATAATAAAAATAAACATTTAGCCTGGGACAAACTCTAGCAAATAATATTATAGGGTTGATTTACTAAAACTGGAGAGTGCAAAATCTAGTGCAGCTGTGCATGGTAGCCAATCAGATTCTAACTCAGCTTGTTCAATTAAGCTTTGACAAAAAAGCTGGAAGCTGATTGGTTTCTATGCACTGTATTTTGCACTCTTTAGTTTTAGTAAATCAACCCCTAGGTATTTTTCATAATTATTGCTTGTGGTATATCTACAATATATAATTGTCAAAGTATAACCTAGAATGTAAAATAGGAGATATAAAACCTTGAATTTACTAAAAGCAATACAATTTTAAGGGCGCATGTATAATACAAATAGTGCATGTAAAACATTAGGGATGAGCCAAACCCTATACCCCCCCCCCCCCCCCCTGGTTCGGTTCGCACCAGAACATGCACCAGAACATGCGAACAGGCAAACAGTTTGCACGAACATGCAGCAGTGAACCCTATTAAAGTCTATGGGACATGAACATCAACAGTGCTCATTTTAAAGGCTTATATACAAGTTATTGCCATAAAAAGTGTATGGTACTGCCCGAGGAGACATGTATCAATGCAAAACAAAGTGAAAGAATAAAAATGAAAGATTCCTTTGAATATCGTGTCTAAGGGATCCCCTTTGTCTTCCTGTAAAGTGGCACATCTGTGCAATCTATAGAACAGTGCCACAGCAAAATAAAAATCTCTAAAGGAAAAATGTAATTCAAACTTGCTCACGGCTGTAATATATTGCTGGCTCCTGGCAATATAGATAAAAAATCAAGGAAAAAATCGGCGTAGGTACCCCCTCAGTCCCCCTCAGATTTTAAGGGGAACTTGACGCCAAAATGTAAAAATGTTTTTGCAAGGAGTCCCCCCATAATCCATTTCAGACCCTTATCCGAGCAAGCAGCCTGGCAGGCCAGGAAAGGTTGTGGGACGAGCGAGCACCCCCCCCTCTTGGATCATACCACGCCACTTTCCCTCAACATGGGAGGGTGTTTTTTCAGGTCCCACCCAAAGCACCTTGTCCCCATGTCTTATCAGAATCTGGAATCCCCTTTAACAAGGGGGCCCTCAGATCCCCCCCCCCCTATGTGAATGAGTACACTGTACCCCTACCCATTCACCATAAAAAATGTCAAAAAGTAAAACCCACAAAAAATATATAATCTGTACATCCATCATCAAACACGCTGCTTGACGTACCCAAAAGATTGAAAAAAAACCCCCGAAGATACTCTGCCTCCATGGCAGGCCTCCCGGCAACTTCTGTCATTTGGCTGTGACAGCTGTTATATAGGCAAGGGCGGGGCAAACCCGCTGACATAAACGGATGACCCCCGCCCCCTCTGTTGTCACAAGACGTCAGAAGGGGACGGGGTCACACGGTTATGTCACCAGATGGCCCTGCCCTTGTCTATTTAACAGCGGTGACAGCCAAGAGACAGCAGTCGTCGGGAGGGCTCCTATCGAGGCAGAGCTTTTTTTGTTCTATTTTTTGGGTCTGTCGGGCAGCATGATTGAAGATGGATGGAAATCGCGGGACACTTCTTTTTTCTTTTTCAATAAAGGAACTGTCAAAAACTGTCTATTGTGTTTTTACTTTTTGACACTTTTTGGGTGAATGGGTAGGGGTACAATGCAGTTGACAACTGAAATTCTGCAATTGTACAAAAATATATAATCTCATTTAACTACAATTCTAAAATCTGGCAGAGCTATGCCAAATCACCCACCACCTACCCTGCTGAAGGCGCAGTTTTGGTACTTTTTCCTAAAGAGCCAAATAGAACATGGCTGCTAAAACAGTACAAGACTTATTTAATTGCATTTATCTAAGTCGTTTACAGTTATCATGCCATAAAAGAATAACTTGTTGGCTGGAATAGATTATCCTGTGTCTGGATAGTAGTACAAGGAAAAGTCATTTGCGGTTCTTCAGTTATGTATTTGAACTTCACCTGACTTAATCTGAATTGAGATAAGGTAAGTGACTTTTAGTAAGTTCATTGTTTATTGTCCACAGCCTGGGTTTTTGAGTTCATCACGACTGTACCATACTGTACGTTGTTTTTAATCCATCAGTAAACATTTGACCTAACCATCCAAGTTTTTGAACCTCGGTACCTCTTACTTGTTTTTCAGTTTTTTTCCTTAGCTTAGATGAGTTGTATATTGTTTGTTAGTATCACTGAGATTAAGAATTACATCAAACACATTGCGTGCCAATAAACTGCCAAGATGTGCACCCTATGACATCAACTTCACAAATATAATTGGATAAAAGATCATGTACGTCAAATGCTAAAGTCCACCTTGAGACAATAATTAAGAAGGATGGTTGTGTAGAGCATAGCAGAACTTGTGACTTGAACCCATAAGCTGACATTGCATCTATTGGGGGACATGCTGGAGCTGACACTTAGGCCCCGTACACACGACCGGTTTTCTCGGCAGAATTCAGCAAGAAACTCGATGGGAGACGTATTCTGCCGAGAAAACCGGTCGTGTGTACACTTTTCGCCGAGGAAACCGACGAGGATCTCGTCGGGCCAAAAAGAGAACATGTTCTCTATTTCCTCGTTGGGCAATGGGAAAATTTGGCTCGCCGAGATCCTCGCAAGGAACTCGACGAGCAAAACGATGTGTTTCTCGGACGTGTGTACGAGGCCTTACACTATGGAGATAGTTGGAGATTTACCATGATTTCACTTCCATTTAAAGACATGACTGAAGCAATGCATTTTCTGTGATCTGCTGCATCACTCCTATGCACTGTTTAGTAAGATTAGAAGCCCAGGAACTGATCGTTTTTAGCCCCTGCACTGAGTACTAGATTCCATTTGTCACTGACAGCTTGCAATTCCAGCCTACATGCCAGCTGGGACCAGACAGAACCATTGAGTCTTGATTCCATTTTAAACAGCACTGAAAGTTGTAGCCTATGAATGAGCTGCAGGTTTCGTCTGAACCCATGATTTGGCAGAATTTTGCTTGTTCAGAGGTTCTTTTTTTTTCTACATTTTTAATAATGATCTTATGATAAGTGTGTATGTTTACTTAATATTTACTTTTTTTGGTAATTGAATAGGAGTTCTGTCAGGAATGTGCTGTCCATAGCACAACTGAAGCTCTGAGGTGCGGGCCTGCTGGTGCCCGTCTTGCTGTGCTCAGTTGCACGCATATGCGCATGCGCACACGAATACAAATGCACACACATATGTGCATGCATGCACTTTAGCCATTGACACTGGCGCCAATTGGCCTATATAGAGGTGCATCTCAAAAATGTGAATATCATCAAAAAGTTCATTAATTTCAGTAATTCAATTCAAAAAGTGAAACTTTTGAAGTTAATTACTTGAAAATAAATGAACTTTTTGATGATATTCAAATTTTTTGAGATGCACCTGTATCGTGCAGCAGCTGCACTAGTCCAATGCTGTCTGATCTGCAGCTGTACCCATGTTCCTGTATCTGATTCTGTTGATTCTACTGACTTCTGTGTTTGACCCGGCTTCCTCCTAACTTCGCTTGAACGCTACCTGCCCTGATCTTGGCTCATCTCTGGACTTTGCTCTGTCTTCTGCCTATCTGCCTGATCTCGTATTGCCAACCTCTGCCTGTATCCTGACTACTCCTTTCCTGCCATCAATGCCTGTATCTGACCGTCTGCTGCTGACCTGGCTTGTCTGATCACGCATCCAGTTGCTCTTCTGCTTTGCTGGCATCTGCCCAGCTCCCGCTGAAACTTCCTCTACTGTGGCTCACCTGTCTTCATGCAGCTGCTATGAGCCTCTATCAACTGCTGCCTATTGCTGCCTGCTATCTACCAGTCATGGGTCTGCTGTTCCTGCTATCATCTGCTGTTCCAGCAATCCGGCCAGTTCTGGTGACACACCTGCTATGAATCAGTACTGCCAGCGGAAGACTACACAGGCATTCAAACCCCACCGTGCTCTCACGACCACTGTTGCAACATCAGTGGTCCCCAAGAGGCCTCCCTCTGCAGTCAGGCTCAGCTGCAAGGTACGTGACAGGTGCTATGTACCTCTTACTTTTTGGATGGATGGAGGATGGTATCTTCCGTGCCCCCCTTATTTTTATAGGGAGCTTCCAAATTTGAAGAAGCCCCTCCCCCATCTGCAGACCCTAATAACCACCAGTTCAGGGTTTTGGGAAAGAGGCTCTTGTCCCTATTAACAATGACATTTCGCTCTCATTGACTTCAATAGGGTTTTGATTTGGCACTCAAACGTCAGTAATGTGGACTGCACCTCTAAATGAACCCAGGTTTGTTTGGCTTTCTCTACCACTTTTCCTGTGTCTGTGGACTCTGGATAAGATGACAAAAGATAAGACAAAAGATAGACAAAAAGACAAGACATTAAAAAACTATAAAAACACACTTTTTCTACTTTTATCAGAGTTACTGTAGATAAAATGTATAACTTTTATTCTATAAATTGTGCGATTTGCAATGACACCAACAGTATGATTCTGGTACAAAGCATTGAAAAGTTATTTACAAAAGAAATATAACCTTTTATTCTCAATAAAAATGATGATGATGATGTGGTGTGTGGGTAAGTTCCTCTCACCTCGTTCCGAGGTAAGTATTTCATAATGAGCTAGTATGCGGTGCATACTAGCTCATTATGGCTTTTGCTTTTCAGGTTTAAAAAAAAAAAAAAAAAAAAGACAGCGGGTTTACTACCGCTTTAACCTCCCTGGCGGTTTTATACTGTAGGCCTGTAATTCTTAGGAATAACTCACTTAAATCTGACCAAACAAGAATCTAATAGGCATCCCGGGTATGACATTTTTTTAAAAACAAAATTATAAATTATAATATAATAAATAATTATAAATAATTATAACAAATAATAATATAATTATAATAAAAATTATTCAAAAATGTAATCAAATCAAAATCACTGAAATTTTCTCAGTTGCAAAATTGTCGCTGTCATTATTATTATTTTTTTATGACGAATTTCCCACAAATCGCTATCGCACAATTCTGCAAGTGATTATAATTTATTATCGCTGTTTTTTAGCTGATCTAAAACTATTTTTGACATAAAGGGACACTTTTGGTTGCTATGGACAATCTACAGTTTGCAGGGAGAAAGAAAGGTTTTTATTATATAACATGACATGTAGGGCACTGGGCAGACCACTAGGGACAAGGGGGTGTGTTTTTTTTACATACAGTACTGTAATCTATAAGATTACAGTATACTGTATGTATAGTGTTTGTTTACCTTTTTGAATTTGGCGCCGATCTCCGCTCCCGTGCGTCGTAACGTCGCAGGGAACGGAGATCGGCGGCACAGGAGGACGCTGTGTGAATCGAGCGAGGTCCCGCTCGCTCACACAGCGCGGTGACATCGCTGGATCCAGGACAAGGTAAGCCAGCGCACGCTGCAGGCTCTGCATATCTAGCCCGAGCGTGACTCGGGGTTACCGATCGTAACATGAAAAACCCACCCCGAGTCACGCTCGGGAATACCGCCAGGGGGGTTAAGCTAGTGCATTGTTGGTTCACTTACCTTTTCCTTCGATTTCCCTTCTAAATTTGTATTTCTTTGTCTGAATTTCTCACTTCCTGTTCCTCCTCAGTAAGCTGTTCTGGCTGAAGAGAAACAGGAAGTGCGAAATTCAGACAAAAGTAAAAAAACATTTAGAAGGGAAATCAAAGGAAAAGGTAAGTGAACCAACAATGCACTAGCTTAAAGGAAACTATGTAGAAAATACAAAAATTACCTTTACAACCCCTTTAAAGCCAGCACATGCAATTTTTGGCCTAAAAATATAATCCATTTAAAAAGATAGTAAAGTCTCTTAGGCCGGGTTCAAATTTGTGCGGCCGAGGGGTTCATGCTTGGAGTATGGTGCGTGTCTGATCACTGGTTCAAAAACATACTTGGGGGGCACACCCTAGAATGCATTTAGATTCAAGATGGAGCTGCTACAAGACTAACAAACAGTACAAAACAGATTATAGCGCACACATTCAAGAATTACATTTATCCTGCAAGGCTAGTTAAAAACACCTGAACATATTCAAAAAAATACGGGGGTTTAGTAAAACTATATGGTCATATAGTGCTAAGCCCACTTACTGCGAAAGTACCCCAAATTAGTGGGTCCTACTCTAGTAATAGAATGAAAGATCATGCGTCTCAGCCATGGGAGCCAAACTCTTCTATGTGGGAGAACTGAAGGGATTCCTCCTATGCACTGGTGGCCACTAATAAGAGGTTCAGGTGCCATTCAGGTCCAAATTTTTGCATAAATTCACACCTGAACTAGACCCAAACAGGAACCTTTTTAGCATTTGCGGCACAGTGCTTTTAATAGACGGCACATCAAGTGTGCTGTCCATTCAGAGCGCAGGGCGCATGCGCTGGTAATGTCACCGGCCATAATAAATGTGAATATCTCCTAAACGGTGCACGTTCAGTAGATGTTTACTGTAACTACAGGTAAGTCTTAATATTTACCTGTAGGTAAAAGTGAAAAACTGACTTTTTCTACCCCTTTAAGGTTTAGCTAGAATAGCCTTTGTTCATTTAACACTGTGTGCCGTTTCCTTAGACACAGTGGATGAATGTGTCCCCAATTGTCCTTGTGATTTTTAAGTCACACATTTCTTAAGACGGTTAGATTTCAACCACAGCCACAAGCACATTCTCTTTTTATGTCCTTAAAGTTATTCAAAGGCAGGCCACAGAAACAACGGCATAAAATTATGCTCAATCACACTTGTTACTTCATGTAAAATTTATAAGTGAGGAACAGTTAGGAACATGTAAATTTTTCTCTAAAATTATAAATGATTTCCCTGCTTAGTGAGCAGCGCTCCATAGGATTGTGTATTAAAATGATATGTGTTTCAACACAGAGCTGCAGAAGCTGCTACAAGAACCCTATTTATATATAATAAATAACAAAGATTTTTTTTTTTTTTTTTTAAGTAGTAAGTAAACCACCAGCTTTTTTTTTTTAAACTTGCAAGACAAAGTTATAATATGCTAGTATGCATTGCATACTAGCACATTATGTGAAACTTACCTTAGAACGAAGCCTTTTAGGCCGCATACACACGGTCGTTCCAAACCAATGAGAATGGTCCGACGGGCCATTTCCATCGGTTTACCGCTGAAGTGGCCTGATGGTCTGATGTGCGTACACACCATCGTTCCAAAAACCGATCGGATCAGAACGCGGTGACGTCACACGACATGCTGAATAAAACAAAGTTCAATGCTTCCAAGCATGCGTCGACTTTATTCTGAGCATGCGCGGGTTTTGAACCGATGCTTTCTGTACTAACCATCGGTTTGGACCGATCGGGCAGTGGGCCATCGGTTCGATTTTAAAGCATGTTTTACAATTTTGGACCGAAGGACAACAGACCGATGAGCTATACATGAAACTGAACCTCAGTCCATTCTCATCGGTTTTGTCCGACCGTGTGTACGCGGCTCTAGAGGCACGCTGTCACTGCTGAAGCTGCTTCCATGTTTACCCGATTTTCCTTCCAGGTTCGTGGACTGCGTCACAGGAGTCTAAAGGAACGGCCTGGGTGGCCATTCATGCAGAGTGCATGCACCGGTGTCACCGGTTGCATCTACAGTAAATATCTCCTATACGGTGCATGTTTAGGAGATAGTACTTATAGGTAAGCCTTATTATAGGTACAAGGTATAGCCTTATTATTCACTTATTACCCCGATACTAAGTACAGCCTTATTATGTTCAGGGCATATCACAATGTTCACTTTCCTGCGCTGTGCAGTAAGTCCCAACGTGTTATCAGACTCTCGTCTTGACATGTTAGTATGTGTGGATAATGGACACCTCGCTGCCTTCCAAAGATTGGGGAAGTCCAAATGAACTGAAAGCATAGAAGAACACAGAGGGCGAGCAGGCCTAGCGCATTGCCCTCAATACATTTTTTTATTGAATAAAATAGAGGTGAATTTCATCTCTAAAATTTGCCCCTTTTTAACTAAGGAAACCACCAAGCTACTTATTCACTCCCTTGTTATCTGTCGGCTTGGCTATTGCAACTCTCTTCTCATAGGCCTTCCTCTCCATGCCTCTACTCTTCAGACTATCATGATTTCTGCTGTCAGACTCATCTACTTTACCAACTGCTCTGCGTCTGCTACCCCTCTCCGCCATTCCCTACAGCGGCTTTACATTAAATTCAAATTACTAACAACATATACAGCCATTCACAACTCTGCTCCGAGCTAAATCACCATTCTTGTTTACAAATATCACCCAAATCGTCTCCTCTGCTCCTCTCAAGACCTCCTACTCCCAAGCTCCTTTGTCTCCTCCTCCCATGCTCGTCTCCAGGACTTCTCCATAGCCTCTCCCACCCTCTGGAACTTTCTACATCAATGTGTCTGCCTATCTCTGACTCTGGCTGCCTTTAGGTGATCCCTGAAAACTCATCTCCTCAGGGAAATCTATCATGCCTCCAACAAATCTTTTATCACTTCCATGAGCTCACCTCTCCCCCCCCCACCACCACCTTTATAACCTTTTGTACCACTTTACCCACCCTAATAGATTGTAAGCACACATGAGCAGGGCCCTCTTAACCCTCTTGTATTTTATTGTATTGTAACTCTCATGCGGCGTACACACGGTCGTTTTTCGGCATGAAAAAAAAAATAAAAATTTCAGCATGTCCAAAAAACTACGTTTTTCCAACTTCATCATTAAAAACGATGTTGCCCACACACCATCATTTTAAAAAAATGATGAACTAAGCGCGGTGACGTACAACACGTATGACGGCACTCTGAAGGGGAAGTTCTATTCGCCTTTGGGCTGCTTTTAGCTGATTCCTTGTTAGTAAAAGACGATTTGCGCTTTTTTGTCTGTTACAGCGTGATGAATGTGCTTACTCAATTATGAATGTTAGTTTTACCTGAACAAGCGCTCCCGTCTCATAACTCGCTTCTGGGCATGCGCGGGTTTAAAATGTTGTTTTAGCCCACACACAATCATTTTTTACAACCCAAAAAACGACATTTTAAAAAAACGACATTAAAAAATGCAGCATGTTCGAATTTTTTTTTGTCGTTTTTCAGAAGCCGAAAAATGATGTGAAGCCCACACACGATGATTTTAAATGACGTTTTTCAAAAACGTTGTTTTTTTTCATGCCGAAAAACGACCGTGTGTACACAGCATCAAGTCGCGTACACAGGATCATTTTTCGGCATGAAAAAAAAACTTTGTTTTTGAGCAGGTCCAAAAAACAAAGTTTTTCCAACTTCATCATTAAAAACGACGTTGCCCACACACCATCGTTTTTAAAAAATTATGAAAAAAGCGTGGTGACGTACAACACGTACGACGGCACTCTAAAGGGGAAGTTCTATTAGCCTTTGGGCTGCTTTAGCTGATTCCGTGTTAGTAAAAGATGATTCGTGCTTTTCTGTCTGTTACAGCATGATGAATGTGCTTACTCTATTATGAACAGTAGTTTTACCTGAACGAGCGCTCCCGTCTCATAACTTGCTTCTGAGCATGCGCGGGTTTAAAACGTAATTTTAGCCCACACACGATCATTATTTACAACCCGAAAAACGAAATTTTTAGAAGCTGAAAAACGATGTGAGGCCCACACACGATCATTTTAAATGACGTTTTTAAAAACGTAATTTTTTTTCATGCCGAAAAATGATCGTGTGTACGCGGCATTACTGTCTCCCTCTTTATGTTGTAAAGCGCTGCGTAAACTATTGCCTAATTAATTTCTGTAAAATAGTAATACGTGTTAAGTGGTTGGAAAGAGGGTAAGGTGTATTTTCACTTATGTAATCTACAAAGTATTTATACATATACAGTATGCAGTATATAGTAACACACTGATAAAATACCAGAAGATAAAGACGTTGAGATACCAGAAGATAAAAAAAGATAAAAAAAGTTAAATCTTTAAAACAAACACAATATGGAAATAAACTAAAAAAATACAATGAAACAAAAAACAGAGACATAAATATAAAAAAAAAACAATATATCAATTCTGTGTACTTCTGGTGGTCATCCACCATTGTATAATGTAGAAAACCACCTAACTGTCTCTTCTTCTGAAATATATCCTTAACCACTAGGGATGAGCCAAACACCCCCCCGTTTGGTTCGCACCAGAACCTTCGAACGGACCGAACGTTCGCGCGATCATTTAGAACCCCATTGACGTCAATGGGACTCGAACGTTCGAATTCAAAAGTGCTAATTTTAAAGCCTAATATGCAAGTTATTGTCGGAAAACGGGTTTGGGGACCCGGGTCTTGCCCCAGGGAACATGTATCAATGGAAAAAAACGTTTTTTAAAAAACGGTCGTTTTTTCTGGAGCAGCGATTTTAATGATGCTTAAAGTGAAAAAAAAAATGAAAAATTCCTTTAAATATCGTACCTGCTGGGTGTCTATAGTAGTGGCACGTGTTAAGAACTGTCCCTGCACAAAATGAGATTACTATAAGAAAAAAGTAATTTAAGACTGCTTGCGGCTTTAATGTAATGTTTGGTTCCTGCAATATGGATGAAAATCACTGAGAAAAATAGCATGGGTTTCCCAGCCCCCCTCCCCCAGGTCATTACAAGCCCCTTTGGCCCTATATACTTTGAACAGAAATATACAGGCAGTGCAAACAAGACAGGGACTGTAGGTTTGTTGTTAAGTAGAATCTATTTGTAATTTTCAACTGGTACTTCTTTAAAGTGTAGCTTCAACCATAAAATCTTTTTTTAAGCTTTTCTGAAAACATAGAGAAGGGTTATCACCCCTGTACCATTTGTTTTGCTGTCTGTGTGCATCTGTTCAGAAGATTGCACCTTACTTTCTGTCCCAATGACAAATGATTTTTTGAAAACAATTTTTTTTTTGGTGAAACAAGGATTGTGATAAAGCATCAGTGGACAGGAGACACCTCTTACAGAAGAGAATTTTCCTTTCTAGGGGTAGATTTCCTCTCACTTCCTGTTGTCTCCTTCCGTTTGCAAGTAGGAGTCGTTTGTAATTTGGATGTTTGAAAGTAGGGGCCTGCCGTATATACTCTGCAGAAATTTGGGACCTAGGTGTTGGTGTTGCCACAACACTGTAAGCCCTCACAGTTAGTCTTGGTGGGCGCTGGAACGCCCTGCTGTGAAATATTAGATCAAGAATTATAATTACATGCCCCTGTTGAACAGGGGCAGAAAAATTGGGCCTTAGGCACTGGCGCTGGTGCCATAACACTGCAACCCCTCATAGATACTCTAGTTGGAGCGCAGCAAAGAGCCTGCTGCAAAGTATTGCATCAAAAATTGTAATTACACGCCCCTGTTAAACAGGGGCAGAAAAATTGGGCCTTAGCCACTGGTGGCGGTGCCCAGAACCAACAATGTTCTTACAAGCTATGAGCAAGATCATTGAGGAGGAAAGGGATATTCAGTCAGCATAACAGGATAGTCACTCAGCATCAGCATAGGCAGTCTCCAAGGGATCTGACATTTCAAAAAAATTATTCAGTTGCATCAGCATCAGGTGCTTGGTAGCTGGTGTTGATCCAAGCCTGATTCATGAAGGTCAGTCGATCGACGGAGTCGGTGGAGAGGCGCACCCTGTGATCGGTCACAAAGCCTCCAGCAGCACTGAATGTGCATTCTAAAAGAATGCTGGATGCAGGACAAGCCAGTAGCTCAATTGCGTACTGTGCAAGCTCTGACCAGTGATCCATCCTCAAGACCCAGTAAGCCAGAGGATTTTCGGTTTGAAAGGTGTCCAAGTCTGATCTTGCCCCTAAGTATTCCCGCACCATGTAAAACAGACGCTGGCGATGGTTGCTGGATACGGTCATACCTTGGGGCTGCGGACTAAAAAATTGTCTGAACGCATCGGTCAGACGGCCACCTTCTCCACTGCTCCTTCTGTGACTCACCTTAGCCTCAGCCTCAGCAACACGTTGTCCAGGACCAGGATTTGGTAACCCCCCAGTCTCTGGGAACGCGTTGCACAGACCTTTCTGCAAGGCCTCCCAAAGATGTTTCATCTTCTGCTCCCTCTGCGCTGGCAAGATAAGGTCTGCAACCTTATTCTTGTAACGTGGAATAAAGGAGAGTTGCCAGCCAGTAATGATCCCTCTTCTTGATAGCACGAATATGAGAATCCTTACGCAGGCTTTGCAGGATCAGGGAGGCCATGCAGCGTAAGTTTGCTGAGGTATTCGGTGCAGAGTCCTCTGGGACACTGCGGACGACAGGATCCGCAGCCACCTGTGCCGCAAAAGATAGGCAACGTCCCTGTCCATGCCTGCTGGACCATGAGTCAGCGGTAATATGCACCTTACTACTGACCGCCCTATCCAGCGAGGCATGGACATTGCCTTCCACATGCCGGTAGAGAGCCGGAATCGCCTTCCGTGAGAAATAGTGGCGTTTGGGAACTTGCCACTGAGGTACCGCACATTCAACAAACTCACGGAAGGGGGCAGAATCTACCAACTGAAAAGGCAGCAGTTGAATTGCTAGCAATTTTGCTAAGCTAGCATTCAACTGCTGGGCATGTGGATGGCTGAGAGAGTACTTCTTTCAGCGCTGCAGCAGCTGGGGCAGGGAAATTTGCCTGGTACAATCTGCCGTCGGTGTACCAATAGTAGATTGCCCGCATGTACTAGGCTGTGACACACCTAATTCTACACTTTCAGTCCTATCAGTGCAGGCTTCAGAGAGGACTGAGGGTATAGTGGGGTTGGAGATCCCAGCTGATGAGGGGCAAGGGGAGGTCCTCTTTGTTCCTTGGTGTGGGTCTTTGAGGTACGCTTGCCAACGAACTGCATGGCAGGTAGACAAATGTCTGGTCAAGCATGTGGTGCCCAAGCGAGGGATGTTTTGGTTACGCGAGATACGCTTGAGGCATATGTTGCAAATAGCAGCGGTGCGATCTGATGCACTCGTCTCAAAAAAGGCCCACACCAAGAACTTTTGAAATAACGCTGAGACACAGCAGCGACCTGCACATGCGTAGCTCTGTGTTGTGATGCAGTCGGTGTGCTGCCCTTAAGCTGACCCCTGGAGGGCATCCTGCCTCGTTGGAGATGTGCCTGTGCCGCCTCCTCCTCCTCCTCTCACCTATCAGGCACCCATGTAGAGTCAGTGACCTCATCATCCCCTCCTTCCTCATCACTTTTGAAAACCTGGCAGTATGCTGCAGCTGGGGGAACATGACTGCCAGATTGTTGTCCTTCTTGGGCACTCCCTCTCTCTGGGCTCACATTACTGCCTTCCTCTATCTGTGTACCATCATCGGAGCCTTCAAAACGCTGCGCATCCTCATGCAGCATGTACCCAACACTGTGTTTAAACAGTTCGGGGGACTCCTCAGGAGGACATGGTGGGGCTAGGGAAGGAGTGAGTGATGCCATTGAGCAGAGGGAAGAGGACGCCTTGGCAGCTACTTTGCCAGACAAAGTAACCTGAGCCTGGGCGAGAGAGGATGAGGAGGACGGCTTGGTCATCCACTCTACCAAGTCTTCGGCTTGTTGCGGCTCAACACGGCCAGCTGCCGAAAACAAGGACGAGCGTGTCCAACGGCCACGTGCTGATGAGGATGCACCGTGTCCACGACCAGCACTTTTGCCTCTAGACGCAGAGCCTGCTTGCCCTCGTGACTCTCTGCCTCTCCTTGTTCTCCTTCCAGACATATTAATGGCCTGCAGAGGACAAAGGCATAACACACACCTCGCAGCTTTAGGTGCAAACTGCAGAGGACACTTGCAAACTACAGAGCACAAGTGCAGTACACACCAAGTAGGTTTAAGTGCAAACTACAGAGCACAAGTGCAGTACACACCAAGTAGCTTTATGTGCAAACTACAGAGCACACGTGCAGTACACACCAAGTAGGTTTAGGTGCAAACTACAGAGCACATGTGCAGTACACACCAAGTAGCTTTAGGTGCAAACTACAGAGCACAAGTGCAGTACACACCAAGTAGCTTTATGTGCAAACTACAGAGCACACGTGCAGTAAACACTTAGGGCCAGATTCTTGTAGAATCCGCGGCGGCGTAGCGTAAGCCATTTACACTACGCCGCCGCAAATTACTGGAGCAAGTGCCGTATTCTCCAAGCACTTGCTCCATAATTTGCGGCGGCGTAGTGTAAATGGCCCGGTGTAAGGCCGCGTAATTCAAAGGGGGCGGCTTGTATTTAAATTAAGTGCGCCCGCGACAATCGAAATGCGCATGCGCCGGGCGGAAAAATAGCCCAGTGCGCATGCTCCAGCTCACAACGGAAAATGTCAATGACGCCGACGTGAGCGTCATTGACGTAAAGTCGTATTCGCGGACGACTTAGAAAAACGACGTAAACGACGGAAAAAGCCGACGCTGACCCGACGCCATACTTAACATGGCATACGACGGACCTTCGTAAACTTGCCCCTCATATAGCAGGGGCAAGTTTACGCTTAGGGAAACGTCGTAAAATCACTGCGTCGTCCGCGCGTACGTTCGGGAATCTCGCGTAATTAGCTAATTTGCATAGACGACGGGGAAAACGACGATGTGGCACCTAGCGGCGGGAAAAAAAATTGCATTTAAGATCTGACAGCGTAAGAGCCTTACGCCTGTCAGATCTAATGGGTATCTATGCGTAACTGATTCTAAGAATCAGTCGCATAGATACGCCGGGCCAGATTAGGACTTACGACGGCGCAAATGGCGTTGCGCCGTCGTAAGCCTTTTAAGAATCTGGCCCTAAGTAGCTTTAGGTGCAAACTACAGAGCACAAGTGCAGTACACACCAAGTAGCTTTATGTGCAAACTACAGAGCACACGTGCAGTACACACCAAGTAGCTTTATGTGCAAACTACAGAGCACACGTGCAGTACACACCAAGTATGTTTAGGTGCAAACAACAGAGCACAAGTGCAGTACACACCAAGTAGCTTCATGTGTAAACTACAGAGCACACGTGCAGTACACACCAAGTAGGTTTAGGTGCAAACTACAGAGCACAAGTGCAGTACACACCAAGTAGCTTTATGTGCAAACTACAAAGCACACGTGCAGTACACACCAAATAGCTTTAGGTGCAAACTACAGAGCACAAGTGCAGTACACACCAAGTAGCTTTATGTGCAAACTACAGAGCACACGTGCAGTACACACCAAGTTGCTTTAGGTGCAAACTACTGAGCACAAGTGCAGTACACACCAAGTAGCTTTAGGTGCAAACTACAGAGCACAAGTGCAGTACACACCAAGTAACTTTAGGTGCAAACTACAAAGCACAAGTGCAGTACACACCAAGTTGCTTTAGGTGCAAACTACTGAGCACAAGTGCAGTACACACAAAGTAGCTTTAGGTGCAAACTACAGAGCACACGGGCAATACACTACATGAGAATACTGCAGCTAGCACAATCAACTGCCTGACAGTAAATTAGGAAGAACTGATCTAGCTAAACTATACAGTGTATAAATATATGTATAACACCTGGGATGTATATATATCCTCTACACACTGTGGGCTGGATTTAGAAAGAAATACGATGGTGTATCTCCTGATACGCCGTCGTTTCTCTGAGTTCCGACGGTCGTATCTATGCGACTGATTCAGAGAATCAGTTACGCATAGATATCCCTAAGATCCGCCAGGTGTAAGTGTTTTACACCGTCGGATCTTAGGCTGCAATTCCAGGCTGGCCGCTAGGTGGCGCTTCCGTATTTTTACGCGAGGAATATGCAAATGAGGATTTACGCCGATTCAGAAACGAACGACCGCCCGGCGCTTTTTTTTTACGTCGTTTGCGTTCGGCTTTTTCCGGCGTATAGTTACCCCTGCTATATGAGGGGTAGCTAATGTTAGGTATGGCCGCCGTTCCCGCGCCGAGTTTTGAAATTTTACGTTGTTTGCGTAAGTCGTTCGCGAATACGGCTGGACGTAATTTACGTTCACGTCGAAACCAATGACGTCCTTGCAACGTCATTTAGAGCAATGTACACTGGGATATGTACACGGACGGCGCATGCGCCGTTCATAAAAAACGTCAATCACGTCAGGTCATCACACATTGACATAAAACACGCCCCCCCTTCCACATTTGAATTACGCGGCCTTACGCTGCAACACATACGTTACGCCGCCGTAACTAAGGGCGCAAGTTCTTTCTGAATAAAGAACTTGCGCCCAAAGTTAGAGCGGGCCAGACAGATACGCCATTGTATCTGAATCCGGCCCTGTAACTTTAACTGACTAGCCTGCCTGCTCTATCTACCTAGAAAAAAAGACACTCTCTCTCTCTCTCTGACAGATCTCTAACCAGCGCCGCAACACACCACACAAGGCCGCCCTGAAGGCGGCCTTTTATAGTGTGGGGCGTGTACTAAAGCCCTGAGTCATAATTGGCCAAAGCCACCCTGGCTTTGTCCAATTATGACTCTCCGTTTTTTCGCGCGCTGTGATTGGCCAAGCACGCGGTCATAGTGTATGCTTGGCCAATCATCAGCCAGCAATGCCGCAGTGAATTATGGGTTGTGACGCGTCACTCGAATTTGGCGTGAACGGCCCGTAACGTTCGTCTTTCGGCGAACGATCAAACATACGATGTTCGAGTCGAACATGGGTTCGACTCGAACACGAAGCTCATCCCTATTAACCACTGTGTAGTCTTCAGGACATAATGTTTGTGAATCCCACACCCTGTGAAAACAAAGATGGGATATAATCGCCTTCTATTCAAAGAAAAATCTGACAGCGCTTGTTAGCAATCTGCTTCTAGCTCCATTCTCATGTGTTAAAAAAGAGGAACTGCAGTCTGCTTACATAATTTGTAATTAAAACATCTTTGCCATTCTAAAGCTTCTCTCCAGCCACTTTGCATATTATTTTAGATATACTGTGATTCTGTACTTGCCAAATATGATGAAATCTCTCTCCACTGAGTCTGGCTCTCTAGCAATACACACCAAACTGAGCATGTGCAGCTTGCCCCTAAGGCTCTGTTCTATCAGCAGGGGGCAGTGGAAGAAGGGGAGGATCAGAAAAGAAAGTATCAAACAGCATTTTTACACAGGGCAGAGGATTAGGTTCCACAGTGAATATAACAAGCCTACTTTGAAGCAGAAAGTGGCAAGGATGAGGGCATTGAACGATGACCCCCTGATATCTCTAATCTCAATAGATAAGCAAACTATTTATATAAAAAGTAATATCTTTATTACAAACTTAAAAAAAAAACATATCACATTATAAGGGCAACATAAAGCCCAAATGTATAAAAACAAAATAAGGGTACAAGTCAGACAGTGGAAATCGTCTATGCGCTGCGCAGTCAAAGCCACTTCTTCAGGGCTTCAGTCTCTCAGCATCTGACTAAATCCCTAGTGTTAACAAACACATATACAGTGGGGGGAAACAATTATTTGATCCCCTGCAGATTTTGTACATTTGCCCACTTACAAAGAAATGAAGGGTCTATAATTTTTATCATAGGTGTATTTTAAATGATAGAGACAGAATATCAATAAAATCCAGAAAAAAAAAAACATAAAACAAATGTTATGAATTGAGTTGCAGTTCAGTGAGTAAAATAAGTATTTGATCCCCAAGCAAAACATGACTTAGTACTTGGTGGAGAAAGCCTTGTTGGCAAGCACAGAGGTAAGACGTTTCTTGTAGTTGGTGACCAGGTTTGCCCACATCTCAGGAGGGATTTTGGTCCGCTCTTCTTTCCAGATCTTCTGTATATCTTTAAAGGGGTTGTAAAGGTTCGTCTTTTATTTTCTAAATTGGTTCCTTTAATCTCGTGCATTGTTGTTCACTAACCTTTTCCTTCGATTTCCCTTCTAAATGTTTTTTTTTCTTTGTTTGAATTTCTCACTTCCTGTTTCTCCTCAGTAAGCTTTCCACCATCATCTGAGTGGTGGAAAGTCATTTAGAACAGCTTACTAAAGGGGAACAGGAAGCGAAAAATTCAGACAAAGAAAACAAAGAAAAAAAACATTTAGAAGGGAAATCGAAGGTAAAGGTAAGTGAACCAACAATGCACTAGCTTAAAGGAACCTATTTAGAAAATAAAAAACAAACCTTTACAACCCCTTTAAGGTTTCTTGGCTGCCGCTTGGCAACTCGAAGTTTCAGCTCTCTCCATAAATTTTCTATCGGATTAAAGTCTGGAGACTGGCTCGCTACTCTATGACCTTAATGTGCTTCTGCTTGAGCCACTCCTATTTTGCCTTAGCGGTATGTTTTGGGTCATTGTGATTTCGGAAGACCCATCCACGACCCATATTCAGTGTTCTGGCGGAGGGAAGAAGGTTCTCATACAAGATTTTTAAGATAATACATGGCCCTTTCATTGGCCCCTCAATGTGGTAAAGTGGACCTGTACTTTTAGTAGATAAACAGCCCCTTACGCCATGAGGCAAAATCTTGGATGAAACTCCAGAACGAGGGCGACTGATGGTTATTTTGTATTTTGTCCATTTGCTAATAATCGCTCCAACAGTTGTCTCCTTTTCACCAAGCTTCTTGCTGATGGTCTTTTAGCCCATCCCAGCCTTGTGTAGGTCTACAATCTTGTCCCTGACTTCCTTTGACAGCTCTTTGGTCTTGCCCATGATGGTGAGGTTTGAATGGAAAAAAGAGATTCTGTGGACAGGTGTCTTATATACATATAACGAGTTGTCGCTATTAGCACCTTCTGAAGCCTCGTACACACGTCCGAGGAACTCGACGGGCGAAACACATCGTTTTGCTCGTCGAGTTCCTTGTGAAGCCGCCGAAGATCTTGGCAAACCAAATTTTCCCATTCCCGTCGAGGAAAAAGAAGACATGCTTTCTTTTTGGCCCGACGAGATCCTCGGCGGTTTCCTCGTTGAAAAGTGTACACAGGACCGGTTTCCTCAGCAAAAAAAAAAAACCAGCAAGCTTCTTGCTGTTTTTTTTTTGAGAAACTCGGCCGTGTGTACGAGGCCTTATTGATGGGACTAATATGTGTACCACACGAGTACATACTGTAGCCAGTCTGTGGGAGACAGAATTATTGTTGATTGGTAAGGGATCAAAAAAATACTTTACTCCCTGAACTGCAACTCCATTAATAACATTTGTACCGTGTTTTTTTCTGGATTTATGGTTGATATTCTGTCTCTATCATTTAACCACTTGACACCCGTCCGCCGTCAAATGACGGCGGGCGGAATGCTCTATTGTTCTGACATTTAAAGCCTCTAGGGCGCGCGCGCGACCTGTCGCGTCACTGGGAACACAGTGCGCGTGCCCGGCCGACGCGATGGCCGCCGGGCACCTGCGATTGCCTAGTAACTGAGCAGGGACGTGGAGCTCTGTGTGTAAACACAGAGCTCCACGTCCTGTCAGGGAGAGAGGAGACCGATCTGTGTCCCTTGTACATAGGGACACAGATCGGTCACCTCCCCCAGTCACCCCCCTCCCCACACACAGTTAGAACACACCCAGGATACACATTTAACCCCTTCCCCGCCCCCTAGTGGTTAACCTCTTCCCTGCCAGTCACATTTATACAGTAATCAATGCATATTTATAGCACTGTTCACTGTATAAATGTGAATGGTCCCAAAAATGTGTCAAAAGTGTCCGCTATAATGTCGCAGTCCTGGAAAAACCGCAGATCGCCGCCATTCCTAGTAAAAGAAAATAAAAAAAAATCATTATGTCCCCTATTTTGTAGGCAATATAACTTTTGCGCAAACCAGGTTATTGCGATTTTTTTTTTATACCAAAAATATGTAGAATAATACGTATCGGCCTAAACTGAGAAAAAAATATATATATTTTTTAAAAATTGGATATTTATTATAGCAAAAGGTAAAAAATATTGTGTTTTTTTTCAAAATTGACGCTCTTTTTTTGTTTATAGCCCAAAAAATAAAAACTGCACAGGCGATCAAATACCACCAAAAGAAAGCTCTATTTGTGGGGAAAAAAAGGACGTCGATTTTGTTTGGGAGCCACGTCGCACCACCGCGCAATTGTCAGTTAAAGTGACGCAGTGCCGGAAGCTAAAATCTCGTCTGGGCAGGAAGGGGGTGTATGTGCCCAGTAGGCAAGTGGTTAAAATATAGCTATGATAAAAAATTATAGGACCTTCATTTCTTTGTGAGTGTGCAAACTTAGAGAATTAGCAGGGGATCAAATAATAATTTTCCCCACTGTAATAAATACAAAGTACAAACATATGAAACCTCTTATTTCCATGGAAGAGGGGGAATAGGAAAATTGAGAAAAAAAAGAGAGGAAAAATGACATAACATATACATCACCTCACATTGCCATCACATCCGCTTAGGCTATGGGCAGATAAATGCACAAGGACCTACACCGGGAAAAAACAGCCCCTGGAGTGGATCGGATCAAACAGAAGACCTCAGGAGACCCACAAGTGGTGTCAAAAAATCACAGGATCACAGATAAGGCTCACCAGTCAGAGGCACAGAGGTTCTAGATCACAGCATGTATCCCTCGGGCAGCTAGAAATACACACCAATTATGATTAGTACTGTAACATGTTTCATGATACAAAGATCAATTCCTCAGAGAACCATAAAAGCAGAGGTAACTATAAATCATTAAAAAAAAATGTTTTATCATTGTGTCACATATTATAACATACCCATGTTCAGCAGCTTATTTTATAGTTTTTATGCATGTATTCTTGTGCAAATCTACCTTTTATCTTTCCCCTCCAACAATAAGTGTAATGCGCAATGTGATGAGATTAGTGGGCAAGGAGATTAAACTTGTTTTCTGATTCAGATCTGCATAGGTAAAATAATTTAAATATTTCAAACTTTGACTGAGATGTACTTTCAAAAGTGCTCTGTTTTTAAAAAACATTGCTAAGAATTTCAACAAAAAATACAATTTTAAAAATCTCCTTTGTTTATTCATGTAGATATAAATTATTGCATATGAATGTTTTGTATTTTCATATACAACAAAACTGTTATTACATTATCTGTCTAAAGGGCTGAATTCTGGTTCTATTGAAGTTTTGTGAAATTTTGGATATGATATTATAGTCAAGGAATGAGTCAAGCGTATCAAAGTTGAAAGGCCTGCATAGAATTAAAAGGTCGGCAAATAATTGCTAATTATCGCTTTCAGACTTTTCATACTTTTGTAAATTATTAGGCCCCTTTCACACTGGGGCGTTTTTCTGGGTTTTTCAGGCGCTCTGGCGTTAAAAAAAGCCTGTAAAGCGCCTGAAAGAAGCCTCACCTGTAATCCCAATGTGAAAGCCGAGTGCTTTCAGGGCCCTTTCACACTGCCAGCGCCCAAAAAACGCTGGTAAAGCGCCGCTAAGACCCCTTTCACACTGGGGTGTTTTTCAGGCGCTTTGGCGTTAAAAAAAGCTCCCTCAATGGGAAGGGGGCTTTAGAAGCAGTGTATTCAATGCTCCTAAAGCGCTGCAAAAAATCTGCTTGCAGGACTTTTTTTGACGCCCTGCCAGCGCAGCGCCTCAGTGTGAAAGCACTCTGGCTTTCACATTGGGATTGCAGATACAGCTTCTTTCAGGCGCTTTACAGGCTTATTTTTAATGCTAAAGCGCCTGAAAAACACCCCAGTGTGAAAGGGGTCTTAGCAGCGCTTTACCATCGTTTTTATGGGCGCTTGCTAGGGCTCAAGTCCTGCGGGAACGCATGGGAACGGAGTCCCTGCACTTTTTTCACAGCAGGAACGCAGTTCCCTTTGCAGGACTAGAGCAGCCGAGAGCAGCCGAGCCGCCCGAGCCAATCCTTCACTAAGCAGCGATGCCCAGCTCGAGGAGATATTCCTGCTTAAAGTTCTTTCTAAATCCCGCGATAACTCGGGGTAGACCTCCGCAATGTCTCCTAGGAACAATGACAAAAGCTCCCAGGAGACATTGCGGAATACCCGCACACTACCCGATGAATCCATATACAGGAAGCGGCCAGTAACATTAAGGATTACTAAGGTACAGTGGATAGAAAAAAAAAAAAAAAACATGCGGTTTAGTAATTATGCATATGAGTGCATTTTTGTTTTTTTTTGGTGGGGGAGTGGATCTTGGGTGGGAGTTCCCACACTTTTTTCCCCAGGACTTGACCCCTGGCGCTGGCAGTGTGAAAGGGCCCTGAAAGCACTCGGCTTTGATATTGGGATTGCAGGCAAGGCTTCTTTCAGGCGCTTTACACGCTTTTTTTAACGCCAAGGCGCCTGAAAAAAACCCGAAAAAAAGCCCCAGTGTAAAAGGGGCCTAATAATTTACAAAAGTATGAAAAGTCTGAAAGCGATAATTAGCAATTATTTGCCGACCTTTTAATTCTATGCAGGCCTTTCAACTTTGATACGCTTGACTCATATATACACACAGAGTAAAACCTTGGTTCGAGAGCGTTTTGCAAGACAAGCAAAATGTATTCATAAATTTTGACTTGATATACAAGCGATGTTTTGATATACAAGTAGCGTCATGTCACAACTGATTATAAAAGAGACTCTAAGTGTAGCAATATGGTTACATTAAATGAAGGTACAACATTTAGCAACTTATTGCTACACTTAACCACTTGCTTACTGGGCACATACCCCCCTCCTGCCCAGGTGAAATTTCAGCTTCCGGCACTGCGTCGTTTTAACTGACAATTGCGCGGTCGTGCGACGTGGCTCCCAAACAAAATTGACGTCCTTTTTTCCCCACAAGTAGAGCTTTCTTTTGGTGGTATTTGATCGCCTGTGCGGTTTTTATTTTTTGCGCTATAAACCAAAAAGTGCGACAATTTTGAAAAAAAATACAATATTTTTTACTTGTTGCTATAATAAATAGCCCAATTAAAAAAAAACAATTATTTTTTTCAGTTTAGGCCGATACGTATTCTTCTACATATTTTTTGAAAAAAAAAATCGCAATAAGCGCAAAAGTTATAGCGCCTACAAAATAGGGGACAGAATTATTATTATTATTTTTTTTTTTTTTACTACAAATGGTGGCGATCTGCGATTTTTATTGGGACTGCGACGTTATCGCTGTCTCTGTGTGAGCCGGCAATGACAGATGATCTCATATGTTTACGTATGTTCATTGGCCGCACAGATCGCATCGCAAACGGCCACTCTGATTGGCCGTTCGCGGCGATCTGTAATTGGCTGTGTCCAAGGGACACGGCCAACACAGAGTTTCCCCGCTGCGCGCTCTGGCGCGCACACAGGGAACGCCCAAAGGGGCGGACGTCAATTGACGTCTAGTTGGATTTTGAGATCCGCGCTGTAGCCGCCATTTGACTATAGCGCGGGTCTCAGGAGGTTAAAGGTGCCTCTCTTCTCTTTAATACTCTGTAGCTGCTGATGGATGTTGCTTCTGATCCCCCTGTGGAGGCTTTGTGGATGAACATGTTATGGTTACACAACCTATCACATTGCTATAAGCTTAATATGCACTATAAAATGAAGGACCTATGAATAAATGGTTGTGGAACGAATCATTTGACTTTCTATTATTTTTTTATGGGGAAACTTAAACTGCAATTAGGTTTACATATTTCCATTTTAATTAACATACGGTGATTTGTCATAGACTTTGAATGAAGTACAAACTATTGATTTTCTTTAAGGACATGATAAAGACCCTTGTAACCAGATAAACAACTAAGAAAACCCGTGGGTGTTAAACGGCCTATGGTTTATGGAACCATTAGTCACAGTACATCAGATTCAGGCAGCCACAGTTATGTAGCTAATGTTATAGAAGTCAATGAGTTCAGCAGCTAAATACCTGAGATAAGAACCCAGTTACACAAATTTATGTTCAGTCGGGGCAAGGGTCTCCGTCATGAGCACAGATAGGTCACCAAGAATATTTTCATTATCACTTTGCAGCACTTACACCTGAAAGATATGATGGGTTCTCTGTTCTGTCGCAGATCTTTAAGCTGCCCAGACCCCATTGACACACCTGTGTAACTGAAAAGTTAATATGCTACCACTCTATAATACTACACTTGACTGGAAAATAGGCCACCGACAACTGGATAATAGACTGAAATGATGTATTATAGCAATGCATGAAACCATGAACAGGCAATTTAAATATGTTTAAAGATATTTTACTAGATAATTATTATTATTATTGATAATGTGAACAGTGACCCCTAAGATACAGTGAAAATGGGGGCGCATGCGCGGCGCGACGCTGATGGGACGTGCCTAGTCACTGCTCCGCCACACCCGGTCATCCAGAAGCCGTTTCCCCAGGGCCACAAACCTCGTTTCAGGAAAAAAACCATCAGCACCCCTGTGGGAAAGCGGGGTGCATGCCTGGCAACCAAAAGAAAAAAAAACGAAACCAGCAGCATTCGCTGACATACTTCCTCCTGGACATGGAGCAAAGATCAGTGAAGAAACCCCAAAATGGCGCCGGCAGCAGCGTGTGGGGAGATGATGAACTCGTCTCACAGCCTCCCAAAAGTTTGGAAAACCGTGAGTACAACTCCCCTCTCTCTAAGGCCGACCTAGATGAGAGTCTCTCACACATTTTTGATAAGCTTGTGGATAAAATTGAGAGAGAGGTACACAAATCCACCGCTGCACTATCCCATGAGATAGCCAGCATAGGGAGCCGCACGGATCTCCTAGAGACTAAGCATGATGAGCTCTCCCTGGCTCATAATGACCTGAGAAAGGACTTTGAAAATTTAGCTGATAACTTTGCGTTCATGCAGGCCCAGGTCGAGGATTTGGACAATCGCAATCGCCGCCAGAACATAAGAATACGTGGCATTCCAGAATCTACTATAGATTTATTACCAGCAGTGTCCAAACTATTTCATAGTCTCCTACCAGAAAAGCAGCTTTCTGCATTTGCCTGCGATAGGATACACAGAGCCCTCCGCCCCAAACCCCCCCCTGAAAATCCCCCTAGAGACATCATTATGTGCATGAAGGACTTCCTTGTAAAAGAGGACATTATGCGTGCCTCCAGGAATTCCCCCAACATCTCCTTTGAAGGGAAACGCATACAAATCTACCCAGACATCTCCCCTGCTACATTAGACAGAAGACGCAGGATGAAGGAGGTTACCTCGGTCCTACAGACTGCCAGGATAAAGTACAGATGGGGATTCCCCTTCAAGCTAACTATCCCCCACAACGGCTCCACGTACACAGTTTATAACATAATAGAAGGAAAGGAACTCCTAATCAAGCTGGGCCTCTTGCCCCCTGAACCTCACCTACGGCTTCCTTCCACCCCAAGGCCCTCTCCTATTTGGTCTACTCCTTCCAACAGGCGCAGCCAGAGAGATCAAAGGAGACTCTTCAATCCCCATCAAAATTAGCCTATGTTACTTTGATTGGATGCTTCATGTTATCACACCACCTGTTTTAAAGGTGTGACTGTACTTTCTAAATTGTTTACCCCTGGGATTCGACCTCTCTCTGCATGGAATGCAGACTGCATTGAATTGATGGTTCTGTGCGGATTGGGCTGGGGTGAGTGAGACACCACAGGTTTACAAATGTTCAACCCCCATGGTTATGCTGACATATGATATCACCTAGTTAAATCTCAACATATGGACTTGAAACTCTCTGACACAGCTCACTGAAGCTCAGCGAAGCATATTACCAGCTGCTAGGTATGATAAGGAAACACTTCAAGTCATGGCACTCTCTTCCCTATCTACATTTTACCTATCAGAGGCATCTAGACATCTAGGCTGGGAAGTTACCTCTACAGCTCATCGAGATACACTACCTGTTCCCATAAATAAGTATTGGACACTTCAAGTCGGTATTATCTGCACTATTATCCTTATCACATGCCATGTACTCACTCCTTCAGTATGATGCTTTGCTATACCCTAACACCCAAATTGGCCCGAATTTAATACCGCATTTGGATTCTACAGTAAAAGGATGAACTCCCTAGACTTCCTGTTGTGATCCCCACTCTCTGTGTCGCATTTCATGGGCTCCATAAGTGTCTCTCCCCCCCCCTGCTGATCAATCTGGGATGTTGCCCACGGGTTCATACCCGTCATTTGATCTCATGCTATTACCAGGAGGATGTTGTTTACGTGACTAGCCAAGTTCTTTAACATTGATGATGTTATATGTTGTTGTTCTACGTTGCTATCAGGCATGCACTAATTTGATGATTCTTTGCAGTTTAAATTGCCTTCTTTGACCGGGTGCGTCCACCGTCGCTGGATTGACCCCACCCCTGCCTCGGTCCTCGCCTAGACTTACTGATGGTCTGGCTAGGCCTGATGCGGGAAAAGGACTTTTTTTTATTGATGTCCTTCATATTGTTTTTCTTGTTTAATAATTTTTTTTCTTCATTGATATTTTATTCATCCAGGTTAGATGGGTTTCTACCTATCATGATATTCCTGGATGGCACCACGAGTGCTCCGTTTAAAAAGTTGAATGTGTTTCTTACGAGCATAGAGTATAAGAATTTTAGATCCTCCTCACATATAGGTATACGCAACCAACATGTATCATATATTTTTGCTTTCTACAATCCAATGTGTGCAACAATTACATTATCTCCATATAAACACTTCTTGGGCTTACTTTGCCTATGGCACACCAATAGTGAGAATGATTCAATTTATGTTCACTTGACACAATCTGAAATATTTCTGTACAGGCAGATTCTTTTCTTATCTGTGGTTCTGCTGATAGTCTACTTTAAATTTAGTCATGGGCCTTAGATTTCTCTCACACAATACTAATGGGTTTAATTCCCCCAACAAACGCAAAAAGGCTTTTCAACAATACAAAAAGCTAGGGGCTGACATTATTCTTCTCCAGGAAACTCACTTTGCATCCTCTAATCACCCCAAATATTTTCATAAATCCTACAATCAGACATATTTTACCACATATAATAACAAAACTAGGGGCGTCGCCATTTTTATTCGCAACTCAATAATTTTTGATATACAGCACGTATTTAGAGATCCTGAAAGTAGATTTATCATACTCAAGGGAACTATTAATAACAGGGAGATCACCATAGCATCTGTATACGCCCCGAATGATACACACACATCCTTTTTTCTAAATTTTTTTGAGGCCCTAGATAGATACCATTCACCCCACATATTGATAGGTGGAGATTTTAATCTGGCTGCTCACCCATTCCTCGATAGGAGCAATGTATCCCCACATACGAAATCATTTTCTAAAACCATTAATCGTTTGATTAACAAAACACAGCTACTAGACACCTGGAGAGCTCATAACACTGGTATCAAGGCCTATACCCATTATTCACACCCGCACGACTGTTACGCCAGGCTTGACTATCTATTCTCTACCCCCATTCTCCTTGCTAATTCTACACAGGCTCAAATTCACCCATGCCCATGGTCAGATCATAATATCTGTACTTTCACCACCTCATATATTGGCTTAGCCCCCTCCCCATTCAACTGGCGCCTCAATGACTCCCTTCTAACCAACTCTTCTTGTAAGTCTACTATTTCCACACACATAGAAAACTATTTCTCAGACAACATCAATGATGAAACCCCACCCACCTCAATATGGGTCGCCCATAAAGCGGTCCTACGAGGCCATATTATTAGCTTGGCAGCATCAAAAAACAAAGAAAGACAGACAGACATTAAGCGTCTTACCAACGAACTTCATCATCTATACATTAAACTACATCACAAAGTTGATCCTATTATCACTCAACAAATACAAGATACACGAAAATCCCTTGATTTACTCCTCTCCGCCAATGTAGAAAAATCGCTTAGATTTTCCAAAGCTAAATATATGCTACATTGTAACTCTCACTCAGCAATGTTCGCAAGGAAACTCAAAGAAGACAGTAACCCCACCCACACATATAAACTTAGAAACAATAATGGTAACTTAGTCTCCCACCCGCAAAAAGTAATGGAAATATTCACCTCCTTTTATAGGGACCTTATGTCAGATCCCAACACTCCCCCTGGTTTAGCCGCGAAATCATGGCTCGACAGCCTCAGTCTCCCTTCCCTAGAACAAGAAAGCTTAGACTCTCTCAATTCCCCATGTACTGTTGAGGAAATCACATCTATCATTAAATCTCTTAAATCCTCTACAGCGCCTGGCCCTGATGGTTACACCTCCCTGTACTATAAAAAATACGCCCCCCTTCTTGCCCCTCATTTAAAAAATCTATTCAATCACATACTAGAAGGTAACTCCTTCCCAAAGGAAATGCTTTTGGCCAACCTTTCCCTTATCCCCAAACCCAATAAGGACCATTCACTCCCCCAAAATTTTCGACCAATTTCGGTCCTAAATAATGATCTTAAGATCTTTGGCAAAATCCTGGCAGATAGACTTGCTAGGGTGATTTCCCCATTAGTGCACATAGACCAATCAGGTTTCATCCCCAATAGGCAGATCACGGATAATATCAGGCTTGTTACCAACATAATCCAGGATGCAAATCTTCATGCTCGCCAAACATGTCTCCTTAGCCTTGATATTCACAAGGCGTTCGACAGCGTCAGCTGGACTTACCTAAATTATTTACTACCCAGATTTGGAATCTCTGGAGCATTCTTGCAGGGGTTTAACGCTCTTTATAGCTCCCCACAAACACGCATCCGTTTACCTGGTATCAACTCTGACTTCTTCCCCTTGGGCAGAGGAACAAGACAGGGCTGCCCATTATCCCCGCTCCTCTTCGCCCTAGCTATGGAGCCACTTGCCCAAGCTATTAGAGCAAACCCAGACATAAAGGGCTATTCTAAAGAGCATCAGGAATATAAAATTAGTCTGTACGCTGACGATGCTCTGATATATATTACAAATCCCCATACCTCCCTACCCATACTACTTAAAGTCCTAGAACTCTTCCACAAAGTATCCGGACTCAAAATCAATCTCAGCAAGTGCTCCGCTCTACCCATCAACATCCCCCCAGACTCACTCACTCTTCTCCAAACCAATTTCCCCTTCACATGGATTTCATCCTCAATCAAATATTTAGGTGTCAACATCACCCCACTTCATAATGGTCTCTTTAAGGCCAACTACACCCCCTTGTTCGCTCGTATTACCACCCTCCTGATTACCTGGTCCAAATATCATATTTCATTTTTGGGCAAAGTTTGTGCAATTAAAATGAATATACTCCCCAAATTATTATATTACTTTCGTACCATACCAATTAATGTCCCTAAATCTAAACTCGAAGCACTACAAAAAAGCATCAACAAATTTATATGGGCAGACAAAAAACCGAGATACAGCTACGCTTTACAATATAGATCTCAATCCAAGGGTGGTTTGGGTCTTCCCAACCTATGGAAATATTTCCTAGCCGCACGTCTCTCCCAGATTTCCCAATGGTACTCCCCAAATAAAAATATCCCCTGGATTAGCTTTGAGACCTCATCCATACAACCGTTACACCTTCAGGGAATTCTTTGGTCCAAATATGTTCTTTACCGAGACCTAATTAAACGCAATATTATAGTAGCTCATGCCTTCAAACTCTGGCAAACCTCCAGAGACATTTTTTCACTGGCTTCAGAAGTCTCTCCACTCACATCATTCTTAGGTGACCCCAGACTACCCCTTGCATATACAAACAATCATCTATTTTCCGCCTGGACTGATAGGGGACTAACATCTCTAGGCTCGCTGCAGTCTAAATGGTCATTTAGATCATTTGATTCCTTCCAAAAGGACTATAACTTCCCCTCTTCAGAATCTGAAAGATATCTGCTAATCAAATCTTTTTTTCTCTCGCACTTCTCACTTTCCACAAATCCTAATATCACGTTATTCGAGAGAATATGTAAATCTACATCCAGAGATAGAGGCATGATCTCTAAGCTCTATAATCACCTTAATGACACCTCTGCCCCGGAAAAATCACATCCCATGATCCAATGGGAAACAGAATTAGATTTCACCCTCTCGCCTGACACTTGGCACTCCATGTCAGAAAACCTCCGTAAAAGCAATAAAGCGGTATCCTTTAGAGAAACACCCATAAAGCTATTTACAAGGTGGTATCTCACACCATCCAAAATCCATTCCTTCTACCCTTCAGTATCCCCTAACTGCTTCAGGGGCTGCCAAGCTGACGGTACTTTACTCCACACATTCTGGAGCTGCCCTCGTCTCTCACATATATGGCTGGAAGCAGCTCACAGAATGGAAACCTCTTCCAAACACAAGATTGCCCTCACACCACAAATCTGCCTCCTATATGGTAATGCCCCAAATATCCCACTCCCATGCAACAGACTCCTCCACTCACTTTGTAGCTCAGTGCAATGGATGATAGCCCTTAACTGGAGGTCTGAGGAATTGGTATGGTCACAGGTTCTTGATAGAATGGAGCTATTGAAGCTTTCGGAGAGAATATTTCACACAATTAACGATAGCCTTCACATCTTTGAAGATAAGTGGTCATACTGGTAATTCTCTGTGGTTGCTTCCAATGATGTTGTGATATTCCCTCAATCTCTGAAATAACGTTATCATATTCATTTTGAATGTACTCAGAAATATTCAATGCAAGATTGTTCACATGTTGCTTTAATATTTGTATACCTCCGAAAAATTTCTGTACTTTATATTTTTACCTATGCTTGTACTACAATATGCTCAATAAACTTTTGTAAACAAAAAAGATACAGTGAAAATATTAATATAATACTGCGCTAGACTATCAAACTTCAAGCAGCAGCTAGCGCGACAAACAGACAATGTTGCAGTAAAATATAGTGAAATATAGTGCAGCGCTTGCAGTTTAAGGTGTGCAGGGACCTTGTGATAGGTCCTAGATACACAAAGGGGGTTATTTATGAAAGGCCAGGGCCGGCCCTATGATGGGACCGGGTGGTACCATGGGTACCAGGCAGCACTTTTAGGGGGGCAGCATACTGATGCCCACCAGCCCGTTCCGCTACCCAAATAAAATCGATGTCCTTTTTTTCCCACAAATAGAGCTTTCTTTTGGTGATATTTGATCACCTCTACGGTTTTTATTTTTTGTGCTATAAATATATATATATTTTAACTTTTTGCTATAATAAATATCCCCAAAATTTAGAAAAATAAACAATTTTCTTCAGTTTAGGCCAATATGTATTCTTCTACATATTTTTGGTAAAAAAAAAACACAATTAGCGTACATTGATTAGTTTGCGCAAAAGACATTGTGGCCGCCGTCAATTCACAGGTCCCTTTATACTCCTGGATACATGTATAGAGCCATGGCAGGTCCTTTTATATGCCTATATGCATGTATAGAGCCATGACAGGCCCTCTTTATACATCTATAGAGCCATGACAGGCCCTCGTTATACTCCTTTATACATGTATAGAGCCATGACAGGCCCTCTTTATACATCTATAGAGCCATGACAGGCTCTCGTTACACTCCTTTATACATGTATAGAGCCATGACAGGTCCTCTTTATACTCCTATATACATTTATAGAGCCATGGCAGGTCCTCTTTATATTCCTTTACATGTAAAGAGTAATGACAGGTCCTCTATATACATGTATAGAGCCGTGACAGGTCCTCTTTATACTCCTTTATACATGTATAGAGCCATGACGGGTCCCCTTTAGTTATCATGATATAAAATAATGAATGGTTGGCGTTATTTTTTTTCTGGGGGGGCAGTATTTTATTCTTGGTCCCAGGCAGCACAATATCTTGGGCCGGCACTGTGAAAGGCAAATCAACTCAATTAGATACATCCACAGGTAAAACCGCATTATCCTTTAGAGCTCTTAAACATATCAAAAAACTCCTACGGTCTCTACACTTAATAGACAGCTGGAGAGTGCTAAATAAAGAGAAGAGAGATTTTAGCTATTACTCAAAGACTCATAAAGTATACTCCCGATTGGATCTGATTCTGGTAGACCAATTTTATCTAGACTGTGTGGGATCTAGCAAAATAGAATCGATAACAATTTCTGACCACACTCCAGTGGTGATAGTGTTCTACTTGGTGCCAGGTGGCCGCCAGGAGAGGACATGGTGTCTAAATGAACTATTGCTGGACGACAGAAAAATAGCGGAGGACATACAACACAAATTGGTAGAATACTTTGAGAATAACACAGACGTGGGAAATATCTGACCAAATAGTCTGGGAGGCACATAAAGCCATCATTAGAGGAGAGCTAATAGCACATGGTATCAGAGCTAAAAGGGAGAAGAGGAAGGAAATGGAGGAGTTATTGGGGAAAATACAGGATAGAGAGATCAAGCATAAAATTAATTTAGACCCAGAAGAAGCTAGGCAACTAGACATACTAAGGATAGAACTTTCGGAATGCCTGGATAGAAGAAACAAAGAGAAATATAGATTCCTTGCGCATCAATTTTATGAACAAGGAAATAAATGTAGTAGATTATTAGCGAATCAAATAAAAAAACAACAAGAAACCACTCATGTACATAAAATAACAGCAAATGGCAAGGAAATAGAGGATACTAAAACAATAGCAGCAGAATTCCATCGCTTTTATACGGAATTATACAATATACAAACAACCCCATTAAGAGGGGAAGGTAGGAGGGAGAAGGAGGAGATAGAGAAATACATTAAAGACTCTATATTACCAACCCTGCCCTCAAAGATTATAAAAAAATTAGAAGGACCGATAACCACGGAGGAAATAAACAAGGTAATAAAAAATCTACCAAATGGGAAAAGTCCAGGACCAGATGGTCTAACCAACGCATATTATAAGAAGTATAGTAAGATCCTGGTAATGCCCTTATGTAATTATTTCAATAAAATAACAGATAGTAACCCTCTGCTTTCAGAAGCCCTAGTGGCACATGTGACGGTAATACCAAAAGCAGGAAAAGACCCACAATTCTGTGCAAACTACAGACCTATTTCCCTCTTGAACTCAGATATCAAACTACTAGCAAAAATACTAGCTATAAGACTAGAAGATCATATGAAGCAATTAGTCCATATCGACCAGACGGGCTTCATGAAGGGCCGAGAAACTAAAGATAATACCATCAGGGCCCTCCATGTACTCCACTGGATACAGAATGGGCCAGATAAGAAACCAACAGTAGTACTATCAATGGACGCCGAAAAGGCATTTGATAGAGTAAACTGGAGGTTCATGACAGAAGTATTAAAAGGAATAGGTCTCGGGGAGTGGATGATGGGATGGATATTAGCACTATATGCTAATCCTAGAGCTAGGGTCAAGGTAAACGGGACCCTTTCGGAAAATTATGATATACGGAATGGCACTAGGCAGGGGTGTCCCCTCTCCCCATTATTATTTGCAATAGTGCTAGAACCCTTCCTGTGTAAAGTAAGGGAAAATAAGCGAATAGCTGGGGTCGACATTGGTGCAGAAACACACAAGGTCTCTGCATATGCAGATGACCTACTGTTTTATCTTTCTAAACCTCACGAGTCCATATCTGTACTGATGATGGAGGTACAGAAATATGGAGAACTGTCTAACTTTAAAATACATTTCGATAAATCTATGGTACTATCAAGCAATGTACCGGCTGTAATGGCCACATCCCTGAAGAAAAACCTCCCGTTCATCTGGGAAGAAGAATCATTACACTATTTAGGAATACATATTACAGCGAATACAAAACTTTTGTATGAGCGTAATTATGGAACACTAATAGTAGAGATAATAAAAGACCTCCAGAGATGGAAAGGCCACCCCCTGACATGGTTCGGGAGGGTCAACGTAATAAAAATGAATATCATACCCAGAATAATTTATCTTCTATACACAGTACCAATGTCGATCCCACAAGTTTTCTTTAAACAAATACGTAAAGCATTTATATGTTTCATATGGAAAGACGGAAAATCTAGAATAGCTCATGATATGCTACGTAGAAATAAACAGGAAGGGGGAATTGGACTACCAGATATATTTATGTACTACAAAGCAATGTCGCTGGTACGTATACTCAATTGGTGCCATGACTCTTCAAATAAAAGATGGGTTCAAGCCGAAAAAATTATGGCAGGAAGAGATTTAAAGGGAGCACCATGGATACCGAATAAAGAGAGGGGGCTCTCTAAATGGACATCTCCGTTGACCCGGAATACACTAGCAATATGGGACAGATTAAATAAAGATGGGAAATATGCACCACCCACATCCCCAATGGCTCCATTAGAAGGATACCCATGGTTCCCACCAGGGGAAGAAAATGGGGCAATGGGCCTATGGGGATCTAATGGGAATACTATGTGCTCAAGATACGCACCGCAAGGAACTTTATTGCCTCTAGCAGAATTAATATCATCCCAGGGGAATATGAGAATGGCTAAATGGAGATACTATCCAAATGACAAACTTTTTTAATAAATTAAAACCAAAAGTAAGGACAGCAGGATCGCTTACAACATTTGAGAATATGTGTGTGAAAATATCGAAGCCTAATCATTTATTATCACAAATGTATAAATTGTTTCTTAGTGAACAAAAAAACACGATTCCTTATTTTATTAGGGAATGGGAAAAAGAGCTAAATTATACATTTACATCAGTACAAATTAAAAAAATTATAGAATCAACATACAGAACATCTATAAGCTCTAAAATCCAAGAAATGTCATACAAATTCATGGTCAGATGGTACCAGACGCCAGCTCGATTAGCCCAAATATACCCCACAGCAGATGGAAACTGCTGGAGGGGATGCAAAGAAAAAGGAACATTCCTCCATATTTGGTGGACTTGTATAAAGATCAGACCATTCTGGGAAGAAATAGCTCCATGGGTAAAAAAGATGACCAATCAACCTATGGAACTATCACCTATACACTTTCTATTTCACGGGACACCGGGATCTATGATTAGTTATAAGAAAAGTGTGATACCACACTTATTAAATGCTGCTAAAATGTTAATACCTAGGCATTGGAAACAGAATACACGCCCCTCCCTTATGGAATGGAAAAAAGAAGTTAACTCAATAATAGAGGCAGAGAGATGGGTGTATAAGAGTAGAGATAAACAGAATGAATTTAACAACGTATGTGCAGATTGGGAACACCACTCCCCACAGATATAAGGGAGTAATGAATGGAGTCTATCTCCCTTCTCCTCCTTTAGTTTTTTTTTAGTTTTTTTCTTGAGCCACATATACTCACTCCTCTCTCTAAAATATACATGATGATTAATGGGAAAGATAAACTACAATATCAGATGACTGAATTTCCCCCCATTTTATTTTGTATTATTATTATTTTTTGTTGTTGTTGTTGTTGTTGTTGTTGTTGTTGTTTGCTTTACCCTACTCACCTACCCGCCCTTACTATCCCTACCCATGGGGGGGAGATGGGAGGAAATGGAAAGTGAAGGGGGAAAAAGAATGGGGCTTTCCCTCCCCCTTGGAAGTGCAGTCGCTGTAGATCTGAGGGGGACATGCAAGGAAAATAAAAAACAGCATTTTAGCTCGCACATGATTGGATAATAAAATCCGCAGAGCTCATTTCAGATCTACCCCTCAGATTTAAAGCACTTCTAAGTGCACTTTCAGTGCAATTTAAAATGCACTTGTATTTTGCACTTGTAGTGCAAAGTGGATTTGGCTTTAGTAAATAACCCCCACAGTGCTTATGACACTTAAAAGTGATAACTGTAAAATCCATATGTTGATACAAAATTAACTAAATGTTATGTCCAAACATCCCTTGCTGGGGAAATAATAGAATGTTCAAATCTTCACTTAAACATCCAAATTTTGTGAAATACTAGTGAAAATGTGTAATCCACCACCGATAGGGTAAAGGCTTGCCACATGGTTTGAACTCAAAAAGACATACGTCCTATGGGCTAGATTCAGATAGATTAGTGGATCTTTAGATCCGCGTAATCTATCTGATTTACGATCCGCCGGCGCAAGTTTGAGAGGCTAGTGCTGTATTCAGAAAGCACTTACCTCAAAACTTGCGGCGGCGTATCGTAAATCCCCCGGCGGAATTCAAATTTCGCGCCTAGGGGGAGTGTAGTATTTAAATCAGGCGCCTCCCCGTGCCGATTTAACTGCGCATGCGCCGTCTGCGAATGTTCCCAGTGTGCATTGCTCCCAATAACGTCGCTAGGACGTCATTGGTTTCGGCGTGAGCGTAACTTGCGTCCATCGCTTTTCTGAATCGACTTACGCAAACGACGTAAAAATTCAAAACTCGGCGCGGGAACGACGGCCATACTTAACATAGGATACGCCTCACATAGCAGGGGTAACTATACGCCGGAAAAAGCCAAACGCAAGCGACGTAAAAAAAAAGCGACGGGCGGGCGTTCGTTTCTGAATCGGTGGAAATCGGCATTTGCATATTCGTCGCGTAAAAAACCGAAGCGCCACCTAGCGGCCGGCGGGGAATTGCAGCCTAAGATCCGACGGTGTAAGTCACTTACACCTGTCGGATCTTAGGGGGATCTATGCGTAACCTGATTCTATGAATCAGCCGCATAGATCCGACCGTCGGATCTCAGAGATACGACGGCGTATCAGGAGATACGCCGTCGTATCTCTTTCTGAATCTCCCCCTATGAGTCAAACGTGCTTGGATTGGCAGACACCAGAAAGTGGGAACATCAGCTCTCTGAAGCCTCGTACACACAACCGTTTTCCTCCGCAAAAACCATCAAGAAAAATGCTGGCAGAGCTTTTTTGCAGAGAAAAATGGTCGTGTGTATTTTTGTATTTTTTCGTCGAGAAAACTGTCGTGGATCTCGACAAGAAAAAAAGATAACATGCTCTCTTTTTTCTCATCGGGAGTCTCAATTTTATCGTTGTGGTTCTCGTCGGGCTGGTTTACAGCGAGAATAACGCGTTTGTATGTATGCTTAAAAACCTGCGCATGCTCAGAATAAAGTATGAAACGGGAGGGCACCTTCGGTAAAAGTATCGTCCGTAATGGAGATAGCACATTCGTCACGCTGTAACAGACTGAAAAGCGCAAATCGTCTCTCACCAAACTTTTACTAACACGCAGTAACATGAGATTAGCAAAAGCAGCCCCAAGGGTGGCGCCTGTGGAATCGAACTTCCCCTTTATAGTGCCGTCATACGCGGTGTACGCAGGGCCGGACTTACCATTGGCCTTGACTGGGCTCAAGCCCAGGGGCCCCACCCAATAGGGGGCCCCCTTTAAAAAAAAAAAAAAAAAAAAAAAATTTTTTTTTTTTTTTTTTTTTTAGGGGTCCGGAGGTCCCCAGGGCCCCGGACGGCAACCCCCCTTTTTTTTATTTATTTTTTGTAAAAAAATGTTTTTTTTTATATATTTTTTATTTTTATATATATAATATAATATATATATATATATATATATATTTTTTTTATTATTATTATTATTATTATTAAAGGGCCCAGGGTTCTCCAGGGCCCCCGGATGGCAACCCACCTTTTTTATAAAAAAAATTACATTTTTTATATATATATATATATATATATATATATATATATATATATATATATATATATATTTTTTTTTTTATTAAAGGGCTCAGAGGTCCCCACGGCCCCATGTGGCAACCCCCCCTTTTTTTATTTTATTTTTTTATTTTTGTTTATTTTTTATTAAAAGGCCCAGAGGTTCCCAGGGGCCCAGAGGTCCCCAGGGCCCCCGGGTTTGGCAACCTCCCTTTTTTTATGTATTTTTTATAAATGTTTTTTTTTTTTATTATTAAAGGGCCCAGAGGTTTATTTTTTCTTTTATTAAAAGGCCCAGAGGTCCCCAGGGCCCCGGATGGCTACATATATTTATATATATTTGTTTTCTTCTTTATTTCTTCTTTTTTTTGTAAAGGCCCCCCCCGCTTCTCAATTTGCGGCAGCCCCCACGCTTCTCAATTTCAGGCGGCAGCACCCCCACCCCCCCTAGGTTCTCTGCTTCAGGGGGCCCATGCCTTAAGCTGTGCAAGGGGCCCCAAAATTCCTGATGGCGGCCCTGCGCATACCTCCCAACACGCACGGATTCTGCAGGACTTTCCCGCACAGACAGCTTCTTCCCGCAGTCCCGCAAAAGGGTTAATTTTCCCGCACTGCAAGAGGAGGCAGCACGGAAGCAGGAGGAACCGGAGTGGTGTGTGGAGGACTGTGGCTGCTGAAGGGAAGAAAGCCGACAGCCGGGCTAATGACAGTCTGTGGCCCCGGCTGTTGGCACAGGTGAGAGGCACTCCCCCCCTCAACAACTGCAAAATCCCCCCCCGCTCAACAACTTTAATGCGCTCCCCCCCGCTCAACAACTTCAATTCCCCCCCCCCGCTCAACAACTTCGATCCCCCCCAATTCTCGGCTCCAGGGGGCCCCTTCAACACTCAAGCCCAGGGGCCCCCACCACCCTAAGTCCTGCCCTGGGTGTACGTCACCACGTTTGAGAACGACGAGATTTTGTCTCGACAGTGTGTATGCAAGGAAAGCTTGACAAGAATCTCGTCGAGGAAAACAAAGTTTCTTTTACGACGAGATTCTCGGTCGTGTGTACGAGGCCTGAATCCTTTCATGAATGAAGCAAATCCAATAACGGTCATTGGGATAGTACTCTCCGTAGAAAGTAGTTCATATAAAGAAAAGGACAGGCTAGACCTTCCCAAGGCCAAAATTAATATTGACCAGAATTAACCTCCCTGGCGGTATGATTATGTCAGATTTTTGATGCTGAAAGTAGTACAATTGTTTCGCATGGAAGGGTAGTGTGCAGTGAATAGGGAGGTGGGATATCTGCCGCCGTCATATTATAGCTGTCCTTTCAGAAGTCACTACAGATGTCAAAGAGGCGTCATGGGATACATGCACTGGTTCAACTTCAAAGTCTATTCCAAATAATGTGCACCTGCTTTTGTTTCTACAAACAATTGTACTTGCTCTTGATCTGGCTGGGATGTTTTTGAGGGGACAGCAACCAAAGCTTTTGCTGTCATATTGCATAGCTATTGCATAGCTCCCAACTGTCCCTGATTTTGAGGGACTGTCCCTGAGTGTCACCGGTGCCCCCACACCTCTGGCCAAATGCGGTACTGCACCCCCCAGTGTCTTGAATCCTGTTCATCTTGCGAGACAACACTCGCAAAGTGAATCAGGATTTTTTTTTATATAGCTTGTATTACGAAACGCTCGTAAACCGTGTTACTCGCAATCTGAGGTTCCACTGTATTATAAATAAAGAGCATAGTGCCCAAAATCTCAGTATTATTGGTAAGTGATCAAATAGAACCAAGTAGATGACATCAAACAAGAAAAAAACATGAATATGGAGTCTTATGACTGTAATAATCATGAAAAAATTGTCCACAAATAAATACATCACAAAAAAGCCATGGTGTCCAACCGAATAAACCGCCACCATCTAGTTAATTGCAAACTCACCAAATTTAATGGCTGCCGTTACAGCAGCATGGATGCCTTAAACACATATGGAAATCCCTCTGGAGTTGTCGCAGTGGATCAATCCCGCAGATAGCTCTGGCCAGAGTCCAACTGACTCTTTGGGCTAGATTCACATAGATCAGCGGATCTTTAGATCCGCGTGATCTATGTGATTTAAGATCCGCTGCCGCAAGTTTGAGAGGCAAGTGGGTAATTCACAAACCACTTACCTCCAAACTTGCGGCGGCGGATCGTAAAACCCCCGGTGGAATTCAAATTCCGCTGCTAGGGGGAGTGTACTATTTAAATCAGGTGCGTCCCCGCGCCGATTTAAATGAGCATGCGCCGTCTGCGAAATTTCCCGGCGTGCATTGCTACCACTGACGTCGCTAGGACGTCAGTGGTTTCGGCGTGAGCGTAACTTGCGACGAGCGGGTTTCTAAATCGGCGTACGCAAACGACGTAAAAAAACAAAAATCAACGCGGGAATGACGGCTATACTTAACATTGGCTGCGCCTCATAGAAGCAGGGTTAAGTATACGCCGGGAAATCCGCTACGTAAACGCCGTAACAACACTGCGTCGGGCCCGCGTACGTTTGTGAATTGGCGTATCTTGCTGATTTACATATTATTCAGTGTAAATCAGCGAGAACGCCCCCCGCGGCCATTTTTAAAATGCAGTTAAGATCCGACGGTGTAACACAGTTACACCTGTCGGATCTTAGGCATATCTATGCGTAACTGATTCGGTGAATCAGTCGCATAGATACGACCGGCCTAAGTCAGGAGATACACCGTCGTATCTCTCTCTGAATCTGGCCCTTTGTGTATAGTGGGCAGGATGGTGGACGAGGTGTATGGAGACACAAATCACATGGTCTGCACACATCTGTCCTCCCCCAGTCTCCTCTCCACTCTCAGGCCCTTGATCTCCTCCCAGAATCCTCGCCTCTCCGCTCTCAGGCCCTTGATCTCCTCCCAGAATCCTCGCCTCTCCGCTCTCAGGCCCTTGATCTCCTCCCGGAATCCTCTGTTTTAGAGAAATTAGGAGCAGGGCCTCTAAAGCGATTCTTCGCCAGGCCCCCCCCCCCCCATTTTCTTCTTACCCAGCATACTGAGTGGTGTGTTATGCACATTTCAGATACTCGCCCCAACCTAGAGGATCTAGCGTTGAGATCCTCTTGTCTTCTGCCACTCGCGCTTCCATGTTGCTGGTGACGTCATAAAGTGGCTCCTGCTGATGGCATGCCCCCCCCCCTTCTTTCTAAATGAATGGCTATGCCTCCTAGGATATGTGACATGCAAGCACTGTGCACATCATTCACCTAGGTTAGTGATGTGCCTGGAGTGGGGCTGTAAGTTTTTCATTTAAAAAAAGGTTTAAAAAAAAGCCATTGTGAAATGACTATGTCTTACAGTGAAGCATTGAATGAGTATGTTTTACATCTTTAAATAAAGTACTATTTATCTATATCCTAGATCACAGAAAATTACTGCCTTCCCTAACTACAGTCTTTAGTAATCCGTTGTGCTTTTCATACTATGGCAAAAACAGTGATGCTATTATTCTGCTACCTTTCTCTTATGTAAAAGTAAATGCTTGTTACGCAAAAGCCTTTTACCTTAGTAGACCATGCATGTCATTCCCAGTATCTGACCTGTATTACAATAAACTACAGTAAACAGGTAAGCGCTAGTGTTGCTCACGAATATTCGCATTGCGAATATTCGACTCGAATATAGCATATTCGAGAAATCGCGCTATATTTCGAATTTCGCGGTGAATATTCGCAATTCCGAATATTCGCATTTTTTCAATTTGATTTTTAAAACAGATCACATCCTATCGACGTCTAAAAGCATTGCTGGTATGATTAGAGACCCTGGGCCGAGTAGCTAAGCTGAGGCGATCCTTTTATGTTGCCAAATTGAAAAAAAAAAAATTGCGATTTTTCGCTATTGCGAATGCGAAAATGATTGCGAATTTTCGATAACTGTGGTAGGAGAACTCTGATTGTCTCTGATGCAAAAGGGGGGGGGGCTTTGTGTATGTGTATGTTATGAATATTTGTATGTTTGATATTATTATTTTTTGTAAGAAGGAAAAAATTGCGCATACCTTAAAAAAGGGGAGAATACAGCAGCAACTAAAAAATGTTATACAACATAAATTAATACAAGACAGAAAATGGAGTCGCTCTACAAGAATAAAAAATATGTCTAGTGACAAGACATGTGGGCAAATTATAAAATAAGCAAGCGCAAATAACTTGTGAAATACACAGTGAAAAAATATATATAAAGAAATATAGTCCCAATAATAGAAAAATAATCTTTCATAAAAATGTCTTTGATATGTGAAGTGAAAAAAAGTCCAAAGCATGCAGCATGAACGTGTTCAATCTTCAAGGTGTTTGATTGACAAATGGCTGTGACAGATGGATAGAGTAAAGAATCACCACCAATGCAAAACACTTTTTATTTTCTATTGTAAAATATCACGAATATTCTGAGCCAATCAGAGTGCTCCTTCCGCATTTGCCGAATATTCGCAATTATTTTGTATTGTAAAATATCAAGAATATTCTGAGCCAATCAGAGTGCTCCTTCCGCATTTGCCGAATATTCGCAATTATTTTGTATTGTAAAATATCAAGAATATTCTGAGCCAATCAGAGTGCTCCTTCTGCATTTGCCGAATATTCGCAATTATTTTGTATTGTAAAATATCAAGAATATTCTGAGCCAATCAGAGTGCTCCTTCCGCATTTGCCGAATATTCGCAATTATTTTGTATTGTAAAATATCACGAATATTCTGAGCCAATCAGAGTGCTCCTACAGCATTTGTCGAAATTGCGCAATAAATATCGCATTCGCATGTTGCGATATTTCGATAAAATATCACGAATATTCTGAGCCAATCAGAGCGCTCCTCCAGCATTTCTCGAAATTGCGCAATAAATATCGCATTCGCATGTTGCGATATTTCGATAAAATATCACGAATATTCTGATCCAATCAGAGTGCTCCTACCGCAGTTATCAAAAAATCGCAATTATTTTCGCATTCGCAATAGCGAAAAATCGCAATCATTTAATTTCGATAAAATATCACGAATATTCGAATTTAGCGAATATATCTCGAATATTCGAATATATATTCGAGATATATCGCGAAATCGAATATGGCATATTCTGCTCAACACTAGTAAGCGCTGAGACTTGGGTATTCCTTCCTGCTGATTCTGAATGTAGAATGGAGAAATAAGGTCCAAATGACATGGATGCTTACAATAAAGGACTCCTATGGTGTATCTATAGGATCTAAATCTGAGAATGGCAGACAATTTTGGTTACTAAGAGTTATACCACCAAAATTCAAGAACCACTGGCCCAGATTCTTGTCCACTAGGCGTATCTCTGCGGCGGCGTAACGTATCCGATTTACGTTACGCCGCCGCAAGTTTTTCAGGCAAGTGCTTTATTCACAAAGCACTTGCCTGTAAAGTTGCGGCAGCGTATCGTAAATCACCCGGCGGAATTCAAATTCGGCGGGTAGGGGGCGTGTAACATTTAAATGAAGCGCGTCCCCGCGCCGAACGAACAGCGCATGCGCCGTCCGTAAAATATCCCAGTGTGCATTGCTACAAATGACGTCGCAAGGACGTCATTGGTTTCGACGTGAACGCAAATGACGTCCAGCCCCATTCACGGACGAATTACGCAAACGACAAAACTTTTTAAAATTTCGACGCGGGAACGACGACCATACTTAACATTGGCTGCGCCTCATATAGCAGGGGCAACTTTACGCTGGGAAAAGCCTAACGTAAACGTCGTAAATTTACTGCGTCGGCCGCGCGTACGTTCGGGAATTCGCGTATCTAGCTAATTTGCATACTCGACGCGGAAATCGACGGAAGCGCCACCTAGCGGGCAAAAAAAAATTGCAGTTTAAATCCGACGGCGTAAGAGACTTACTCCTGTCGGATCTAATGGATAGCTATGCGTAACTGATTCTAAGAATCAGTCGCATAGATACAACGGGCCAGATTAGGACTTACGACGGCATACATGGCGCTGCGCCGTCGTAAGTCCTTTGAGAATCTGGGCCACTGTTTATTTATACAACATTATAGACCAGGGTTAGAGCCGGTTCACACTGGGGCGACTTGGGATCCGACTTGAAGTCTCCTCAAGTCGTCCCAAGTCGCGCTGTCGAGAAAAACAATGCAAGCGAATGGGAGCGGTGTTAATACACACAACTCGAGTCGGTCCGACTTCAAAAGAAGTTCCTGTACTACTTCAATCCGACTTGTAGGCGATTTGTACCCATTGATTTCAATGGAAGTCGCCTCCAAGTCTGATCCAAGTCTGATCACTGTCTTAACTGAAGCGACTTTCCAGGAAGAGAACATACATTTCTCAGGCAAACCTCTCCCTTCCCCTCCCTCCCCTAGAGCTGATTGTTGTTTGATTGGCCACTGGAAAGTCTCCTGTCCTGGAGACGACTTTAAGTCGTGTTGTAAATCGCCCCAGATCGCCCTGTGGTTCATGCTCAAGTCGTGTCGGAGTCGCCTCTGAAAGTCGCGCTGGAAGTCGTGTCGCCCTAGTGTGAACCGACTCTTAGGCAACCTTAACCTCCCTGGCGGTATGATTATGTCAGATTTTTGATGCGGAAAGCGGAACATGGAAATTTGGCGTTTTATATTGTAGTCCTATAATTCTTAAAAATACCTCACTTAAATCTGTCCAAACAAGAGTCTAGTAGACATCCCGGGTATGATAAAGTTTTAAACACAAAATCATAAATTATAATACAGGGGTAGGCAACCCCCGGGACTGGTGCCGCAAGTGGCACTCAAATCCTCTTTTGCCAACACTCATCTCCCTCACCAAAAGCAGAGCAGTGCAGGGAAGTGTCAGTGAAACACTATATTTTCAGAAATACCCACGCTGCACTGAGGGGGAGTTACTGTGCCCCCACACATTGTAAAAGATGGGAAACATTGTTTGGTTCTCTAACTTTGCTGTAGCTGCAATTGTCAGCCTTTGTGATGGGGAAAAGATTGGTTGCAGTTCTGATAGTGGGGGGGGGGGGGGGCGGTCTCTGTTTCCAGGAGGAGGAGGACTGTCATTGGCCACTGCTAAAGCCAATCTACTGAACCCCTGTACTCTGTGTCCCTTTAAGCCACAGTCAGTATTTAGTGCAATGAAAATCACACCCAATTTGTGCTGCAGCACTTTTTTCTCAGCTGCGAGGGCCCAACTTATGATCCTGCACACAGGCCCACTGCTTTCAGAAAATGCCCCTGACCTGAGCTCATCACTGCGCATCCATTCCAGATGCTTGTATGTGACATCACATACATCACATACAAACACATGGGCTGGATGCAAGAGGTGAATCAGCAGGATGAGTGTGCCAAGACAGGTAGATGTGTCTCATCGCTGCTTCTTTCGACCACTCTGCATATCATGCATATCATAGATGAAAAGAGGGTACAGCGGTGGAGCAGATGAGCAGGAGGGTACAGCAGAGGGGAAAATGAGCAGAAGGGATTCAGAGGGGACAGAAGAGCAGGAGGGTACAAAGGTGGGGCAGATGTGCAGGAAGGTACAGTGGTGGAAGAGATGAGAATGGGCTTCAGCAGTGGGACAGAAAAGCAGGGCGGTACAGTGATGGGGCAGATGAGCAGGGGGAACAGAGGTGGGGCAGAAGAGCAGGGGGTATAGAGGCAAGACAGTTGTTTAGGAGGTATATTGGGGCATATGAGAAAGCGTGTTACAGTGGTGGGGCAGATGAGCAGATGGGTTCAGTGTTAGGACAGATTAAAAGGTGATTCAGTAGTGAGACAGAAGAGCATGGGGATACATCAGTGGAGCAGATGTGCAGGGGGTACTTTGATGGGGCAGATGAGCAGCGGGTTACAATGGTGGGACATAAGAGCAAGGGGGTACAGTGATGGGGCATATGTGCAGGAGGTACAGTAGTGGGAGGGATGAGAAGGGGGTTCAGCGGTGGGACAGAAAAGCAGGGGGGTACAGTGATGGGGTAGATGAGAAGGGGGTTACAATGGTGGGAAAGATAAGTAGGGGGGTTCAGTGTTGGGGCAGAAGAGCAGGGGGTACAGAGGTGGGGCAGATGTACAGGGGGGTACAGTGGCGGTGCAAAAGAGAAAGGAGGTACATTGGTGGGACAGATGAGCAGGGGAAACAGAGGTTGGACAGATGTGACAGATTAGCAGGGGAGGCAATGATCTGAGGTGTGAAGGTGCATGAATTGGGGCTGATCTGAGGCATGAGTGCAGGATGTTAATTTCTCACTACTACTACTAGTTTACAGCATTTACTATAAAAAATCCTTTTCGTGATTGAGAGTGTGAAGTTGAAATATTTTTGTTATAAAATCGTCACTCTCGATTTCTTTGAAAATATTTTTTGGCACACTGTGCTCAAAAAGGTTGCCTACCCCTGTAATATAATAAATAACTATAAATAATTATAACAAAGAATAATATAATAATAATAAAAATTATTCAATAATGTAATCAAATCAAAAACACTGAAATTTGCTCAGTTGCAGAATTGTCGCTGTCATTACTCTCAGTCTTTGATGACGAATTTCCCCACAAAGCGCTATCGCTCAATTCTGCAAGTGATTCTAATTTATTATCGCTGTTTTCTAGCTGGTCTAAAACCACTTTTGACGTAAACGGACACGTTTTGGTTGCTTTGGACAATCTCCAGTTTCCAGGCAGAAAGAACAGTTTTTATAATATAAAACTGCATGCAGGGCACTGGACAGACCACTAGGGACAAAGGGGATGGATGTGAAACTATTTGATAAAGTAATGTAATCTGTAAGATTACAGTGTACTGTATGTATACTGTGTTTTTCATTTTTTGAATTTGGTGCCAAGCTCCGTCCCCATGTGTCGCAACGCTCGCAGGGAATGGAGCTCGGCACTGTGAATCGACACGGCTCGCAGACACAGCGGGGAGGATATCGCAGGATCCAGGGGACAAGGTACGTAAGAGCTCTACATGGATCCTGCGATGCGATCCCGAGTGTGGCTTGGGATTACCGCTTTTGGTAATGAAAATTCACCCCTAGCCACACTCGGGAATACCGCTAGGAAGGTTAAAGAGGTGGAGATCTACCTTGACAACATGGGTGAAGTCAAAGATCGTCGAGCACAGTGTTGCCCAGTATCACCTCCTCTTACCTGATTTAAACCTCTGATTGCTATACTACCATGTTGCAATCGCGTGCATTGCACAGCAATCATTGATTTAAATTGGGTGGTGAGGAGGCACCATATTGCCTTCTCACTACCTGTCAAGCACACTTGAATCGCTTTTCAGAAGAGCAGCAGTGCCTGCTGCACTTGTGAATGAGCCCTTAGTTGCATTCCACAGGGGTCCCCTTAGGACTCATTCACACGTAAAGTTGGGGGGGGGGGGTGATAAAACCATGCTGTTGAGTTTACCGCCCCCAATCCCACGCCTTTTGCTCCTGAGGCAGCAGCCAAATGTTTACACATGTCTTAGCAGGAATTAAACCCCCTGTTGCTTTGGTGGGTGCAAAAGATAGAACGAGTACAGAAACTAGAAGCAAACATGGTGAAAGGTTTGGGGGATAAAACATATTGAGAGCGACTTCAGGAACTGTGGGCCAGATTCACGTAGAAGTGCGGCGGCGTAACGTATTGTAGTTACACCGCCGCAAGTTTTCATCGCAAGTGCCTGATTCACAAAGCACTTGCAATGAAAACCTACGCTGGCGGCCTCCGGCGTAAGCCCGCGTAATTCAAATGGGCGTGTGCCATTTAAATTAGGCGTGCTCCCGCGCCGGACCTACTGCGCATGCTCCGTTTTGAAATTCCCACCGTGCTTTGCGCGAAGTGACGTAATTTTTTCGAATGGCGACGTGCGTAGCGTACTTCCGTATTCCTGGACGTCTTACGCAAGAAATTTTTTTTTGAATTTTGACGCGGGAACGACGCCCATACTTTAACATGGGCTGTGTAAAGTTAGGGCACCAAAAACGACGACTAACTTTGCGACGGGAAACTAGACTAGCAGCGACGTAGCGAACGCGAAAAACCACCGTGGATCGCCGTAACTCCTAATTTGCATACCCGACGCTGGTTTACGACGCAAACTCCCCCCAACGGCGGCCGCGGTACTGCATCCTAAGATCCGACAGTGTAAAACAATTACACCTGTCGGATCTTAGGGCTATCTATGAGTAACTGATTCTATGAATCAGTCGCATATATACTCTGAGAGATACGACAGAGTATCTGAGATACTCCGTCGTATCTCCTTTGTGAATCTGGCCCTTAATCTGTACAGTCTGGAGGTGAGAAGGGAAAGGGTAGACATGATTGAAACCTTTATATACATCAATAAGGTCCAGGAGGGCAGGGGACAGGGGACACGACCTCGAACTAACTGGAAGAAAGTTTAAAACTAATCTTAGAAAGTATTATTTTACTGAAAGGGTGGTTGATGATTGGCAGACTATCAGCAGAGGTAGTGAGACAGTCAACATTAAATGGCTTCAAACATGCTTGTGATAAACATAGATCTATAGTCAGACAACAAAGTTAACAGAAAAAAAACAACAACCCCCCCCCAAAAAAAAGAAAAAAAATGGGCAGACTCAATGGACTACTAGTCTTTTTCTGCCATCACTTTCTATGTTTCTAATTCCGACCTATTCAAGTCAATTTGGCCCATTTTCCAGCCTCCCGTAACTGCATGCTTCTGCAGGGTCCAAGGGGTTAAAGCAGGTGGTGAGAAGGCTTCACTTCGCATGGGACCAGAGCCAGCACTACAGAGAAGGCATCAGCTTATGGGCCTCTTGCTCTCTACTACAGCTCCTACTTTACAAGTAGTTCCTTTGCATTGCAATAAGTTTGATGCTCTGGAATGGCGAGTCAGCAAGCCCAGACTGCAATCTACCAGTCACCTAGCCACGATCTACTGATAGATCATGATCTACAGGATGCTGACCCCTGTTATGGGCAAATTCACTAAACATTAAAAATGTAATAAATTGAAAAGTAAAAAAGTAACAACTGAATAAACCAAGATTCAAAAGCATTGGCCACAGTTGTTGCAAATACAGTTTATGCCAATGTACATGACGTCTTTATGCTATTCTTTTACAATTTAATCTTGGTGTAAAATTTTCCAGTCACAAGTTTACTGTAGTAGTTAAATAAAATCATGATCAAATTACCGCATGGACATCTCTGGTTACTCATGTACTATCTTCTTGGGAATTTGTGATTTGGAGTAAAGTCCACACCTGCCTGACCTTTGTGTAGTTTAAGGAAAGTCCCATATTATCAGGTCTAATTAATTCTGAATTTTGCTTTATAACAATGCCAAAGCCCAAGGTCTAAGTGCCGTATCTTCAGACCCATTATTTCCATGTAGAATGTGGAGGGGCCTCATCATGCATACATCAAGCGAGGCTCTGTGAAAGTTATTTAAATATTACATTTAATTTAATTTAATAATTTAAATTATGTTTTTTAGTTTAATAAATTACAGGTGACGCTATGTAATGATGTCTGCCTGATTTTGACTTTGCACTACATTTACATGAAAAAAAAAACAAAGAACGCGAACAACAGAAAAATTACTTTGGTGAATTTTCAATCCATCTAAATAGAAAAATAAAAACTTAATAAAAACATAATATACTGCAGCTTACCCATACATGGCTGCATTCGTTTTCCTCTTTGAAGTTTATTTTTGGCCCTTCTTTTCTTTTCTTTTTTTAAATCCTTTATTTTTACTAGATGATCCTGTAAAAAACATACTTCCTGCTCTTGGGTGGCTATGCACATTCACTTCACTGTATGTATGGAAGAATCCATGGTTGTCACATTAGGCAGCTCTTCTAATTTGGACCACAAATAACCTAGAAGGAAGGTGACATTGTTTTATATATCGGTTCAATTTGCTGGTAGATACAAGGCCATAAGAGCTGTGAAATATTGAATAGACTTTCTTAGGATTAAATATAGTAGAAAACACTGGTAATCCCCCCGAGGTGGTGAGCGGTCTGTGCATTGGTTTGTAGTTGTAGTGTTTTCTAGCACCCGAGCAAACATGTAGATAAGGGAAATCTTCAGCAAGGAATACATTGAATACATAGTTAAACTGAAGCTGCCCAAACCTTCTTGAGAGTGTATCTAAATCCTTGAGACATACTTATCTCTGTCCTATTGGTACTATCTCACATGCACAATGCCAGGTAGCTAGGTCTGTGTTACTGTTACTTAGTGCTCAACTTCCAGTATATTGGTAGGTGAACCTGTTTATTGCTGTAGCACTAACCCCGAAGGAGCTGCTGGTTTATATTTTGGGTTTTGCACGTTACCTCTAAGTTCGTTGTCCAGGGAAGAAAGTCCTTAGTAATTGCAATGTCCACACAAGATGTAAAACCTTCAACTGTTCGGTTTTATTTTTGCTGCATAAACTTGTGAAGGACGCAGAGAGTATAGAGAGAAGGGGAAGGTTCAGGGACGCGGTGCAGAATGCACACAAAGTATTCAAAGTTCCAATGTTCGCCACTCACTCCTGAGTGGGTATTGCTCACCCGGATAGACCCCTCTCACATGGCCTAGCAGCCGGAATGATGCACGGACAGTATGGAAACAATCTCTGCCACCGACATCTGAAAAACAGAAAAATGGATAGCCAGGAATCCTCTGCCACAGTATTTCAGTCCCAAACTTCCTGCCTTAAAGCAAAAGAGCCTTTAAGCCAAACCGGCAGGCTGTAAGACAAATTGCTTGGTCTCCTCCAGGGCAGGTCCTCCCCCGGTTTCCTTCGCTAAGAAGCTTCCCCCGCTTGGATGGAGAGCTTGGGATCCCTTGTAGAACAATATGCCCCAGCCAGCATAGCTGGGCCTACTAGATAGGAGCACAGCCTCAGACCAACGTGGTCCCGAGACTGGAATCACGCACACCCACCTCGCACCAGGAGGGCCACGAGGCGAAGGACCCCGAAAAACGGCGTCTGCCCTTAAGTACCCCTTCAAGGCATGCACAGCAGGGCACCACTCCCACTGGGTTGCTGCCGAGAAGGGTCACTCAACACACCATGGTTCGCCCGAATTCCAACATTTGCCTGAAGTGGTAACGCCACTTACAGGCAACAGGGGAAAATCTCTATCAAGCACAACCACAGCTAGAACAGAGGCTAATTTACATAGAATTAGCAAAGTCTGATCACAACTATTGGCTCAGACACCCCTAAATTTACAATAGCGCCCGACTTGCAATATAACCTATATGCAGCTATTGTTATATTACTTAACCCTGTCCCTTCTGGTCCAGGATTCTAAAGAGCCAGGTTAGGCATCCAACGGGCACTCCTGGTAGTTAGAGGTCCAGTTGCATGGAAGATAGCTACTAGGGACCAGAGTAGATTGGCTAACTCCGAGTTCCAGTGCCACACCACATTTTCTGCTGGCGAAAAGCTGGGTTCAAGGCTGGTTGGAGAATGGCTGGAGGGTCTCCTCATCACTACAAAAAATGTCTTCAGGTCTTTGACACCAAGACAAATGCCATATCATGATCATCCGCAGGGGTCCCTGCAACTGGAATTTGCTGCGATGTTAATCTGGAGCACTGTACCTGCAGCTTTAGTGCAATATCCTGTTTGGGGTTATTTCTCATAACCTCATCACCACCACCATCACAAGAATAGCAGCAGAGATCCAATAGGTGGGATAGAATTTATGAACACTCTCTAGTAAAAATAAATTAGGGTATGCACCCTTTATATATAAAATGTGTTTTAAACTTTTGCAGCAATACCATTTCTTCTAATATATATTTACATAATATATCTTATTAAATTTGAAAACAGCTTGTGCAAATACTTGAAACGTGAAAATAAATACACTTTAACAGAAAGCATTTGACTTTCATGTAGGGTGTGTGCCCCAACTGAGTTTAACCCTTTCTGGACCCCCCCCACCGTCGTTTTACGTCGCTAATTTGAAGAGGAATACCATTGTTATGGCAACAGCTAGCCACCCTAACCCCAGTATCCTCTTCTTCAGTGGGCGGTCCACTTTCAGATAAAAGTGGTCCCTGAGAGATCACTTTTATCGGTGGCGGGAGAGGCCCCCCTCCCGCCGCTCTCCGGTGCCCTCTGCCGCTTACCGGAGCCGTCGGTAGCGGCGGAGGCAATCGGGTCCTTATTCCTGCTTGGCATGGAGATGAGTGAGGGGAAGATGCCACCCGTCTCCATATCATTGCAGGACGGAAGTGACGTCAAAACGTCACTTCCGCTCAATGCTCTTATAGAGTCTTTTTTTTTAATGACATTTCATTTTATTTTTATTTTTTATTGCATTTTAGTGTAAATATGAGATCCTTGTAAAAGGAATAAAAGTGACAATTTAAAAAAAAAACAATAGTGTAAAAAATAAAAGGTAAAATAAATAACTAAAAAAAATTAAAACATTTTTTAAACGTGCCCTGTTCCGCCAAGCTCACGTGCAGAAGCTAACACATACGCGAGCAGCGACTGCAAATATGAAAACATTGTTCAAACCACACATGTGAGGTATCGCCGCGATCGTTAGAGTGAGAGCAATAATTATAGCCTTAGATCTCCTCTGTAACTCAAAACATGCAACCTGTAGAACTTTTAAAATTTGCCTATGAAGATTTTTAAGGGTAAATGTTTTTCGCCCTTTCCACGAGCAGGCACAATTTTGAAGCATGAAATGTTGGATATCAATTTACTCAGCGTAACATTATCTTGCACAATATACAAAATAATTGGGCCAACTTTACTGCTGTCTTAATTTTTTATTAACAATTTTTCCCAAAAAAGTGTGCTTGTAAGACCGCTGCTCAAATACGGTGTGATAGAAAGTATTGCAATGACCACCATTTTATTCTCTAGGGTGTTAGAAAAAATATATATATATAATGTTTGGGGGTTCTAAGTAATTTTCTAGCACATTTTTTTTATGTTTTTAACTTGTAAACACCAAATCTCAGAAAGAGGCTCGGTCCTTAAGTAGTTAAAGAAGAAAACCAGGATTAATCTACAGCCAACCAGAATTGTCAGTTCCATAGATGTATATAGGGTTATTGAGTTCACCATATTGCAGCATGAAGAAGACATTTCAGAATCTCTGGATAGAGGACACTGTAATGAAGCAAGTGTAAAGCAGGTTATTACACTCACATCACCCAGAGTCAGAGAACTTCTAATTCTGGAGCCCTTCTTTAATCACCTCAATACTGGGCACTTTCACCCCCTTCCTGCCCAAGCCATTTTCAGCTTTCAGCGCTGTCACATTTTGAACAACAATTGCGCGGTCATGCAATACTGTACCCAACTGAAATTTGTATTATTCTTTCCCCACAAATATAGATTTCTTTTGGTGGTATTTGATCACCTCTGCGTTTTTTATTTTTTGCTCTATAAACAAAAGAAGAATGACAGTTTTGAAAAAAAAAAACAATATTTAATACTTTTTGCTTTAATAAATATCCCCCAAAAATATATAAAAAAGTTTTGGCCGATGTCTATTCTTCTACATATTTTTGGTAACAAAAAATCGCAACAAGCGTATATTGATTGGTTTGCGCAAAAGTTATAGCGGCTATAAAATAGGGGATAGATTTATAGCATTTTTTTTTTCACTAGTAATGGCAGCGATCAGTGATTTTTATCGTGACTGCGATATTGTGGCGGACACATCGGACACTTTTGACACTATTTTGGGACTATTCGCATTTATACAGCGAACAGTGATATAAATATGCACTGATTACTGTGTAAATGTGACTGGCAGGGAAGGGGTTAACACTAGGGGGCGATCGAGGGGTTAAATGTGTACCCAAGTGAGTGATTCTAACTGTAGGGGGAGGGGACTGACTAAGGGAGGTGACCGATCGGTGTCCCTATGTACAAGGGACACAGCATAGGTCTCCTCTCCCTGACAGGACGTGTTTACACACAGAGATCCATGGTCCTGCTCAGTTACTGGGCAATTACTGGGTGCCCGGCGGACATCGTGGCAGCCGGGCACGTGTATCGGGTTCCCAGTGATGTGGCACGCGCGCCCCCTAGTGGCTCGGGAAGGTGAGGACGTCATATGACGTCCTCCCAGCTAGTGGTCAAATGCACCATTTTTAGAAATATCTATAAACTTTCTTGTGAAAAAAAAAAAAGAAATATCTATAAACATACCACAAACATTAATTTTCTTGTGAACTTTTTACAAGCATATCTTTATTTCCTGGAATTAATTGTATTATACATTCTATTATATATCATTCTTTTTCAATTATGATTGCTTTTTGTTCCATGATTTCACCAAGGGAATCTAAAGCCTGAGGCTGACTCTTTTCTAAGTCTCATAACCCTGTTGTTTGGACAGGTCCAAGGCCAGGTACCACAGATAACATATACATGGACATGTCAGGTGTATTAATTTCCTTGTGATGGGAGACTGGGTTCTTCAGTAGCAGTTCAGGTATTGCAGAGCTCAGTGAGTACAGAACTAGTGTGCACATGGTGAGCCAAGCACCCTCCCTTCTACAGGGAAAATTCTACTGTCAGGTGCTGAATGAGCCAGCCTCCCTGAGATCAGCATGGAGCACGCACTGATAAGCCACAGGGAGCAAGTAACTTATCATCTCCTTGATTGTAAAGTGCTGATGGGGAAGATTGGGAGTAAGGAGTCAGGTAGGAAAGGCAGTGCTAAAGGGTAAAGGGGAGGGGTACCATAGTGCGACCTGGGTGCGTAGGTACACCTCTCATCCTGTATAAAAGTGCTGAAATCCTTGGTACCTGCATCCCAACTCCCAGCACCTCACCTCTCCTTTCCCTGCTTCCTCTACCACAGGATCAAAAGGTAAGACATCACTTATTACAATAATTATAGTCTTTACCTGTACATGAGCATAATACTTTCATTGATTCATGATATGAATTGATTATAGCGCTTTATTTAATGTCAGCATAATAAATAAAAGCATAGATAAAATTGTTATGAAAGTCATATATATAAAGGTTATTTCTGGTTGTTTTTTTTGTATTTTTTGCTTTTAAATGCCAAACACTTCTACAACAGCACAAAACACTAAAATGTATTTGGAGCTACAAATAAAATAGTTTACATTTTTACCTTGATCTGATTAAAAAACAGGGATATTTTCATTAAGTTTTTACAAATAGAACTCTCCCTGGATATGATTTAAAGATTAGTCCTTATTCATGTTATGAATTGCTTATGGTGCTTTATTTGATGTCAGCATAATACATAAAAGCATAGATAAAAATGTTTTTAAATAATTTTCAGAGGCACTGCATCACTGCCACACCGTTAGATCCTGTTTTAGAAGACGAAATTGCTTCATTATACCATCTATATAATTTGAGGTTTTTTTTTTTTAGGTCACACACTTCTTTAGCAGTACCAAATAATAAAATATATTTTGAAATAAATATATAACACTTTAAGGCCCCATGTACACTAATGCTGCTAAACGGACATTCAGAGGCAGTTGGACACTAAACGCGGCTAAACGCGGTAATCCACGTTTAGCAGCGTTTCGTTTATAGGTGTTTTTTTGTTTTTGGCCATTAAAAAAAATATATATATATATTTTTTTTTAAACGCTTCTAAATGCAAACGCGGCACAAACGCCACTAAACGTAGCATGTAAATGCGGCAAAACAGACGTGGGTTACTATCTGTCAAGTTAAATCGTTCAGGAGCAGTTGTAAAAACGTCCCGTGTACATGAAGCCTTATTCTCAGTATTCAAAATCAGGCACATGGAGAATAGTTTTTTTTAGACATAGCGCTGTCCCTGGATATCAGTTGTAATTTATGCCTTTTTTATTGATTCATGTTATGAATTGAATATGGTTCTTCATTTGATATCTACTTAATAAATAAAAGTTCAGATAAAAACGATTTAAAATAAATTCAAGGGACACTGCACCGCTGGTACATTGTTACATACTGTTCTAGAGGACAAGGGAAACCAAGGTGTATAAACTTCTATTTAGTTTGTGCCAAATAATTAAATAATACTCATTCTCACTACACACTTTGCAATTAAAATTTTAACAAGAAGCAAAAGTGCAAATACTAATTGTTGCTCTGCTGACAGCAATGTGTAGACAATGGTAACCCCTAACAAACACACAATCAATCAAATACAACAACTTTATTTGTTCTGACAGCTCTTACCTAATCTTAAGTTCCTATGAACAATTGTACTCTATAAATTAATAACATTAGCATTAAATACTTTTTAATGTGTTACTTTTATATTCAGTTCATGGGTATAATTATTTTAGGTTGATTGAAGAATTAGCAAATTTGGTTGGTACAGTGTGCTCACATTGTATTTGGAAATTTCCACACTGTTGAGCAAATTAGTATAAAGGATTGGAAGTGATTGTATTTAAAGTGTCCCTGCCTGGCGTGAACCTGTTGCTTCATTGCATAGTAATGTTCTGTTATCTGCCCCAGTGTTCTCATTTTCCACATTCCTGATGTGCATCAGAGCAGCAGACAAGACAAGGCCACTGTTTATTTAATTCACCTATGATGTGAGCCGAAGTTTTAGTCCTTCAAGCATTTTTTTTCTTTTTTTAAAGAAGCTAATTTTAGACTTTTGGTGCTCGTTTAATTTCCTGATTAGGCACAGGGGATGAAGAATGTTTAACAAGTCAAAACCATTGACTAAATGTTATAGACCAAAGGTAAATGTTGGCAGATTTACTATCTCTGCTGATAACATTTACTGCTACTGTAATTTTATTTTTAAACAAATCAGTGTATAGATCTTGAGATTTAACATAATTTCCAGGAAATCTTGTTATAGAATGGGATGACTATAGATCATGGAAAGCAAGAAAATATGTCAAGAGACTTAGGCCCCGTACACACGTCCGAGAAACTCGACGGGCAAAACACATCGTTTTGCTCGTCGAGTTCCTTGTGAAGCCGCCGAGGATCTCGGCGAGCCAAGTTTCCCCATTGACTAACGAGGAAATAGAGAACATGTTCTCTATTTGGCTCGACGAGTTCCTCTTCGGTTTCCTCGGCCAAAACTGTACACACGACCGGGTTTCTCGGCAGAATACGGCTCCGATCGAGTTTCTGGCTGAATTCTGCCGAGAAACTCGGTCGTGTGTACGGGGCCTCAAAGTGTTCCCCTTTCCTGATCACATTCACCTGAAAATGCTATTTGCTTTGAAGTATTTTGAGTCACTTATTTGAATATGACATCAAGACAACTAGCATTTTCAAAAAGAGGTCTACAATGTCATCCCTATAATTGTCTCCTGATGGATTTTGAGTCAAAAGGTTCAAATTTTAACACATTTAATACAAAGGTTTTTTTTCTCCATGTCTTTCTTACATCGCAGACAAGCCAAAAACGTCTGCTGAAAGCAACTTTTATCTGGCTCCCAAATATTAACTCCTTTAGGAACACTTGTTTAGCTTTACTGACACAGACAAGCCTGAGATAGAAGCAGTAAAGTGCTAGGGGGGGGGGGGGACAGGTAAGGTGGAATATGATAGAGTCACTTTTGCTTTGAAAAGCCATGATTGGTAAAAAAAAAAAATAATGTTTAAAAAATGTGATTAGGGTAATTCTTTATAACCGTCACACCCAATTTTCAAATGATAGAACCAAGAGTAGAACTGGGATTGTGCATTTAGCACCAGAACCAATGCTAAATCAAGACTGAAGCCCCATACACACTATGGCCTCGTACACACGACAGAGTTTCTTGGCAGAATTCAGCGAGAAACTCGGTCAGAGCCGGATTCTGACGAGAAACTCTGTCGTGTGTACACTTTCAGCCCGATGGAGCCGCCGAGGAACTCGTCGAGAAAATAGAGAACATGTTCTCTATTTCCTCGTTGTTCTATGGGAGAACTCGGCCCACCGAGCTCCTCGGCGGCTCCAGGACTGAACACGCCGAGGAACTCGATGTGTTTGGCACGTCGAGTTCCTCGGCCGTGTGTACGGGGCTTCTCAGTTTTCCTGCAGGTTTTTCTCTTCAGGTTTACCAAAACCATCTAATATGAGGTCAAACCTTAAGAGTTTCAATTTGTATGTAATCAGGCAGGCCCTTGCACTACATGGTTTTGGTAAACCTGAAGAGAAAAACCTGCAGGAAAACTGATAGGCCCGGATTCACAAAGCATTTACGCCGACGTATCTCAAGATACGCCTAAAAATAGGCTTCATCCCGCCGATGTAACTTGCCTACGCCGGCGTAGCGTGGGCGCATATTTAGGCTGGACGCATGGTGGCGCTCCCATTGATCAGCCATTCAAATATGCAAATGAGGAAAATACGGCGATTCAAGAACGTATGTGCGCCCGACGCAGGCTATGAGTGGTGTGCGTAAGTTGTATGTCCGGCATAAAGTTAAGCCCCATAAAGGAGGTGTAACCCAGCAGCAGACATGCAAAAGTCTGCACCAAGGAATACAAGCCGGCATATTTTACGTAGTTTACGATGGACGTGAGTCTGGCTGGGCATAGGATACGTTCATGGCGTAGGCAGTGATCCCGCGTATCTTAGGCAGTTGTTTCGACGTGGTTGTGAGCATGCGCAGGGGGATGCGTCCACGGCACGACGCATGCGCAGTTCTTTAAATGTACTTGTCTGGCGCTCGGACCATCATTTGCATGGGGTCACGCCTCATTTGCATGGGTTTGCATGGGTCAAGCCCACTTCCACCTACGCCGGCCTGTGCCTTCAAAATCTACGCCACACTGACGCAGCGTGGGGAGCAATAGCTTACTGAATGCAGTGCTTGCCTCTCTGCGCTGCGTCGGCGTAGCGCACAGGGGGACGCGCTGCGGCGGCGTAATGTGCGCCTGCTGTCTGTGAATCCGGGCCATAGTGTGTATGGGGCTTGAGAAAAAAAAGTGACTGTCTAGGCCAATAGGAAATAACAGGTTTCTTTTACAATATCGCTTTTTTTGCAAATACGATTTGCTTAGACTTAAAAAATGATAAAGCTTATGTAATTTGATTATATATTCCACGTTTATTTAATTTACAATAATTGCCTTCCAGTACTTGACTCCAGCCATAAACATGGATAAAAAGGTACTTTGGAGTTTAATGGTGAAGGATAGCGCTTTAATTTGCAGAGCGCATTGCTTGTATTGCTAGAGTTTGCTTTGCTTCTTTATGGTGAAGGGGCTGTGCTGTTTATGTATATAGGAAGAGCTGCACAAGGGCCATATTGTCCTAAAGGAGAGCTTAAATCATGTGAACACTTGCTTTGCTGGTGCAGTAGTGCTGTTCATTTTTATATGTTGCAATGTTATAATATTTAAATGCTTAAAACAATTACTTGAGTGAACAATCCGCCATAACGTTTATAATATAATAAAAGAGTTAAAGAATACCTGTACCTTTAATGTTACAACTTAAAAATATAAATATACCTAACAAGTACATATAGGCAGTACCCAGCCTCAAGCCGAACTTGGACTGGCCATAAATTTTGTTAACAAAAATAAATTCAAAGGGTAAGAAACAATTGCAACATTTAGGCTCCATTCACACCTAGGCGACAAAACGCCCGACGCCCGATGCTCGATACGCTGGAGGGGCGAATTTCCATTGCTGTCTATGAGATGGTTCACATCTCACGCCGAACGCCGAAACGCTGTACGCCTGCCGCCTGAAAACAAGTCCCGGACCCTTTTTTTCAGGCAGCATTGGCGTTCGGCCATAGACAGCAATGGAAATGATTTGTGAAAAAAAAAAAGTTACACAAATCGCGGCAAAATACGCCGCATACACAATGTGAATGCAGCCTTAGGGTACGAAAAAGTGGTAGGCTGGAAAACTTGAGGAGCCAAGCACAAGAAAAACAAATTATTGGCCGTATAAATACTCACATCTCCTAATACTTAGTGTATATGGGTGAACAGCAACCAGGTGTCCTCAGTGACCACCAAAATAAACATTAAATCTGAAGGGTTGCAGCACAGAGAGCCTACATTATTGTCCATGAATTGCAGCAATGTTTCAATCATCCTTGCCATTTATCAAGCTTAATACTGAAGCTTGTGTAACCATTTAGTAATGGAAAGCCATTGGTGTAACATGCACATGCACAGCATTCTTCAGTACACAAAGTGTAGCAACCCCTAGCAGACATTTCGAAATTGTGCCTGAACAGGTATAATAAATATACCTACAAATGTAAAGCCTCGTACACATGACCGAGGAACTCGACAGGCGAAACACATCGTTTTCCTCGTCGAGTTCCTTGTTAGGCTGTCGAGGAACTCGACAAGGCAAGTTTCTCCATTCCCGTCGAGGAAATAGAGAACTTGCTCTCTTTTTGGCTCGTCGAGTTTCTCGAAAGTTTCCTCGACGAAAATGTACACATGACCGGTTTCCACGGCAAAAAAATATCTCCCAGCAAGTTTCTTGCTGGTTTTTGCCGAGAAACTTGGTCGTGTGTACGAGGCCTCAGGGTTTGCCTTAGTTTGCTGGCGTTTTCTTACATTCATCACTTTTTCTTTTTGCATTGTTTTTATAAGTTATCTCCTCTCTGCTCTATAAATTCTCAGAACCTAGAGGTGATGTTGGTACTGACGAAACTTCCACTCCCAGCTATTTTATAGTGATCACCTGACTGTAATGAGAGTTGTTGTCTAACCCAAACAATTAACTACTCAATCTTACACCCAATAACTTGTATTGCCCGGTGATTTAGTGCATGTAGTACAGTAAAAATGTTCCCACGTACTCCTTCAATGTGCTTTAATTGTATGCCAGGTAAAAAAGAGTTAAGCTGGAGATAGGATTGCCAACTCATCCCTTTAAACCGAAACACATATACGTACACAGGTTCTGAGGCTAATTTAATGCAGAGAAGGCATCAAGTGAGTTTCATTACCACCTTAATCAGCCACAGAGCCTGTGTAATTCATATGCGTTCAGTTTTAAAGGGATGAGGTGGCAACCCAAGGTGGAGATAATAATTATAAATAAGTGGATCAGCAGGTTGAGTAGGATTGACTTGCTGGAAATGGCACAGGATAAACATTGATGATAGAAAAGATTCAGTGTATGTCTATGTAGGCAGGTCTTGGCATTGTCCTCTATACAATTCTCTCCCTTGTTTGGAAAATCTGTGAGCACATCATAGGATATACTTTGTAGAATAATACATGCAATGAGCATAGTGACTGCACCACAAGACTCAGTGAGGTTTATTTATTAAAACTGGAGAGTGCAAAATCAGGTAGAGCTCTGCATAGAAACCAATCAGCTTCCAGGTTTTAGTCATTGAACAAGCTGAAGTTAGAAGCTAATTGGTTACCATAGTTACATAGTTAGTCAGGTTGAAAAAAGACTCAAGTCCATCCAGTTCAACCATAAAAAAAAAATAATAATAATATCATACAATCCCATATACCCAATTCTATACCCACAGTTGATCCAGAGGAAGGCGAAAAACCCCAGCATGATTCAATTTGCTACAGCAGGGGAAAAAAATCCTTTCTGATTCCCTAAGAGGCAATCGGATTTTCCATGTAAAGCTGCACCAGATTTTGCACGTTACAGTTTTAGTAAATCAACCCTGATATCATTATCTGAATAGGCCATAGACCTCAGAAGCTTGTCAGGCCTCGTACACACGACCAAGTTTCTCGGCAAAAAACAGAAAGAAACTTGCTGGGAGAAATTTTTTTGCCGAGGAAATCGGTCATGTGTACATTTTCGTACATTTTCGTAGAGGAAACTGTCGAGAGCATGTTCTCTATTTCCTTGACGGGAATGGAGATAATTGGCTTGTCGAGTTCCTTGACAGCCTAACAAGGAACTCGACGAGGAAAACGATGTGTTTCGCCCGTCGAGTTTCTTGGTCGTGTGTACGAGGCTTCACTCTTGTTTTTTTTTTTATCTTCTCACTCATTTGGGCAAATTTAGATTATGTGCCTCGCTTTCTAATTTACTTTAAGGGCCAGTTCACACCAGACGCAGTTCCGTGTGCTTTTTTGTGCACAAAATGCATGCACAGTGTTTTCCATGTATTCCAAAGGCTCTAGTTGGCTCTAGTTCACACCATGCAGTCAGTTTCTGCACCGGAAACTGACTGCATGGTGTGAACTAGAGCCATTGGAATACATGGAAAACACTGTGCATGCATTTTTAGTGCAGAAAAAATGCACACAAAACTGTACGGAACTGCGTCTGGTGTGAACTGACCCTAATGGTGCATTTTCTGTGAGCACACAAGCTCCTGTCCATACTCCACCTTTTATGTGCTAAATAGTTGTATATCATGTATTTATGAAACTGTTTTCTGTTTTTTTGACTAGTATGCTTACACATGGACAAAGATATGTGGTGGCTCCATAAATTTGGACATGTGTGCATTAGAAGCTGTTTTTTAATGCTGGTATCTGGAACAGTTGTGCAGTTCACCAGGTTTCTGGATTCCCCCCCCCCCCCCCCAAAAAAAAAAACTTTATAGAACCTAATTTCTGACATCAAGGAACATTATTAATAAACATACATCTGGCCAACGATTCTCTTTTTCTCAATAAAAACTAATAATTGCTATTTAGTTGCACAAATATGTTCCTGCATCATAGAATCTTGCCATGCAGTACTTATTCAGTATTCCAGATGCTTAGGGGTTCTCAGTATTGCTTGTCTAGTCCAAATTTCCACTGCCCAGTCTGGAGAAGAGACACTTGAATCTGTGACATTGCTTGTTTTTAGGGTGTGTGTGTGAATTTTACTAGGTCACAAGTTCTTAATCATAAACTGTATAATAATGTGCTAATGCAAAAGAAAATGAAAAACACTGATCAATACATGAAAAATAAAGTCCTACGGTATATTCTTGTCCCGTGTTTGCTAGTACACACACATCAGTAGCTCACAGGCTGTTGTGAAAGACATAGTGACACCAGGAACTCTGTGTGACAAGTCAATAAATCAGGACACTCTATAGCTTATTGTGTGCTCAGAACTCATTAACTTTATAATACAAAGTCTTCTTTGAGAGAATGTAACCATTGTATAAAGGCCATCACATTACCTGATGTACTTTAGAAGTCTGTTCCAGTAAAACAAACACAGATACAGACATTTGGGAATTTCAGAATGAGATTTTGGGAGGAAATGACTTGTGCTAAAATTCCCCTCTTTGGGTCTCAGCTTGAATAAAAAAATGCCAAACCATTGTTGTACACGTGAAAAGGTAAATAAACTAAACATTTGAAAAAATATGGTAGAGAGTTGGCCAGGGAAACCAAAGCAGCATATTGGACACAGAAATATTGTTCCACTTTAGGCAGAGATTTGGTTACTACCTGTAATGGTTGGATTCCATGATTCAAAGAGGAAAGAGTCTTCGTTATGTTAAATGATAATGCGCAACGAGCATTTACAAGAACCAATCACAATGCAACTAAAATTGTTCTACCAGCTGCATACTAAAAGGTGAAGAAATGCTTTTGGTACATGTGGTAGCTGTTGTTTGCACACCATTATTGCTTGGATGCTGCTTTATTGAATAAGCTTGTTGATGTGAACAGGATCTTTGACAAAAAGCTGCTGGGTCGCTGCATCCTACTGATAGAAAGCTTGTATGCTTTTAATCTAAAAATCCCTGCCAGCATTTTCACTTATAAATTGTATTGTTTCCAGAAAATGGCTCCCTTTCCGGAATTCCAGAACCATATTGCTGATGATCTCGATGATGTCAAAAAACAGACGGATATGTCCCTGAATGGCAATACATTCCTTCCACCTGGTAAGTACTATACCTCCAACAAAGTGCCCTGTTAACCACTTAAGCCCCGGACCAATATGCTGCCTAAAGACCCAAGGGGTTTTTACAGTTCGGGACTGCGTCGCTTTAACAGACAATTGCGCGGTCGTGCGACGTGGCTCCCAAACAAAATTGGCGTCCTTTTTTCCCCACAAATAGAGCTTTCTTTTGGTGGTATTTGATCACCTCTGCATTTTTTATTTTTTGCGCTATAAACAAAAATAGAGCGACAATTTTGAAAAAAATTCAATATTTTTTACTTTTTGCTATAATAAATATCCCCCAAAAACATATATAAAAAAAAAAAATTTCCTCAGTTTAGGCCGATACGTATTCTTCTACCTATTTTTGGTAAAAAAAAATCGCAATAATCGTTTATCGGTTTGTTTGCACAAAATTTATAGCGTTTACAAAATAGGGGATGGTTTTATTGCATTTTCATTTTTTTTTTTTTTTTTACTACTAATGGCGGCGATCAGCGATTTTTTTCGTTACTGCGACATTATGGCGAACACTTCGGACAATTTTGACACATTTTTGGGACAATTGTCATTTTCACAGCAAAAAATGCATTTAAATTGCATTCTTTATTGTGAAAATGACAGTTGCAGTTTGGGAGTTAAACACAGGGGGCGCTGTAACATTTAGGGTTCAGTGTGTGTGTGTTTACAACAGTAGGGGGGTGTGGCTGTAGGATTGACATCATCGATCGAGTCTCCCTAATAAAAGGGATCACTCGATCGATGTGCCGCCATAGTGAAGCACGGGGAAGCCGTGTTTACACACGGCTCTCCCCGTTCTTCAGCTCCGGGGAGCGATCGCGATGGAGCGGCTATAAACGAATAGCCGCGCCGTTGTCCCGGATCGCTCCCCAAGGCTTGCCGACCGCCGCATGTACCGGGGGGGGGGTCCCGATCGGACCCCCCAACCGCGTCAAGCAGAGGACGTATAGGTACGTTGATGTGCCTGTCCATGCCATTCTGCTGACGTATATTTAAAGGAGGAGGTCGGCAAGTGGTTAAAGAAGAACTTTAGTTTAAACAAAACCTTGCTGAGAATTCCAATGACTTGGCCATTTTGATTTCTAAATATAACCCAATAAGAGCTAGAATAAGTGCCAATATACAAATTAGATGACCCCTCAAGCCATAATAATGTGTTGTCAGTGACTGTCCTTCTGTAAAATATTTGAGAGTTACTTAATGCCTTCATTGCACAGCAGGCCCATAAGGAATGCTTGAGCCATAGAGAGAAAAGATTTGACATAGAGAGAAAAGATTTGACATAGAGAGACAGTTTCGTTGCTCCGTCAAATCTTTTTTTTTTCTTAAAGATTCTGTTGAATCTTTTTTTTTTTTTTTCTTAGAACATTGGACAGACACCATAAGCCTTCAATGACAGATTCGACCTTAATCAATTTGGATTTTCAGACGAATGCATTTTTTTAACGAAAATCAAAATAAATAAAAACTAATTCAGGAGTAACTAAATACATTTATTTTTCGATTGAAAATGAAATTATAAGACAAAATATTTCAGTGTGCACATGTCTAGTAGACACCACTGCTTACAGGTCCCTGTGCGAGCGGCTGCACTCCTGCTTATTGAACACAGGAGGTCGGCTGCTCAGTACAGGCACTATATAGCGAATGCTCTACATTTTCTGAATGAATGCAAAGCATTCTCTGATTGGGCGAGGCAGGGTGGTGATGTCACACTCTCCACCTGGTTTAATCAAAGAATGCGTTGCATCTATTCACAAAATATTTTATATATGCTTTGCATTGTGCTGAGCAGCCAACCTCCAGTGCTTAGGCCAGTCGCTCAGCATGGGACCCGGAAGCAAGTGGAGATAAGTGGAGTAGTGGGTATCTACTTCAGTGATTTCCAGCTTCAAGGGGCATCGACCAGGTATGGACAGCACAGGACCAACGTAACTATATATATATATATACCTGGAATTTATCTTTAAAGTGTGATTCACATTTGCAGCCAAATTAGGATAACAATTTATATTTACCTACCCATTCACATTAGATAAAAATTGCTACTTACCCTTTTTACTTTACTTTAAAAATCTTATTTAGCTTTCCAATTCTATGTAATGTTAATGCTGTGTACATTTAATCGACAAATATGGCCTCCCCATGTACACATACAATATATATACTGTATAATTTAAAGTCAATATATAAACATTTTTTTTTAACATTAATATGCACTGATAAAATAAAATCAATGATAATAATGCGAATTAACCCCCTTGACGGTATCCCCGAGCGTGACTCGGGGTTGGTTTTCAATGATAAGATCGGTATCCCCGAGTCACGCTCGGGGTGGACGTGCAGAGTGTGCAGCGGCGCGGCTTACCTTCTCGTTGGATCCACAAGCAAGTTACTTACCTTGTCCCTGGATCCAGCGATGCCACCCCGCTGTGTGAGCGAGCGGGACCTCCTCGCTCGATTCACAGTCTCCCCGTGTGCCGCCGATCTCCGTTCCCTGCGACGTTACGACGCACGGGAGCAGAGATCGGCGCCAAATTCAAAAAAGTAAACAAACACTTTACATACAGTATACTGTAATCTTATAGATTACAGTACTGTATGTAAAAAATACACACCCCCCTTGTCCCTAGTGGTCTGCCCAGTGCCCTACATGTTCTTTTATATAATAAAAACAGCCTAAAAACTGTAGATTGTCCAAAAGTGTCCCTTTATGTCAAAAATGGTTTTAGATCAGCTAGAAAACAGCGATAATAAATTATAATCACTTGCAGAATTGTGCGATAGAGATTTGTGGGGAAATTCGTCATAAACAAATAAAAGTAATGACAGCGACAATTCTGCAACTGAGCAAATTTCAGTGATTTTGAGTTGATTACATTATTGAATAATTTTTATTATAATTATATCATTATTTGTTATAAATATTTATAATTATTTATTATATTATAATTTATAATTTTGTTTTAAAAAAAAATTATAACCGGGATGCCTACTAGACTCTTGCTTGGTCAGATTTAAGTGAGTTATTTCTAAAAATTACAGGCCTACAGTATAAAACGCCAAATTTCCTTGCAAAATAATTGTACCGCTTTTGGTACGTAATTCCAGACAGAATCATACCGCCAGGGAGGTTAATAAGATATTGATGATAAAATAAATGATCGCATTCGTTTATGTATCCAAAAGAAAACAAAACGTTTAAAATGTTGTAGGTTCACACAATGGTATTTTCTTGACATATACTAAATGTTTTTCAGACAATACCAGTTTAGCTACTACAGACTTACCACCAAGTTACTCCTCTGTGACACTCACACAAGATGAATCTGAAAAAGAAAAGGAGTTTGATCCATGGGACATGCCGGAACTTAAAAGTACTGGACCCAAGTGGTCAGGTAGGTGTACCAGAGCCTTTTCTCTTATTGCCTTAAATGTTATAGCACAGTTCTTGGTGAAGACTGTGCTTCTTTCACAGCAAACAAAAAAGTGTCTTTTTGTTTTTTAGAAATGAACACAAAACAACGTGTCTTGTCTGTTCTAAAGGCGATTGCTCGGGGGATCCTCTTACTTGGATTGTTGTACTTCTTTGTGTGTTCACTGGATGTGTTAAGCTCTGCCTTTCAGTTGGTTGGAGGTAAGTGGGTGCTACTTTAGTCTAACTATTTGCAACATGCTATAATACAAAGGGGTTGAGAGTATTTTCTCCTATTGCTGCTCTTGAAGAGTTGCATTTAGTGAAGTGGAAACTATTACATCATTTCCTGTACACATAGACTTATGCCCTGTACACACGATCGGTTCGTCTAATGAAAACAAACCGATGGATTTTTTCATCAGATATCCGATGAAGCTGACTTTCATCAGTCTTGCCTACACACCATTGGTTAAAAATCCGATCGTGTCCAACGCGGTGACGTAAAACACAACGACGTGCTGGGAAAAATGAAGTTCAATGCTTCCGAGCATGCGTCGACTTGATTCTGAGCATGCGTGGATTTTTTTTTTTTTATCAAAAAAGTTTTTATTGCTCACAAAACATACAAACAATGAAAGAATGACATCCTACACACTGTATTCCATCAGTCAAAACAGCAAAATTGCAGGTCAAACATCAAAGGTACAAAAAGATTATGTCACATATTCAAAATACCATCACAACTAGTGTAGCATAGTCTACAGAACCCCCTATCCCGCCCACCCTTCCACTCCTCCGCCCTCACCCCCATCCACAAATCCTACCAAGTGACAACTAAAAGTCCCTGTTATTTAGCCTCTGCTCCTACACTCCCCCAAGTAGCCTTACCTGTACCAATTCCAAGGGGCTCAAACCAGGTGACGCAAGCCATGGATCCCATAGTTTAAGAAATTTCCCTGCGTTCCCTCTGTGTTGATATATGTATTTTTCCATTAAGAGTGTTCTACCCAATGCGTGGATTTTTGACCGATGGATTTCCCCACAGACAATCGTTTTTTCTATCGGTTTTTTAACCATACGAAAAATTTAAAACAGGTTCTATTTTTTTCACCGATGGGAAAAAAACTGATGGGGCCCACACACGATCGGTTCGTCCGATGAAAACGGTCCATCAGTACGTTTTCAACCGATCGTGTGTACAGGGCATAAGGGACTGGTAAACTGCAATACATGACATTGTTCTTGAGTTTAAACAAATTTGTGTTTGACACTGGAGGGAGGCCAAACAGTTTAAGGTGGTCATACTCTTCATGTTGGATTTTATAGTTAGGTTACACTTTGGAGATTTTAGTTGGACTAGGATATTAATGTTTATTACAATTACCAACTAACTAGCTAATTAACTAATTAATACATTTAATTCATTTATTTTAGGAAAAGCTGCAGGAGATATTTTCAAGAACCACTCTATTCTCTCCAATCCTGTTGCTGGGCTGGTTATTGGTGTCCTGGTGACTGTCCTTGTACAGAGCTCAAGTACATCCACATCTATCGTGGTCAGCATGGTGTCATCTGGACGTGAGTAGGACTTTTTAATTGTAGAACATAGCTATGTGTCTGTCCCTACTTCTGTGGAGTAGATTATTGCTTCAATCATTGCTTCATGCCCCATTTGCCACCCGGAGCCCTGGGGACCTCTGGGCCCTTTAATAAAAAATAAATAAATATATAGATATATATATATATATATATATATATATTATATTATATTATATTATATTATATTATATTATATTATATTATATATATATTATATTATATTATATTAATATATATATATATTATATTATATTATATTATATATATGTAAAAATGAAAAACATAAATAAAAATAAAAAGAGATTACAAAAAAAGGGGGGGTTGCCATCCGGGACCTCTGGGCCCTTTAATAAAAAATAAAAATATATTAAAAAAATAAACATTTATAAAAAAAGGGGGGGTTGCCACATGGGGCCCTGGGAACCTCTGAGCCCTTTAATAAAAATATATATATATATAAAAAAAAATAATATATAAAAAAAATGTAATTTTTTTATATAAAAAAGGGGGGTTGCCATCCGGGGCCCTGGGGACCTCTGGGCCCTTTAATAAAAAAATAAATATATATAAATATATATATATATATATATATATATATATATATATATATATATATATATATATATATATATATATATGGAAAAATGAAAAAAAAAGAAAAAGAGATTACAAAAAAAGGGGGGGTTGCCATCCGGGACCTCTGGGCCCTTTAATAAAAAATAAATAAAAAAATATATAAAAAAATAAACATTTATAAAAAAAAAGGGGGGTTGCCACATGGGGCCCTGGGAACCTCTGAGCCCTTTAATAATAATAAAAAATATATATATATATATATATATATATATATATATATATAAAAAATAATATATAAAAAAAAATATTTTTTTATATAAACAAGGGGGGTTGCCATCCGGGGCCCTGGGGACCTCTGGGCCCTTTAATAATAATAATAATAAAAAAAAATACATATTAATATATACCTCTGGGCCCTTTAATAAAAAAATAAAAATAAAAAAGGGGGGGTTGCCATCCGGGCCCCTGTGGACCTCCGGGCCCCTTACAGGTGTACTGCCTGTACCCCCCTGATGGCGGCCCTGTTGACAATCTCTATAGTGAGAAGACTTTTTATGCTACATTCGGCCAGGTCAATTCCAGGAGGTGGTACACCAGACAAACAGACACTTCAATTATATATACAGAAAAGGAACTTTATTACCTACCAAAAGATTGTTGGTTTTTGCCCGCCATTCATGTGAGATGTACTTCTCTGTTAGTCAAGAAGGTCACTCTACTAATTTCTGGTTTGGCATTGCTTCTTAAATCTCATTGCCCAAAGGTGATGATGTTGGTGCAATGTCCAATGAGATGGCTGCAGTGTGTCACCTACCTGGCTGTAAAGTATGCAAGTCACAAGACTTGGTTGTGCAGAACTTAAAATTCTTTGGCAGATTAAATTAATAACATATTTTTTAAACTATGGGCCAGATCCACGTAGCGTGGCGCATTGTTGCGTCCGGCGTAGCGTATCTCTGATACACTACGCCGCCGTAACTTACAGCGTATTTTCCTTATCCTGAAAGAATTTGCACCGTAAGTTACGGCGGCGTAGTGTAACTTTGGCGACGTAAGGGCGCACAATTCAAATGAATGTGATGGGGGCGTATTTTATGTTAATACGTCTTGACCCGACGTAAATTATGTTTTTTTTGAACGGCGCATGCGCCGTCCGTGGGGGTTTTCCCAGTGCGCATGCTCGAAATTAACCCGCAACAAGCCAATGCTTACGACGTGAACGTCATTCTACGCAAAGCCCTATTTGTGAACGACTTACGCAAACAACGTAAAATTTTCAAAATTCAAAGCGGGAACGACGTCCATACTTAACATTGAGTACGCCTCATATAGCAGGGGTAACTTTACGCCAAAAAAAGCCTTGTGGAAACAACGTAAAAAAATGCGCCGGCTGGACGTACGTTTGTGGATTCGCGTATCTAGCTAAATTGCATACTCGACGTGGAATTCGACGGAAGCGCCACCTAGCGGCCAGCGTAAATATGCACCTTAGATCCGACGGCGTACTAAGACGTACGCCAGTCGGATCTAGCCCAGCTTCAGGCGTATCTTGTTTTGTGGATACAAAACAAAGATACGCCGGAGCAAAATAGAAGTTAGGCGGTGTATCAATAGATACGCCGTCGTAACTTCTTCGTGGATCTGCCCCTATGTATTTAGCTCTTTGCCTGGAGTTCCACTTACTATTCATAGATAAACAAATTGCTTTAGACTCTTGAGACAAGGCACAGACATGTTTTTTTCCATTGTGCTGTTGATTTCACTATAATATCAGAGTTATCTTTTTTTCTGTTTTGCCAGTTCTAACAGTCAGGACAGCCATTCCAATCATCATGGGAGCCAACATTGGCACATCAGTCACAAACACCATTGTAGCGCTGATGCAGTCTGGCGACCGGAATGAATTTAGAAGGTATAGTATCTACTCCTTTGCCATGACTATGAGACTGACAATCAGATATAGTGAACCTACAGTGTTAATTTAGTCTTCGAAAATATTTCCGTTGACTAAAGCCTCGTACACACGATCGGATTTTCCGCAGACAAAACCTCAGACTTTTGTCCGAAGGGCGTTGGCCAGGAACTTGTCTTGCATACAAATGGCACACATTTGTTGGCCAAAAAACACGAACGTAGTTACGTACTACATGGTTTTTCAGCGCCACCCTTTGGGCACCTTCTACTAATGTTGTTTTTGGTGAGCATTGCTTCTGAGCATGCATGTTTGTACTTTGGATTTTTGTCTGACGGAAATCCGACAAAAGACCGTTGTCCACGTAAAATTTTAAAGCCTGCCATCCAACATTTGTCCGCGGAACATCCTACAACAATTGTGCGATGGAGCTTACAAATGATCGGATTTTCCGTCAACAGGCTGTGTCAACACACAATTCCCGTCAGAAAATCCAATCGTGTGTACAAGGCTTAAGTTAACACTATTTATTCTACTAAATTGAAAAACTATTAAAGCTGTTATCACAATTAAGGACCAGTAAGCTGCAATATATTACAATATAATACATTTGTGTTTCGGGGGTTTAGATATGCTTTAATTTACTCATTCTGTCCCCTTACTGTGTTTACTTGTCATATTAAGACAGTAACACCTCGCTTTATTCCTCAAAAATATGCAGTACAGATACCTTTCTGCTTAAAGCGGAGTTCCAACCACAATTAGCATTTTTTAAATGTATGTCCTTTCATCCTGCGTTTTTATAATATAAATCTGGTCACTTACTATTTTACAATCTGCCGCCGATCCGCATAGATATTCAAAAAAGATAGTTTATAAAACTATATCTACACCGTTGTCATTTTACTTGTGGGCATTGTGAAGCCTACAGGCACTTACTTCCTGGAAGTCTTTGATGGGGAGTGATAATTGGACAGTGCACTGCATCCTGGGAAATGATGGCACACATTTCCCAGGAGCATTAGAGGGAGATGATGTCAGAATCCTAGGTGGTTTCAAAGGCAGATTTCGTGGGACCGCATAGTAACAGGTATTTCCAGATGAGTAAAAAAAAAATGTTTCTTTTTTTTTTTTTTTTTTTGTCGTAAGCTACAGTTTAAAGCAAAATAGTTTTTTTGATGGAACCTCCACTTTAAGGTTTTATCTCTCATAATGTTGAACTAAATCAATATTGATCGACGGTGAGTCACTGATGGCTTTAGCAAATAGATTACTTTTGCAATCCATCAAAAATGTCCTTAAAACCTAAAGCAGTTGTAAAGACACAAGGCTTTTTACCTTCATGCATAGACCTTTTTTGTGTGCAGCAGCCCCCTCTAATACTTACCTCAGCCTCCTCTCGATCCAGCGATGTCCATGAGAGCCTTGCCTCTCCAGGGTCTCACACTCCTAATTGGCTTTTGACAATTTTGTCAATCATAGCCAGTGAGACAATCAGGAGATGGAGGGGCCAAGCCACGGCTCCATGTGTGAATGGACACACAGACCTGCGGTTCGAGAGCACGCCTGCTTGGGTGTCCCTCACAGCACCTGGCAGGAGGGAGGGGCCAGGAGCACCGGCGTGGGACCCAAGAAGAGGATGATCTGGGCCAAACCATTACACAAAGCAGGTAAGTATAACGTGTTTGTTATTTTAGAAAAAACTGAAAAAAAAACAAGGCTTTAATATTAAATATTTAAATTGCATAATACATATAAAATGACAGACTTCTATATTATCTGCGATTAACATGCCATAAGTTGGAATTTCATTTAATAGCGCTCAACTTTTCCCCATAATAGGGCATTTGCTGGAGCTACTGTCCATGACTTCTTCAACTGGCTGTCGGTGCTGATCCTGCTACCCATTGAAATAGCATCAGGATACCTGTACCATCTAACCAATGCCATTGTGGATTCCTTCAACTTAGAGTCAGGAGAGGATGCCCCAGATATGCTGAAGGTTATCACTGAGCCTCTCACCAAAGTAATCATCCAGGTATGAATAAATGTAGGCTTTTGCCACCTTCTTTCAGATTCCTAATGCTCAATTAATCAATAAAAACAGGGCATGCTAAATATGACATTTCTATATTGCAGCTTGATAAGAAAGTCATACAGGAAATTGCCAATGGGGATGAAGCTGCTCAGAACAAGAGTCTGGTTAAAAGAGATTGTGGAACGAAGGTAAATTGTCTGTGATGTCAGAGATGTAACAGTATGGGTAGCAGAGATAACATTCATTATATTGTCCACTGACCCAGGTGGAGTCTAAACCTGAACTGTAGCCATTCAGAAAATCATATGTGATGCAGCTAGAACTATCGTTTTCAGAAAATATAAATTCCTTATTTTTATTAGTTCCAATTACTGTTTTAAATTGGCCCGTACCAAGCTGTCTATCTGCAGAGTGCTAATATAAGCAGTCCTCTTGGGAAGGATTAAAGGGAAACATGCACCGCCCACTCATTACCACTCAGAATATAAAGTGTGAATGTTATGTTGCTGCGGATGAGAGGTAGGAGCTTTTCTGTGGCTTCACCTTTCTAACTCACAGGGGCTACTGTAGACAGTGGCCACAAATATTCTCCTATGGCGAAAACCATAAATGAATTTAAATACAATTCTTTGTTACTCAGAGGTAATATATGCATTGGTCTCCAAACTATGGCCCGAAGGGCCTGATGCAGCTCTATGCTTGCCTTTATTTGGCCCCTGGGGCACTGTTCCTACCACTGCACTAACAATGAGGAATAATTCTACTACTGACATAAACAATGGGACACTATTCCTCCCACTGACACCAATGATGGGGCACTTCCTCCAACTACTACCAGTGATGAGATGTTATTCCACCTTCTACTGACCACCAAGTCTGAGACACTGCCTACACCCACTGATGTTGTGGCACTTTACTACTCTCACAGGCAGGGGAGGGCTGGCAGGGGGGGCAGGGTGGAAATCTCCCCCTGGGCTGGTGACACTATGCACAGCCACCGGCTGCCACTACCAAATGCTGTTTTTGCAGAGCAGGAATATGCCTGCTGGAGCTCTGTTAACACAGGTCATGGCCGCTGCTCACCTCCCACTGTGCAGCTGTGCCTGTGTCAGCTCCGAGGTAGATGGCTGCAGAGCTGAGCTATGTCTCGTCTCACACATAGCTCAACCTCAGCACACACCAGCGCTGACATCCCCTTCTCTCTATGCACAGACACGAGGAGAGATAGAGCTCATCTGCTCCTTCTCCTTCTGAGTCTGCCCTGCCCACACTCCCTGGGCATGTGTGGGCACTGGACAGGAAGTTTGAACCCAAAAAAGCATCAGACAGCCTGCCTGCGCCTCAGCCTCCATCCTTGTAAGCTCATCCTCTCTAGTCTCTCCTGCCTCCCAGTGTATAAAAAGGGGTGCTCTGTGGACTTTGTTAGAGGGGAGGGGGGCAGGCTTTGGTGAGCAGAGACCCTCTTTACACAATAGTCCACAGCATGCACCCTTAAATCAAGTTTCCCAGAACACCCCTTCTGATGTATATGGGGTCTGTGCGGACTCTGATATATATGAGGTCTGTGCAGACTCTGATGTAAGGGGAGGCTCTGTGCGGACTCTGAAGTAAGGGGAGGCTCTGTGCGGACTCTGATGTAAGGGGAGGCTCTGTGCGGACTCTGATGTAAGGAGAGGCTCTGTGTGGACTCTGATGTAAGGGGAGGCTCTATGTGGACTCTGATGTAAGGGAGGCCTCTGTGCGGACTCTGATGTAAGGGGGGCCTCTGTGCGGACTCTGATGTAGGGGGGGCCTCTGTGCGGACTCTGATGTAAGGGGGACCTCTGTGCTGACTCTGATGTAAGGGGGGCCTGTGTGCGGACTCTGATGTAAGGGGGGCCTCTGTGCGTACTCTGATGTAAGGGGGGCCTCTGTGCGGACTCTTGTGATCATGAAAAATCTTAGACGGTTTTCCTTGATGCATAACTTTTCCACGCTCTATGGGCCACTTGACTGGACTTGCCCCCCAGGCCTAAGGCTGCCAGCCCTCCCCTGCTCACAGGCCACAGTCCAGCCCTCCTAAAGTTGGTGGGACAATAAACTAGCCATTTGTTTAAAAAGTCTGTAAACCCCTGGTATAGAGGAATGATAAAATAAATAAAAAATACTATATGAACGTGCATGTTTTCTATTTTACACAGATGTGGGTGAATGCTTCAGTGCCGGGCCCAGAAAACTGTACTTCTAGCAGACTCTGCTGGACAGATGAAAACAATGTGACATGGACAGAGATCCAAGAACATGTCCAGGCCACTTGTAAGTATTTATTCATGTTACTCAGATCATACAGGTCAAACTGCCGGACCTTACACGGGGTCCCTTCTCTCCTTGAAAGGCACTTTGCAAATGGAATTAGGAAAATGTAGAAATAAAAGTGAACTGAAATCTCAAGAGGAAACTTGTTAGGAGAGGCTGCCATTGCTGACCTGGAAGTGCTATCTGCTTGCTGACCATCTTCCTCAATACTTTGAGTCACCAATCTAGAACAATGCAGATAAGAATTACTAGCTTTTCTCCAACTTTCTAGATCTACCTACTTGTTCTGGGTCAGAGACCTGGAAAATATTAGAGCTACTGGATTGACATAACCACCTTGCACTCTCCGGCCCCCCCGAGCCCCGTTTTACTCACCTGAGCCCCGAACTTCCGTGGGCGCGATCCTTTGGCGCATTCCAAATGGCTTGTCGGCTCTTCATTGGTTAGATCTATAGCAGCGCAGCCATTGGCTTCCACTACTGTCAATCAAACCAATGACACGGCACACCGGGGGCGGGGCCGAGTCATACACTCGGCGGCTTTGTGCGCCGACTGTATCACACAGCAGTACGCCCGCAAAGTAACCCTCCCGGGAGAGAGCTTCCCAGAGTGGGATAGCTCTTGTGGGGAGGAGCCGCGAGAGCTGCCGTAGGCCCCCAGAAGAGGACGTTCTGGGCCACTCTGTGCAAAACGAACTGCACAGTGGAGGAAAGTATGACATGTTTGTTTTAAAAAAACTGAACCTATAGTACCACTTTAATGTTTCTCATAACAGGTTTAATTTAAAGGGCCACTTAGCACAAAAAAAAGCTACAAGAATAACAACTATGAAAATAAAAGCGCAATGAGACACCTGAGGTCTATGTCTACTGTTCTGTTTTAGCTGCCACTGCAAGCAAAATTAATAAGCAAAATAAAAGCTTGTATGTTTCTTCTAATGGAATACTAATCTGAAAGGCTTCTCTTTCTTGGAACCATTCACTCCTCAATGTACAACCCTCATTTACTTTTGAAGATTCCCAGTATTTCCAGGACAACCATGCATAAATGTGCCTGAAAGTACAATTATTACAACCCAAGCTTCCTTGTCCACAGATTACAAGAAAACTCAAGGCTTCAAGGCCTCATGGTTAGGCCTTGAATAATGTTTGCGGCCACTGGGCCCCCATTTGAGTGCCATTTACTTACTGGACACAAAATAAAAGACCACTGCTACCATGTACATGGATGCAGAAATTGAACAAACTAGTAATTTTTCTATATTCTATTGTTTAGGTGCACACATATTTGCCAAGGCAAATCTCCCAGACCTGGCAGTTGGACTTATCCTCTTGGCACTGTCACTGTTAGTGCTTTGCACCTGTCTGATCCTAATCGTCAAGCTCCTGAACTCAATGCTAAAGGGACAAGTTTCAGTAGCCATCAAGAAGGTCATTAACACTGGTAATAATACATATTATCTCTTTGCTTTGGTGCTCCTCCTGCATTTCCTTTTGCCATGATATCACTTGGCTAGAGACTGTCTCACTGGGCTCACACAGTGCATTGTGCTTGCAAACACTAGCTTCCCATTTCACCCTGTTGAACATTTTATGCTGCCCATTACCAACACTACTGACTAAATCCGGTGCTACTGGTCTTCAACAATAAAGCGTCATATTTGTACACTAGTCTCTCTACTGCAAGCCTATATGATCATTAGAAAGAAAGAAGAACCCTTCGATATTCGGAGCCTCTGCACCTCTCTAACACTTCCCCTAATTAGTTCCCTTGTCCTTTGTAAGCCTGTTTTTAGGAACACAGGTATCCCCCCCACCACCACACTTTTTACATACTTGTCCTAGATTGCTACAACAGAATGCTGCTCATATACATCAACATTTTAGAGTGCTAGGTACGGCATTGTGTCATAACTAATTTATTGTCATTACACAGATTTCCCTTTCCCATTCTCATGGCTGACGGGTTACTTGGCAATGTTGGTTGGAGCCGGAATGACATTCATTGTGCAGAGCAGCTCGGTTTTCACATCTGCAATTACTCCACTCATTGGTATGATTCATAAATGTGCAGAAGTTTTGTATGTCTTTGAGAAAATCATCATTGAGTGGCTATCATCATTGTCTAACATTTGGCTTGTGTCACCTTGTAGGCATTGGTGTGATTAGCATAGAGAGAGCTTATCCCCTGACGCTTGGATCTAACATTGGAACAACAACGACTGCGCTATTAGCTGCCTTAGCCAGTCCTGGGGAAACCTTATACAACTCTGTGCAGGTTTGTCTTCTTAGTCTTTTATAATCTTTGTTTCATACAATAAGATCCATGGTGTTAAGTCTGCTTCTTCTAGAAAACAAAATAAACAAAATAATGAATGTAATTTGGTATATTGGCGGTGATCCAATGGAAAATTTAGCTTTTTTGTTTGTGAATTTTTTTTAATTAAAAAGTAACACATTTCAAAAGATTACAACGCCGTGTTCTTCCCATCCACTATGTTCAATTTGTAAAATTACAACAGACAGATTCCTGTTTTTAGATGACAGATGTCTGGCTTAAATGTCCCCATAACTGTTATTGGTTTAGCCTCTATATTTGTGACCCAAAGTACATGATGTTAAACTAAGTTTGAAGACGAAACGTTTAATCTCCAGCTGATGAAGGGCATTTTACTGTAATATATACGAGACCATACAATACACCTCCAAAAGAATTGGTCCTGAGGGCTCGTTCACACGTGTGACATACTGCTATTACTCTAAAAAGCTGTGGCTTGCTTTTCAGAGGGCATTTGACAGACAATGAGGAGGTGATATGTCGCACCTTTGCTGCTTGCTTTAACCTTCAAAATGCTGAACCATGGCATCGCAAACACATTCATTGTATGTGGTTAAAGGACAGTTGCGGTTGCAGCACGGCCTTGAATGGGCTGTGTTCAGTGGTAGTATCATCTGCTGAATAGGACATAATGTTTTATTTTGCTATGGCAAAGTATCATAGCTGTTACATGGGTACAGCCCTAAACGACTGCATTTCTGTTTTAAATGCCACCCCATCCCCACCCACCACACTTCCCCTGGCAGCTTGAGTGAAGAAGCCTAACTGCAATGATAGAGAGATTTGGGCAAAAACAAAATCCCCATACAGTGTTTCTGTGCCTGCACTGCATGGGTTAACTGATTGTTTCTGTCTAGAGGATTGGAGAGTGGAGATATACTGCAAAACTGGTCCCTATGGCTCCTTCACCCCACGGTCTAGCGGTCATGTGCAGTGGACTAATCCTGACGTCATCATGCCCATAGACTATCTCTGGATGTGAAGACGTCAGGAACAGTCCACCTCTGAAAGAGGGGGTGAGCTGTTTTTCGTAGAATCGAAGGATCGGGTGAGTATAGGCTCCGTATTCACCCCACGACAAAATGAGCAGTTAACCCATGCCCTGAGTTGGGCTTTACGTAAGGTTTAGATGCTTTTGTTAAAAGAACGACATACAAAGGGTTACCAGTGCTGACAAAATAACAAACACATTAACAATTGTTGATCCAGCAATGAATCGACTACTATTAGGCCTCGTACACACGACCGAGTTTCTCGGCAAAAACCAGCAAGAAACTTGCTGTTTTTTTTTTTTGCCGAGAATACCGGTCGTGTGTACACTTTTTGACGAGGAAACTGTTGAGGATCTCGTCGGGCCAAAAAGAGAGCATGTCTTCTTTTTCCTCGACGGCAATGGAGTAATTTGGCTCGCCGAGATCCTCGACAGCCTAACAAGGAACTCGACGAGCAAAACGATGTGTTTCGCCCGTCGAGTTCCTCGGTCGTGTGTACGAGGCTTTAGAATTAAGGGGGATTTTTCTGTTAAAAAATGAATCCTTTGTATTATAAAGATTTTCTTGCCCTCTATGGATCAGCAGTACAGAGTTCACAAAATCTCCATTGCTTTCATTGTTTTAGTGAGCTGGCTTATATATAAGTACAGTTTCAAGTTCAACAGACTATCCCATGCCAATCTAATCAATCCTAACAAGCATTCAACAAGTTGCACTTGCTAACAGGAGTTCTTTCAGTGTCAGCACATCCAAACTTTGATAAACCGAGTGAAAAAAGACTTTACAACCATTTATTTTTAAGGCTGTTATGTAAAAGACATTCATTTTCCTAATACAATAACTGATTTGCAAATGTAATGCTATCTTTACAATGCTCTTCTTATCAGTTCTGTTCTTACAATGAACTTTGAGCTAAAAAGCAGTGCACAACGCTGCACTCATAGTACCCTATCGAAATTCTATTTGGCTTTAATAAAGTGATGTCTGATTGGATACTGTGGGGGTTATTTACTAAAGGCAAATCCACTTTGCACTACAAGTGCACTGCAAGGGCACTTTCAAGTGCAGTCGCTGTAGATCTGAGGGGGACATGCAAGGAAAAAAAAAAAAAAAACAGCATGTTAGCTTGCACATGATTGGATGATAAAACCAGCAGAGCTTCCCCTCATTTCAGAGCTTCCCCTCAGATCTACAGTGACTGCATTTCTAAGGCCCCGTACACACGATAGAATCCATCCGCTGAAAAATCTCAGCGGATCGGTTTCAGCGGATAGATTCTATGGTGTGTACATTCCAGCGGATATTTATCCGCGGATATTTCCGAATTCCAGCAGATAAAAATTTGTAGACATGTCTACAAATCTATCCGCTGGAATCGGAACCAGCGGATCGATCCGGTGGTCTGTACAGACTCACCGGATCGATCCGTCCGAACCCATCCCTCGCATGCGTCGTAATGATTCGACGCATGCGTGGATATCCTTATATGACAGCGTCGCGCACGTCGCCGCGTCATCATCGCGGCGACGGCGCGACACGTCATCACGATGGGATTTCGGCGCGGATTTCGATCCGATGGTGAGTACACTCCATCGGATCGAAATCCGTGGAAATCCTCGAGAGGATTTATCCGCGGATACAGTCCGTTGGACCGTATCCGCGGATAAATCCTCTCGTGTGTACTAGGCCTAAGTGCACTTGTAGTGCTAAGTTGATTTGCCTTTAGTAAACCAACCCCTCTGTGTTACCATGCTTTGCTTATTGAAGAATACTGACTGACTGCTTGCATAATGCATAACTAAAACCAAGAAAATAATATAATGCACTTTACTAATCCTTATGCCGCGTACACACGATCATTTTTCGGGTTGTAAAAAACTCAGTTTTTAAGGGTCTAGAAAAAACAACGTTTTTTTCAACCCGATCATTAAAACGACGTTGCCTACACACGATCGTGAAAAAAAAAATGCTCTAGCAAAGCGCGGTGACGTACAACGCGTACGACGGCACTATAAAGGGGAAGTTTCATTCGGATGACGCCACCCTTTGGGCTGCTTTAGCTGATTTTGTGTTAGTAAAAGACAATTTGCGCTTTTCTGTCTGTTACAGCGTGATGAATGTGCTTACTCCATTATTAACGGTAGTTTTACCAGAACGAGCGCTCCCGTCTCGTAACTTGCTTCTGAGCATGCGCAGATTTTTCACGTCGTTAAAGCCCACACACGACCATTTTTTACAACCCGAAGAATGACAACGTTAAAAACGTAGTTAAAAAATAGAGCATGTTCGAATTTTTTTGGCCCGTTTTTCAGAATCCGAAAAATGCTCTGAAGCCCACACGCGATCGTTTCAAATGACATAAAAAAAAACGTCATTTTTTTAGAACCCGAAAAATGATCGTGTGTACGCGGCATTAGATGCTGTGGCTGAGTTTGTTTTTCCTTTTCAGGCTTTTTTCCTTCATTTTTCACCTGTTGATCCTGCCAGTAGCACACCTTCTGTTCTAGGGTAAAACGCACATATATAGCCAGATTCACAAATAGTTACGCCGGCGTATCAGTAGATACGCCGACGTAACTCGGAATCTGCGCCGTCGTAAGTTTAAGTGTATTCTCAAACTGAGATACACTTAAACCTAGCTAAGATACGACAGCCTGCGCCGTCATATCTTAGGGTGCAATATTTAGGCTGGCCGCTAGGTGGCGCTTCCGTTGAGTTCGGCGTAGAATATGTAAATGCCTAGATACGCCGATTCACGAACGTACGTGCACTCGTCGCAGTAAAGATACGCTGTTTACGTAAGGCGTTTTCCGGCGTAAAGTTATTCCATCAAATAGCTGGCCTAGTCAATGTTAAGTATGGCCGTCGTTCCCGCGTCAAAATTTTTACGTCGTTTGCGTAAGTCGTCTGTGAATAGGGCTGGACGTAATTTACGTTCACGTCGAAACCAATACGTCCTTGCGGCATACTTTGGAGCAATGCACACTGGGAAATGTACACGGACGGCGCATGCGCTGTTCCTAAAAAACGTCAATCACGTCGGGTCACGAGTAATTTACATAAAACACGCCCCCATCCTCATTTGAATTAGGCGCGCTTACGCCGGCCCCATTTACGCTACGCCGCCGTAAGTTAGGAGGCAAGTACTTTGTGAATACAGTACTTGCCTCTCTGACGTAGCGTAAATACGATACGCTACGCCGCCTTAAAGTTGCGGCGCTCTCTCTGAATCTGGCTAATAGTGTACTGTATTCATAGCGGAGCATTATTGTCACTGGGGAGGTCAGGAAGTGTGTTTGGACTACAGGTCACCTCCCTCTCCTCATCTTCATAGTGCACGGGACACAGGGCAGCCCTGGAATTTTGGACAGGATCACCAAGTATTTTATTTTGCATTTACCAAACTGATAAAAACAAATATGAATTATTGATTTAGAGTTTAAATTCACCTAAAAGTAAAATAAACGTTGTGCTTTTCTCTTTGCAGATTGCATTATGTCACTTTTTCTTCAATATATCTGGGATCCTGCTTTTTTACCCCATTCCCTTCACAAGAATACCTATTCGGCTAGCTAAAGGTCTGGGAAACAAAACAGCCAGATACCGGTGGTTTGCTGTCATTTATTTGATTTTGTGTTTTTTCTTACTGCCTCTAGCAGTATTTGGCTTGTCAATTGCTGGATGGCAGATACTTGTAGGAGTTGCTGTCCCTATTGTGTTTTTGATCATTGTCGTCATTGTCATCAACACTTTGCAAGCCAAATGTCCACGTGTGTTGCCAAACGTTCTGAAGACATGGAACTTCCTTCCCAAGTGGATGCATTCTCTAAGCCCGTGGGATTCTTGGATGAGCCACGCTGCTCTCTTCTGTGGTCGCCGATGTTGCTGCTGCTGCAGCAAGTGTAAATGCTGTAAGTGCTGCCAACCCATTGAAGATGAGGAGTTGTCTCTCGACAAGCCACAGGCCTTGGAATGTCATGAGAACGTGGTGGACTTGAGTGATGAATTACCAAATATCGACAGTAAAGAACAAGGGAAAAACCTGAGCCTTACTTCCTTGTAGGAGAATCTGCCATGAGAACTGTATAGACTATCATTATACTTTCATATTTATTAACGACATGATAAAAATTACTATTTATCTCATACTATGAGTTGCTCTGCCCATCAGGAAGCGCCCAAATAATAACCCGTATTCTCTGTTCTAAGTGAATCAAGTTCTGACTTCTATTTCTTAGCGTCTACTTAATGCTGCCGTCATTATATATACTAATAATGATGTCAGACCCCTATGAACCATTGTTTATTAAATAGAATAAGTAAATAATTGGAGTGTAATGAGAGTGTGACATCATAGCTATAGACGTGTGGAATAACAAGCAACTGCATGTAAATATCACAAGTTCTGAAAGATCTCTGAAAGTCTTTTAAGCCTTTTACACACGATCGGATATCTGATGGAATCTAATCCGATGCATTTTTTCGTTGGATATCCGATGAAGCTGACTTTCATCAGTCGTGCCTACACACCATCGGTCAAAAATCCGACCGTGTCCAAACGCGGTGACGTAAAACACTACGACGTGCTCAGAAAAATGAAGTTCAATGCTTCCGAGCATGCGTCGACTTGATTCTGAGCATGCGTGGATTTTTGACCGATGGACTTCCACACAGACGATCGTTTTTTCTATGGGTTTTTTATCCATAGGAAAAATGTAAAACATGTTCTATTTTTTTTCACCGATGGAAAAAAAATGTTGGGGCCCACTCACGATCGGTTTGTCCGATGAAAACAGTCCATCGGTCCGTTTTCATCAGACAAACCGATCGTGTGTACAGGGCTTTAGGCGCGTACACACGGTCGGTCCATCCGATGAGAACGGTTGACCGATGAAGCGGACTGATGGTCTGATGTGCCTACACACCATCAGTTTAAAAAAACGATCGAGTCCAACGCGGGGACGTAAAACACAACAACGTGCTGAGAAAAATGAAGTTCAATGCTTCCAAGCATGCGTCGACTTGATTCTGAGCATGCACAGGTTTTTAACCGATGCTTTTGCATACTAACCATCGGTTTTGACCTATCGGTTAGGCGTCCATCGGTTCAATTTTAAAGCAAGTGCTAAAGTTCTAAGGATAACTGACCGATGGGGCCCACACACGATCGGTTTGGACCGATGAAAAGGTCCTTCAGTCTGTTTTCATCGGTTTGGACCGACCGTGTGTACAGGGCTTTAGAGTTCTAAAAAGATGGTGGGTAGTTCAACCCATTAGCCCCTATCCTAAAATAAATATATATATTTTTTAATGTAAATAAAGAAGGGATCCTAAACTTTTCTGTGGGAAAAAAAGGAACAATCTTAAAAGGCAATGTCTAAATTGGAGTGACACTGCCTGGTTTGCTGCTGTGTTCCTTTTGTCTTTTGCTTGCTCTTTTATTTTAACGTCAATGCCTGTTTATCTAATGAAAGTCCACCAGAAGAAAAGTTGTTCTTTATAACCAGTAGAGTTTGTCCTACTTGTGAGTTCCTTATAAATCAAGTCATAATAGCAATAGAATTTGAGTGGTTCCATTGCTGGCCAAAGCCTGCCAGCAACACATAGGCAAAAACATAGCCACTTCCGCTTTGCCTAGTTGTTGGTGGTTTTCAAAATCGATCTCTAGCCAAAACCATCCCCATTGTGAACGTTGTTTCTCCAATAACTAGATTTTATTTCTTTTTTTTCCCCATCCAAGAGGTAGAAGAAAAAAAATATCTCTTCAGTTGTCACAGAAATGGGTTCCCTCTATGTGAGATTTCCCGTCTACTACGGTTCTCATGACAACTGTAACATTTTAGATTTGCCATCAATTGTTGCGTTGGGGACAACTGCCTCAAGGACAGAACGTGATGGTGAGTCTTCCAAATAGGGACAACATACCAGAGATTCTAACCCTACCCTACTCTACTCAAAACTAGAATTTTTTTGGCTGAAAGTCTACTTTAGGTGAAAGGCCCACTTTGTGCTACTACAAACCATTTAGGCCCCTTTCACACTGGGGCGGGAGGTGCGGTGGCAGTAAAGCGCCGCTATTTTTAGCAAAATTGCAGCAGTATTCGGCCATTAGCGGTGCGGTTTTACCCCTCGCTAGCAGCCGAAAAGGGGTTAATACCGCCCCGCAATGCGCCTCTGCAGAGGCAAATTGCCGGCAGTATAGTTGCGGTTTCCCATTGCTTTCAATGGGAATGAGCGGTGGAGGAGCAGTATAAACACCGCTCCTTCACCGCTCCAAAGATGCAGCTAGCAGGACTTTTGAAGCGGTCCTGCTAGCGCACCGCTCCAGTGTGAAAGCCCTCGGGGCTTTCACACTGGAGAGACAGCAGCCGCTGTTTCAGGTCGGTTTGCAGGCGCTATTTTTAGCGCAGTATCGCATTCAAACCGCCCCAGTGTGAAAGGGGTCTAAGAGAGGCAGAATCTACGTCTTAACGAATCTGTTGGACTTATTTTAGGAAGAACAATATAAGAGAGCAGTAATGAGTTTTGAATGCTTCCTACAGAATTTAATGTGTACTGTGTACATTAAAATACTTCAGTATAGTTCAGATTATGTACATAGCTCCAGAAAATATTATTTTGAATGTAATGTTCAATGTAAAATATGTGCCTTGTATTACTTAAGCCCTTGGCATTGCGGTACTGCCAGGGAAAATGTAAAAAATGTACGACAATGTTGTTTTGCAATGCCTAATAAATATTCTATAATACAACAATGTCTTAACTGGCCATGTGTTGCACATATGCTGAAAGTATGGTCAATAATTCTAATGTGCGAAGGGAGAGGGCTGGGTGAAATCAGAAGTGTTTTTATTAAAAAGTTTTGCCAATGACACAAACACATGACCTTCAGACTGATAGACTGGGTAGAAACTGCTATTGCGCTCATACAAAATAATACTCATCTATATCTATATTAATAACATTCCCATATACAGGAATAATGTCCTCAAAGAAAATAATAAACAATTGCACATGTGTTGATGTGTTAAGGACAGAGCAGCCTTTACCAGTGGCGTCTCCAGCTTTCATATTTAGGGGGGGGGGCACATGGGGGGACAGGGACAAAAGTAGGGGGGCCAACTATAAAATGCAATTATATATATATATATATATATATATATATATCCTGGGGCCCTTTATTACGATCCCACTATGGGCCCTTTCATATGTTCTGCAGTGAGCTCCCTTCCTACTATACTGGGGCCCCCCAGGGTGGCAGAAAACAAGAGATATATGTCACCAGCACAACAAGAAAACATAAGGGTCCAAAGCAGTGGGAGAACTATCATTGTTGCAAAGGTTGTCTTGCCACCGGGCCCTGGGGTTCTGCCACAGTGGGGATCCCCAGCTGTCCTGTCCCTGCTATTTACAGCGCTGGTCTGGCATCTGTCTCCTTGGCAGCGGCGGCAGTCTATTAGGACCTAGTGCTGGTGACATTATGGGTGCATGCAGGGGAAGGCTGGCACTATTGGTTATAGAGAGCCGAGCCCCCAGCTGGTCACCTAGCAGCAGTAATGCTGTATAACCTTCTCTGTTGACATGCTGATCGGCATGTGATCCAGGTGATGCTCCCAGTCAGATCTAATAAACACAGTATTTATTAGCATCAAGAGTACAACCACATAAATATAATCAACCGTATGTTCAGCAGCCATGTGGGCTCTATGCCTGTAAAGTGTGGGCTTTGATCAATAAAATCACTGATATTTATGACTAGGATTTGACTGGGAGCATCACCTGGATTGCATCCCGATCAGCATGTCAGAGAAGGATCCACTGCTGCTAAGCAACCTGCAGGGAGCTCAACTGTCTACAACCAATAGAGATGGGCTCGGGTGTGTTTGAAATCCCACATGCCCGATCCCGCCAGGAAGCCGACACTCCACAGTGTTAATCAATGTATGGGCTGCCTAAGAGCTAAGACCAGCCATAGACAGTTTAAATCTCAGCTGGTTCAGCAGAAACTGGCTGAGATTTGAACCATTAATGAGCAGATTCTCTTCTAATTATCACTAGTGGTTGCTGTATAGTCACTAGTGATAATCACTGTTTGTCGGGAGAATATAATTGCTGGGCAGGAGGGATATTCCCCTGTCACCACTGTCTGTTGATGGGGGAATCATGCAAGTTTCTTTCCTGCAATCTGTGGATGCAGGAAAGAAATTTGCACCGTATATTATCTGCCTAAGTGAAAGTGAGAGTAAATTGTGAATGTTTTGAAAGAACAGGAGAGGGGGAGGGAGACAGATGGGGGGGAGAGAGAAGGGATGGAGATAATGTAGTTCAGTGATTAGTGTACTGCAGTCTGCAGTGCACACACGTAAACACGGTCCAGGCTAGAATATCTGGTTGTGTGAGCGCTCACATTATGCAGTGATGGCGAGCAGAGGGAGGGGGAGGAATCCCCCGCAGAGCTGACTGGGGACGCTCTCCCTCTCGGGGAGCAAAATACAAAAATTGCAAAAAAAAAATAAAAAATTTTTTTTTTTGGGGGGGGGGGGGGCACATGGTGGGGCACAGCATGATGTTGGGGGGGTCAGGGCCCCCTCTGCCCCCCCCCTAGGGACGCCCCTGGCCTTTACTGATCACAAGGATGTAAATCAAATCATCTTCACCCTGTTTATTACCTTAAATATGCTCCCTCGTACCTGCAATGACACAAACACATGACCTTCAGACTGATAAACTGGGTAGCAACTACTATTTTGTGTTCCCACCAGAAACACAGGTCAGTCTTTTGGTTCCCTTGCTATTATTAATAGTTCCTTTAGAAAGTGCTTTCTGTCATTCAGGCTTTTTACTCTATGCTGCCATCCACTGGTGATTTAATAGAAATGCCATGAGTTTTACTTTCTCCATTAGCAAAACTATAATCCTTTTTTATGGGGTGCCTGATTTTGACATCCCTTACACATGCAACATAAGCTACTGTCCAAAATGAATGGATAACTCTCACCCAAACAAAAGGTACATTAAATAACAATTTCAGGTATTAGTATTTTATACATAGTTACATTAATCCAGTTTTAATCAAACTTACTGGGCATATACCATACCGGGCTGATTACCGTGGAAGTGGGAAATCACTGAAGTAGACACCGCTACTCCAATGATCTCCACTTGCATTTGCGCAGTCCTCATGATAAATCCCTATATTTTGACATGATGGGCCGAGCGCCAGACAGGTACGTATCACGAACTGCGCATGCGCCGTAACATGGACGCATACACAGCACCCCCCTGCGCCTGTTCACAACCACGCCGGCACAACTGCCTATGCTACATCGGATCACCACGTACGGCGTGAACATAACGTACGCCCAGCCAGACACCCGTCCAACGCACAATACGCCGGCTTGTGTTCCCTGGTGCAGACCTGTGCATGTCTGTTGCCGGGTTGCACCTCATTTATGGGGAATAACTTTACGCCGGACGTACAACTTACGCGCATCTCGCGTAGCATGCACCGGGCACACGCACGTTTGTGAATCTGCGTATTTCCCTCATTTGCATTTTTGGATGGCTAATCAATGGGAGCAGCACCATGCGCCCAGCCCATATGTGCGCCCACCCTACGCCGGCGTTTGCAAGCTACGTCGGCGGGATGTAGCCTGTTTTTAGGCGCATGTTGGTTCGTGGGTCTGCCGCACACATACGCCGGCGCACATTTTCACTTACGTCGGCGTAACATGTTATACGTCGGCGTAAGTGCTTTGTGAATCTGGGCCAAAGTGTTTCTAAAGACTCTTTTTTTAAATAAAATAATAAACATGATATTTTCTCCTGCTCTGTCCAATGTTATTACACAGATCAGCCCTGATCCTCCTCTTCCCAGGCAGCGCTCTCGGCTTCTCTTCTTTTCTGAATGCCATCATAGCAAGTGGCTTGTTATGGTGGCATATTTTTTGGCATGCTCCCGAACCAGGTTGAGTGCATCAATAGACACACACAGTGCACATCGTGGCTCTCTGCTCACACTATTTGACTGGCACCTTACTGTAGGGAATGCATTAATAAAAAAAAATAGTTTTAGATTTAAAACCACTTTCAGTATCCCTCAGTAACCATCTAAAGTCCTTAAAAAACACCTTCATGGTCTTAAGGTGGTTGTAAACCCTTACATACCACTTTTTGCTACAGGTAAGCCTATAATAAGGCTTACCTGTAGCTACCCTGCACGGTTTAGGAGATATCCCCCTGTATCTGCATGTGACAAAGTCATCGGCACATGCGCACTGAAGCAATGGCGCGTCATGCCATTGCTTCAGTTAGCCTGTGCTGTTACCGGCGGCTCCCACGCACATGTACGGCAGTGACATCACATGGCTCCAGCGAATCACGGAGCCGGAGTCCGCGGCCCCCGGACAAATATAAAGTACTCTGTGTACATGTACTGAAAAGATAACAGGAGAGTTCAGGGGCTGCTGAAAAAAATGCCCAACTTATTCTAAACATCCGTTTACCAGCAGCAGTGTACATGAGCCCTAAAACAACTCCCCTATATCACCGAAGCAGTTAGCTGTTTACCTGGAGTTCTGCTTTAACCACTTAAGACCCGGACCATTATGCAGGTAAAGGACCTGGCCAGTTTTTGCGATTCGACACTGCGTCGCTTTAACTGACAATTGCGCGGTCGTGCGACGTGGCTCCCAAACAAAATTGACGTCCTTTTTTTCCCACAAATAGCGCTTTCTTTCGGTGGTATTTGATCACCTCTGCAGGGTTTTTTTTGCGCTATAAACAAAAATATAGCGAAAATTTTGAAAAAAAAAACTATATTTTGTATTTTTTGCTATAATAAATACCCCCAAAAAAGATATACATTTTTTTTTTTCAGTTTAGGCCGATACATATTCTTCTACATATTTTTGTTTAAAAAAAATCGCAATAAGTGTTTAACGATTGGTTTACGCAAAATGTATAGCGTTTACAAAATAGGGGATAGTTGTGTGGCATTTATATTAATATTTTTTTTTTTACTACTAATGGCGGCAATCAGCGATTTTTTTCGTGACTGCGACATTATGGCGGACACATCGGACAATTTTGACACATTTTTGGGACCATTGTCATTTTCACAGCAAAAAATGCTATAAAAATGCACTGTTTACTGTGAAAATGACAATTGCAGTTTAGGAGTTAACCACTAGGGGGCGCTGTAGGGGTTATGTGTGACCTCATATGTGTTTCTAACTGTAGGGGGGCTGGGCTGGACGTGTGACGTCACTGATCGCCTTTCCCTATATCGGGGTACAGACGATCAGTGACATTGCCACTGTGAAGAACGGGAAAGGTGTGTTTACACACACCCTTCCCCGTTCTTCAGCTCCTGTGACCGATCGCGGGACACCGGCCGCGATGGGGTCCGCCTATCCCGCGGTCACAGAGCTTCGGACCAGGTCGCGGGCCCGCGCACCACGGCGCGCGTGCGACCCACGGCTGGGCACTTAAAGGGGATGTACAGGTACGTGCCTGTGCCCAGCCGTGCCATTCTGCCGACGTAAATGTGCAGGAGGCGGTCCTTAAGTGGTTAATGAACACATGAGCCTTATTATTATGCAAACATCACTGTGCCATTGCAAGCCTCACTGTGCCCATTTCAAACATCACTGTGCCCATTGCAAACATCACTGTGCCATTGCAAGCCTCACTGTGCCCATTGCAAACATCACTGTGCCATTGCAAGCCTCACTGTGCCCATTACAAACATCACTGTGCTCATTGCAAACATCACTGTGCCATTGCAAGCCTCACTGTGCCCATTACAAACATCACTGTGCCCATTACAAACATCACTGTGCCCATTACAAACATATATATATATATATATATATATATATATATATATATATACACACAGTATCTCAAAAAAGTAAGTACACCCTCCCATTTTTGAAAATATTTTATTATATCTTTTCACGTGACAACACTGAAGAAATTACACTTTGCTACAGTGTAAAGTAGTGAGTGTACAGCTTGTATAACAGTGTAAATTTGCTGTCCACTTAAAATAAATCAACATACAGCCATTAATGTCTAACCGATGGCAACAAAAGTGAGTACACCCCTAAGTGAAAATGTCCAAATTTGGCCTAAAGTGTCAATATTTTGTGTGAACGCCATTATTTTCCAGCACTGCCTTAACCCTCTTGGGCATGGGGTTCACCAGAGCTTCACAGGTTGCCACTGGAGTCCTCTTCCATTCCTCCATGACAACAGAGCTGGTGGATGACCTTGCGCTCCTCCACCTTCCGTTTGAGGATGCCCCACAGATGCTCAATAGTGTTTAGGTCTGGAGACATGCTTGGCCAGTCCATCACCTTTTCCCCTTAGCTTCTTTAGCAAGGCAGTGGTTATATTGTAGGTGTGTTTTGGGTCATTATCATGTTGGAATACTGCCCTGCAGCCCAGTCTCCGAAGGGAGGGGGTCATGCTCTGCTTCAGTATGTCACAGTACATGTTGGCATTCATGGTTCCCTCAATGAAATGTAGCTCCCTAGTGCTGGCAGCACTCCTGCAATCCCAAACCATGACACTCCCACCACCATGCTTGACTGTAGGCATCAGCAGCTGACGTCACTTCACTCCCAGCTGATCAGCCTGAGCTGAAGCTGGTTGAACTTTTTACCCAGGAATCTTGAACTTTGTTGCTAAGTGCTTTTTAGATGTCAGTATTTTGTTTCCATCAAGTGGAATAAAGAAACCTTTTTTTTATCAAAGTACTGCACCATGAAGCCTTTCTTTTTCTCTTCACCCACATGTTTTCCAATTACCTTGTGATTTGGAGACCATCCCCCGAGAGATCCGTCTGAGACAGCATTGTTCCTGGAATCTTCAGAGGAGGAGGGGAGTAGGATTGAACATCCAGATCCAGCCGAGGATATTTCTGTGAGCAGAGCCTGATTGATCCCTCTTGGGTCCTACTGATCTGGTAAGCGGCCACTTACTTACCTTTTGAAGGAGTGTTTGTTATTGAAGATTTTCACATCATCCCTGTAGTCTGGTGGGAGACTGATCTCCCTACAAAGGATTTCATACACGTGGGAAGTCATAACAGGACTTTATGCACATGATTTTATGCAATATATCACTCAGTTGATTTGCCCATTCCTTTTCAGGATTTAGGACATTTGCATCTTTTATTATTTGGTTGCGCACTTATTTGTTTATTATTTTTTCATGTAGGCAATACATACTTTTCTTTGTACTCATCACCTGGTTGACGCCACACACGCTTGACACCATCTCATCACATCCGTGTCCTTAGTCTGCTTGTCTTCAGCAAACATCATCTTTAGAAGAGGCTTCCTTCTGGGAAGACAGCCATGCAGACCAATTTGATGCAGTGTGCGGCGTATGGTCCGAGCACTGAAAGGCTGAACCCCACCCCTTCAACCTCTGCAGCAATGCTGGCAGCATTCAAACATCTATTTCCCAAAGACAACCTCTGGATATGACGCTGAGCACGTGCACTCAACTTCTCTGGTTGACCATGGCGAGGCCTGTTCTGAGTGGAACTTCTTCTATTAAACCGCTGTATGGTCTTGGCCACCGTGCTGCAGCTCAGTTTCAGGGATCTTCTTATAGCCCAGGCCATCTTTATGTAGAGCAACAATTCTTTTTTTCAGATCATCAGAGAGTTCTTTGCCATGAGGTTCCATGTTGAACTTTCAGTAACCAGTATGAGAGAGTGAGAGCGATAACACCAAATTTAACATACCTTCTCCCCATTTACACCTGAGACCTTGTAACACTAACGAGTCACATGACACCGGGGAGGGAAAATTGCTAATTGGGCCCAATTTGGACATTTTCACTTAACGGTGTACTCACTTTTGTTTGCCAGCGGTTTAGACCAGTGTTTCTCAACTCCAGTCCTCAGGGCGCACCAACAGGTCATGTTTTCAGGATTTCCCTCAGATGAAACTGCTGTGGTAATTACTAAGGCAGTGAAACTGATAAAATCACCTGTGCAAAATAATGGAAAGCCTGAAAACAAGACCTGTTGGTGCGCCTTGAGGACTGGAGTTGAGAAACACTGGTTTAGACATTAATGGTTATGTGTTGAGTTATTTTGAGGGGACAGCAAAATTGCACTGTTATACAAGCTGTACACTCACTACTTTACATTGTAGCAAAGTGTCATTTCTTCAGTGTTGTCACATCAAAAGATATAATAAAATATTTTCAAAAATGTGAGGTACTTTTGTGAGATACTGTATATAAATTATATATATATGTGTGTGTGTGTGTAGCGCTACCCCGTAGGAGCCGCTGGTGAATGGGATCCCCCATCCTGCACGGCCAGGAACACCGCATTTACCACAGCACACAGAGTCAGGAAACAGTCCGAGCAGCTTTGTTTTTTTTATTTTGTTTTATTAGAGGATTAAACTTGGATGGGGATGGGCAATATGGGATGCCCATTTGATCAGTGTAGTAACAAAATACACCCGTATATACACTCCTCTGTGTCCTGCACAAAGTTGCTTGCAGATTCACTCCATTCTCCTGTAGCTAAAATTTTGCTTGTGGAACTACAACACCCAGGACTAGCTGGCACTGTTAGTCTAACATAAGGCTCAGTTAGACCAGTAGCAAATGCCTCTTACAAGGAAGAACGTGGGCCCCTTTGGTGTAGCAAAGAAAGTCCTGTGCTTAGTTGCCCCATCTGTAGCTACTGCTCAAAGCACCACCTCTTCAGGCACTGCCAGCGCACCTGGCTGCAGCTGCTCCTTTCTCCTGTCTGTTCCACCACAGTCCTCCCAACTGACTCTGCATTCATCCTAGACTGCTCTCTCCCAGTCCTCTCAGGCTGTCTCTCAGTCCTCCCGTCTATGTTTTACTCACCAGCCCACATGGCTGTCTTCCTCCCTGGAGATTTGTCCTCCTGCTGTCCTCTTCTTGCTCCTGTGCCTGCTGGTCAGGATCTCCCTGTGTGTCTTGAAGAGGGGTCCCTTCACCACCTGAGCCCAGGCCTGAGTCCCCCCCCTTTAGACTAGAGGGTTACTCTCAAAGGCCTCTGACAGCCTAACACTCCATCTCCAGCTTTCACCCAAACTCCATTCTGCCCCAGCTGGGCTGAGTATTTGCCAACCCATCTGTTGGGGATTGGTCAGGGCCCTCAGAACACTCCAGGTAGCTTTTTGTTACTCCACCTCCCTTCTTCTATAAGTTTCCAGTAAGTTTTAGTAGTAGGGGGGAGTCATCCAGGCCTCCTTGGATCTCTGCCTAACCCAGAAAAAACACACAGGCTTGGCTACCAGCCATTTCCGAACAATTCACCTATACTAACAAAAACTCCAGCAACGCTAGGGGCTGCTATATATATATCTATATCTATATATAGATATATCTATACTTACACATATATATCTCTGATTTGCAGCATTCTCCAGTGACACAGCTGTGCCACCTCTCCCTGGCTGCAAGTGAAGGGAGGAGCCACCGTCTGGGGAGAGGTAGACTCCAGCCCGGCTGCTGTACAAGAATATCTTTATGCGCTGAGGTATAAACAGTGAAGAGACTGTTTATATATGGGGATGACAGAAGACAAACAAGAGAGAATAGAACACAGGCACTGTGATAGGCCTGTAATTGCAGCCACAGCCACCGGAGGAGAGCCACCACCACCCAATTGTGACTGACTAGAGTGCAGCCTGGGAACTGTGAATGACTGTGGGGAGCATCTTGGATCTGCGGAAGCCTCTTGGAACTGTGGGGGATTGGGTCCCCAGGAAACAGCCTCTGTTAAAAGGAGAACAGTATGGGACTACAAGTCCCAGGATAATGGTGTGCTGCAGAATAGTGGAAAATGAAGCCAGAGCTCAGGGTAGTCTCACATGGGGAGTGAGAGGTAACTGTTTGTGGGTGCCATTGAGTCAGAGACGCTGTTGTTTTCTTTGCTCACAACAATGTCGGAGTATGACTGTGCTGCTGCATTACCACATAGGCTACAGCTTTTGGAGAGATCCAGTGCCCTAGAGGAGAGGGACGTCACTGGTTTTGTGAGAGGTTACCGCCAACACTGCAGGTTCCCATCATCATAGAGTTGGAGTAAGCTTCCTAACAGACTGCGTTGTGGTGAGAAGCTGCTAGTGACAACCTCCCTAATCTCCTTTTAATGAGACAGCGCTATCCTAACTTGGGACATCATTTGGGGACTAATGACATTTACCATGGGATACAATAGAGCTGAGCATTTCAGTGCAGGACTCTAAACCCCAAAGTTTAATACCCCCCCCCCCCCCAGTCAGGAGAGACTCAAGGGCCTTTTAGCTTTATGCACAAAGTGCAGGTCTATGTTCTCTTTCAATCCAATAGTTTCATACTGAAGGAGTCAGTACAGGAAATACTGCTTCCAGGCAGCAAGGTACCATGGGATATGCACCAATGCCACGAAAAATTTGACAGTTCTGAAGGCAAAAGGGGGTCCAACCCGTTACGAGCAAGGTGTACCTAGTGAAGTGGCCGGAGAGTGTATATAGTGTATAGGGATGAGCTTCGAGTTCGAGTCAAACTCATGTTTGACTCGAACATTGCCTGTTCGCCTGTTCGGCGAACAACGAACAATTAGGGGTGTTCGCGGCAAATTCGAAAAGCCGCGGAACACCCTGTTAAAGTGTATGGGAGAAATCTAAAGTGCTAATTTTAAAGGCTAATATGCAAGTTATTGTCCTAAAAAGTGTTTGGGGACCTGGGTCCTGTCCCAGGGGACATGTATGAATGCAAAAAAAGTTTTAAAAACGGACGTTTTTTCGGGAGCAGTGAATTTAATAATGCTAAAAGTGAAACAATAAAAGTGAAAAATGACTTTCAATTTCATACCTGGGGGGGGGGTGTAAAGTAAGCATGTGAAATATCGCATGTTTCCTGTACATAGAACTGTCCCTGCACAAAGTGTCATTTCTGAAAGGAAAAAAGTCTTTCAAAACCGGCTTTGCGGCTATAATGAATTGTCGGCTCTGGCAATTCAGAGCGAATTCATTCATAAAAAAAAAAAAAAAATAGCGTGGGGGTACCCCCAAATTCCATTACCAGGCCCTTCAGGTCTGGAATGGATATTAAGGGGAACCCCGCCATCAATTTAAAAAAAATTACGTGGGGTTCCCCCCAAATATCTATTCCAGACCCTTCAGGTCTGGTGTGGATTTTAAGGGGAACTCCACCCAAATAAAAAAAAATGGCGTGGAGTTCCCCCAAAAATTCACACCAGACCCCTTATCCGAGCACGTTAACCTGGCCGGCCACAGAAAAGAGGGGGGGACAGAATGCGGCCCCCCCTCTCCTGAACCGTACCAGGCCACATGCCCTCAACATGGCCACATCCTCCCCATGTTGAGGGCATGTGGCCTGGTAAGGTTCAGGAGAGGGGGGGCGCACTCTGTCCCCGCCTCTTTTCTGCGGCCGGCCAGGTTAACGTGCTCGGATAAGGGGTCTGGTGTGAATTTTTGGGGGAACTCCACGCCATTTTTTTTATTTGGGGTGGAGTTCCCCTTAAAATCCACACCAGACCTGAAGGGTCTGGAATGGATATTTGGGGGGAACCCCAGGTCATTTTTTTTTTAATTGACGGCGGGTTCCCCTTAATATCTGTAACGGACCTATGAACTATTCTGCCTACAGAGGACTGCATGACTGGTTACTGAGCTCAAAGGGTTAATTGTAGAGGGACTTTTTCACTGCTAAATGCTAATTGACGCTCTGTTGTGTATTACCAGTTAACAGCCTCTTGCCAGGTGTATGCTAACGTGATGATCTGTGAGTGTATATTGTTCTAAAGGTTAATTGAATTCTATTGAGAAAGGAATGTGCCCGGCCAGGTCATGTTAAGTAGATCTCGGTGCCGGAACGTCTAGAGACTGATTGATTCAAGGAGATCATTGTGTTTGAGTTCTGGTAATGAAGAAATGTTTATAATTAGCTCAAAGAAGGTGATTGAAGCTTCCCCACGGTGTGATGTGTGGGTGGGGACAGTTTGATTGTTCATGTGCCTTGAATACTGTATAAAATCTCAGAGTGAACCATTAAAAAATCAGTCCTGCTTGACTCTGCAAACGTAGCCCGTCTCGTTTCTTGAAAGGGCGTTCGATGGGATATACCGGCGGTACCTGCATATCGCAGCTTGCCAGGGAAAAGGACTTCTCCAACGGCTGAGACCCTCTCACTACATGGGTAGCCGTTACAATATCCATTCCAGACCTGAAGGGCCTGGAAATGGAATTTGGGGGTACCCCCACGCTATTTTTTTTTTTTTTTTATGAATGAATTCACTCTGAATTGCCAGAGCCGACAATTCATTATAGCCGCAAAGCCGGTTTTAAAATACTTTTTTTCCTTTCAGAAATGACACTTTGTGCAGGGACAGTTCTATGTACGGGAAACATGCGCTATTTCACATGCTAACTTTACACCCCCAGGTACGAAATTTAAAGTAATATTTCACTTTTATTGTTCCACTTTTAGCATTATTAAATCCACTGCTCCCGAAAAAACGGCCGTTTTTAAAACTTTTTTTTGCATTGATACATGTCTCCTGGGACAGGACCCAGGTCCCCAAACACTTTTTAGGACAATAAATTGCATATTAGCCTTTAAAAATAGCACTTTAGATTTCAAATGTTCGAGTCCCATAGACTTTAATAGGGTTCTAAAGTTCACACGAACATTTGGTGTGTTCGCAAGTTCTGGTGCGAACCGAACAGGGAGGTGTTCGGCTCATCCCTATGGTAAAAAGTAATTAAAAAATTAAATAAAAAAATGAAAGACTACTTACAACATCCACTGCCCTACTGACACCATCCACTGCCATACTGACCCCATCCTCTGCCCTACTGACAAAATCTATTGCCATACTGACCCCATCCTCTGCTCTACTGACTGACTCCATCTACTGTCCTACTGACATGACCACTGCCCTACTGACACCACCCACTGCCCAACTGACACTGTCTACACATTGTCCACTGCCCTACTAACACTGTCTACTTTTAAGGTAAACTAAGTTCATATTTTTACAGTGACATTAGTTTTATTATGTTTTTCTAAGCTTTCCCAACCATTTAGTTAGGCCTTGCTAGTTAATTACTTTGGTGGTCGTTGATTACTTAAAAAAAAAAAAAAAAGATTTGTCAAAATGTGGATAGTTTGTCAGAAATATTTAGAATTACCCTCTAAATATGTAAATAAAGATCTGAAACAACGTGGTGGGAGTATCTTGGTGCACCATACGCCAAGATACTCCCACCACGTTATTTCAGATCTTTCGTGGCGGGTGGTAGTGGAAGGACCTCAGGTCAACTTTTACATCTGGGTCTACAAGCTTCAAGCTTTGCCTCTGCCTGGCACTTTGCACGAAGAGATACAATGAGCTTACTGTATTGCTTCTTCTTCTCTCTCACCCACAATCAGGTAGTGATTGCCAGGAGAGAGAAGTGCAGGCAGCAGAGCAGCACAGAGCTACCCATCGTCCACTTCCTCTGGTTAGTGTCTGTCTAGACATTCATCAGAAGAAGCCTGCTGGCTGTCTATGTGCTCACTCAGGTAGGCAGAGGGACGAAGCAAGAAAATCGCTTTGTCTATGGCTGGCTTTACTTTGTGAAGATCCCCAAACATGTACTTCCTCAAATTCTGTGCCACAATTGTCACTATACCCTGTGTAGGCACTGCTGTGTCACATTTCACAGAGCCTGCCTTCTAAGCTACAGAGGCGCTGGGAGAAGGAGTTTCAGGAGGCGGAGTCAGTACAAGAAACACTACTTGCAGGCAGCAAGGTACCATGGGATATGTAGTCCTTAGAAATGGAAAGTAAACAGCAGAGGAGAAGCTGCAAAGCATGCAGGGAATCCAGGCAGTTGTGGAAAGAGAAGACCAACAGACAGGCAGAATTCACAATATGAAAAAAGATTTTGTAAGAAAGACTTTCTCGGGTTGGTAAAAATAACTATTGTTTGTATTGGTTTTACAATGCTGATGTATACCGTGACCTTCAATCACAGTACTGACTTTTTACAATTTTATGACAGTATTTTAAATATTTTCATACAAAATTTAGTCTGCAAAATGGATGCTGGAAGAAAATGCTCTGCCTCAATTCACTTTCTAAAAATAGTTACCGTATTTATCGGGGTATTGCGCGCACCCGCTTATAGCGCGCACCCCTAATGTGGACTTGAAATTCCTGAAATTTTTTTTTTATTACTTACCGTTTTGGTGTCTTGCCCGGCATCCTTGTCTGGTACAGCGTCCGTCTGCAGCTTATTTTCTAGAAGTAACATATTATGAGTGATTGCAGAAAAAAGACAATTTTGTCCATCGAGTTTGCCCCCTTTTTTTAATTGTTTTGTATTTTTTTTTTTTTTTTGCTCAACAATTATTAATAGCTACATAATGGCATTGGGTTCAAGCTAAATCATGGAGCAATCTTTTTGGATTGCTCCATAACTTGGCTTGAATCCAACGCCATTAAAATGTTACTGTTATTAATTGTTGGGCAATTGTGAATCACAGCAGGGAGAGTTTCTGTCTCTTTAATTTTGTAAACTAATTATATTTTCACTGTACACACCCTTTCAGAATTTATTATTAAAGGAAAGAGACAGCAATGTAAATTAATAAGGTGAGGCGAGGTAAGGTTGGTTGGCTTTCCGTGTTGCTTTATCAATCTTCCTTGTTAACTCTGCCCAAAACTGATATACAGTAAAACCTTGGATTGCGAGCATAATTTGTTCCAGAAAGATGCTTGTAATCCAAAGCACTTGTATATCAAAGCAAATTTCCCCATAAGAAATAATGGAAACTCCACAACCATTTATTCACAGTCTTTCAGTTTATAGTCCATATAAAAAGATTATAGCAATGTGATAAGTTGTGTAGCCATAAAATGTCCATCCACAAATGGAAGCCTTCACAAGGGGATTAGAGGCAAAATCCATCAGGAGCTACTGAGTATAAAAGAGAAGAGAGGTGCCTTTAAGTGTAGCAATATGTTGTTAAATGTTGTACCTTCATTAAATGTAACCATATTGCTACACTTAGAGGCGCCTCTCTTCTGTTTTATACTCAGTTGTGACATGACGCTACTCTTATATTATAAATTTTTCTCGGCTCGTCGTACATGTTGTACGTTACCGCGTTTTTGTCGGAATTTGGTGTGACCTTGTGTATGCAAGACAGCTTGAGCGAAATTCCGTCGGAAAAACCCGACGGAGTTTATTCTGACGGAAAAAACGATCGTGTGTACAGGGCATAAGGGTCTCCAGGGCCTTTTTGGAAATATTTTACATGGAGACATTAGGAAGTATGACGCCCACAAATTATTTATTAGCCACCAAAAATGAAAATATCAATTTTGGATAGTGATGATTTTTTTTTTTTTAAAGGGCCCTTCTACATCTTCTGGGGTGCCAAATTAGAATAGCACACTGCAAAGCAACAGTGTTAATGGACACTAAATCTGAAGAGACCTGTAGATGTAGTCTGCATTATAAAAAAAACACCCTTAAAATCCATAATATGTCTGGTTTTAGGTTCTTCATTTCTTCCACAAGTGGTCATAAAGGGGGTAATTTACGAAAGGCAAATCCACTTTGCACTACAAGTGCAAAGTGCACTTGAAAATGCACTGAAAGTGCACTTGGAAGCGCAGTCGCTGTAGATCCAGTGCTGTGCTGTGCCTGTGCCCTCTGCAGTGTTATCCTGAAATTATATAATAAAACCTGCCCAACTCCAGCTCACTTCTCAACACTGCAGAACATCTCTCCTCTATATAAGGTAATAGAGGAGAGGGTGAAGTGTTGTGTAGTCCTAACTTACTTCCTGTTCTAGGGTGGCAGCCCTGCTCTGCCATAGATACAGTTGTCACCCTAGGTCATGGTAAACCTGGCAAGATCACCAAGTGAAAACAAAATAAAAAAAAGCCCTAGAAAAAAGCAAATGCAGATACAGCATCTTAGACCTGGGGAGCTGTAGTATATCAATATATGCATACCTCCCAACTGTCCCTGATTTCGAGGGACTGTCGCTGATTTGGAGCAATGTCCCTCTGTCCCTCATTCTCCTCATTTGTCCCTCATTTTGGTCTGATTTATATAGTTGTATATAAAATGCACTTTTTATCTATCAAAAAGTGTTTCCCAGTGCTAAACCTTTAATCTGATTTCTAAATTGCTGCATTTGTAAATTCCAAAAGCCAATGTAAAGAAATAGTAGTGGTAAAAAAAGCACTTGTGGGTTTAACCAATCTTGTTTTTTTGTACAAATCTCCTTTAAGGGGGCGTGGCAAGGGGTGTGTCCTATGCCTGCATACTTTTGCTGATAGGTGTCCCTCATTCCCATCTCAGAAAGTTGGGATGTATTATATATGACATTCTTGTGAATTTAGATATGCTTTATTAAAGGTGTTGTAAAGAAAAAAAATGTGTTCACCTTAATGCAATCTATGCATTAAGGTGGAAAAACATCTGATGACGCTGCCGCTCAGCCTGGCCTCTGATTGGCTAGAGCGGATGGATTGAGAGCAGTGCAGCCATAGGCCGATAGAAACATAGTTGCACAGGACTATGGACCACTGGTTTCACAGTGCTGATTGGGGCAGTACTGTCACAAGGGGACACTCACATGCTCCCCCATACCTGAAAGTATGGGAATTTTTTATTGGGGGGGGGGGGGCTCCCGGTTCTAAACAGAGAATCAGGGAAGCTGCTGGGAAGGGGTGAGGGGAATTAACACAAACCCGTTTCTTTGATCCGAAAGGGCAAACTACTGGTTTGTTGGAAGAACAGGAAATCTTTTTAGTGGATTTTACTGCTCACAAGCTTGATCAAAATCAGTGGTTATCCAGTAAACGAGCTCTAGTAAAAAATAGCAACCACCCCATAACTAACCTTTGCAGCAAAATGGGCATGGAAGGGCATTGCACAGCACAAAAAATGTCCCAGCACACCAACCAGCTAGCCTGCAAAAACTAATTGACCCTGTCTACCATTTCACGTTTAAAAAAGAGGGTTTATTTATGAAATAAACAGTCTCACCAAGGCTCCAGTAGTTGTCCACCTTGAATGACCATCCTGTACCTTGTCAAGCCCATCAATTTTAACAGAAAAAGGAGAAACCACACACCAGGAGGTCCTTGCTCATTGCAATGTATTAAGATATAGGGAATGTCAACATTGCAACTGGGCCTTGGCATTCCGCCACTGTGGGGGAGCCCCAAGACCCAGCATCTCCTCCTCTATATCTGGCTAGCAGCTTACTATGTAGTGGAAGGGGGAGGGTTCGATCAGCAGCTCTGTGGTGCCCGCTGCATCTCAATCTGCACCCTCTGGCTAGCAGTTCACGTTATACAGTGGAGAGGGGAGGGTCTTCGGTATCGGCTTCAGTGAACAAGCAGAGTGATTTACTTGTGTACTGAAGCTGGTGCCTGCCTGGGTCAGAAGCCTCTCCCCTTACCACTTTATAGCTGAACTGCTCGTCGGAGGGGCAGAGGGCGATGGCACTGACACCACAGAGCTGCTGATCAATATGTGCAGGTGAATGGCCATTTGGTGACCAGGATACTGAAAGCAAACTGTTGTGTGTGTTGGGAAGGTAGGGGGATACAGAGAGTTTTGGGGGTTGGAGGTGTGTTGGGGGGGGGGGGTAATTGGAGGTGCAGAGATGTGCAATTGGGTACAGAGATGTGTTAGAAGTGAGGGGGGTGAAAAGATGTGCGGCCGAGTATGTAGATGTGCTGCTGGGGGGTGTTGAGGTGTGCTGGGGAATACAGAGGATGCTGGGAGGTGCAGAGGTGTGTGTGTGTGTGGGGGGGGGGGGGGTTCAGAAGTGTGCTGGGGGGTTACAAAAGCTTGCTGGGTGTATGGAGACATACTGGGGAATAAAGAGTATTCTAGAAGGCCCCAAGGTGTGTGGGGGGTGCAAAAGTGTTCTGGGTGTTGCAAAAGCTTGCTGGGTGTATGGAGACATACTGGGGGATAGGAGGTTCCAAGGTGTGGGGGTGCAGAGGTGTCCTGGGAGGTAACAGAGGATGCTTAGAGGTTCAGAGATGTGTGTAGGAGGTGCAGCGATGTGCAAGGGGGTAGAAATGTGCTGGGGTGCAGAGGTGTCATAGGGGTACATGGGGTTATTTGGGAGGTACAGGAATGTGCGGGGGTTCGAAGGCTTTCCGGGGTAAGTAGAGATGTACAAACGGGTATGGCTTTAGTTGGCTCTTGTAGAACTACACCCATTTAAAAAAAATGTTTTTGGAAAGATTGGCATCTATGCAGGATGGGGTCCCACTGCGGGATCATAATAAAGGGCCCTGGATTAATGGGAAGGACCCCGGGACCAGTGGCAAGGGCCCCGAGATTGGGTCAAAGAGGCTCTTCATGGTGTCTTGCACCAGGGCTCTGAAGGTCCTGGTTTCGCCGCTGAATGGCAACATGTTTTGGGGAATTCCTGCCCCTGTCTCAAGCTTTGAGAAACCTAAATAGGGTCCCCTGACCATTTACATGAAGTCCACAGCAGCCATTCTGGTTCCATTCTAGAGGCTATCTGCATGAAGAAGTGCTTGAGCTAGGGAAAGGCTGCCACCAAGTGGATTTTCATTAGATGCTGCTTTTTGATCGTACAATGTGAATGCATATTTTTTTTTTTTATGAGAGCTAATAAACGAATGCACCTTGTCGGTGGTGCGGTTTCTCTTTCCTTTGTCTTTTACTGTTGTGCTCATAAGTTTACATACCCTGGCAGAATTTATGATTTCTTGGCCATTTTTTTTTAAGATTATAAATGATAACACAAAAACATTTCTTTCACTCATGGTTAGTGTTTGACTGAAGCCATGTATTATCAATCAACTGTGTTTACTCTTTTTAAATGATAATGACAACAGAAACTACCCAAATGACCCTGATCAAAAGTTTACATACCCCAGTCCTTAATACCGTGTATTGCCCCCTTTAACATCAATGACACTTTGAAGTCTATCGTGGTATTTGTGGATGAGTCTCTTTATCTTCTCAGATGGTAAAGCTGCCCATTCCTCTTGGCAAAAAAGAAAACATGTAATATGCTGAAGCTTTTCAATTTATAATAGTAATGGTTGCATGAGTTTATTTTTTAGGCTAAAAACCTAAAACAAAGAAAAAACCTTTTGACTATACATACACTTACTAGCTGTGTTTGTGTCTGTTGGAGTTATTCTTCTCACTTCTTTTCCCTATGACATAAAAATAAGTCAGGGCAAATCTCCCCCATGAGAATACAGACAGCCAGTTCTAACCCTACCCTAATTTATCCAACACATAATACTATTTATAGTTGGATTTATACTTTAAAAGAGACATTGTTATCTTGCCAATTCAGGACAGGGCCATAGTTCCTCTCAATGGCCCACCCCCAATGAAAGGTATACTCACCTATAAATTCTCCATCACCATTTCTCAGTATAGGAGTCCACAATAGGTAGGTTTCAGAGTTGGATGATGTTGTAGCTTACCTGGGTGGGTGCTGTCAGGGCCGGCCCTACCATGGGACCCGATGGTACCATTGTACCAGGCAGCACTTTCAGGGGGGCAGCAAATTTCCTGCCTGCACGCCATCCCATTCCGCAAGCTCCACTCTCCACTCCACTGTGGGGCTAATTGCCGCCCAACCGCTCCTCCCGTTCCGCTCTCCGCTTCACTGTGGGGTTAATTGCATTAATAGAGCCATAACAGGTCCTTTTTATACTCCTATATACATGTATAGAGCCATGATAGGTCCACTTTAGTTATCAAGATATAAAATAATGGATGTGGGGGCATTTTGGTGAACGTAATTTTTTTTGGGGGGGGGCAGCATTTCATTCTTGGTACCAGGCAGCACAATGTCTTGGGCCGGCACTGGGTGCTGTTACTGTCTCTCCACATGTGACATTGTTCAGACCTTGCAATTGGCCCCTCAGGCCCAAGCACAGTCACACCGGGTAAGTCACATGACTCCCTTTCCCAAAAACTGTAAAGCCTTGTACACACAAGCGGAATTTACGACGGAAAAAGTCAGATGGAAGCTTTTCATCACATATTTTGTCCGTGTGTATACCCCATCGGACTTTTTCCTTCGGAAATTCCAATGGAATTAGATAGAGAACATGTTCTATCAAAATTTCTGTTTGTCTGGATGCAGTTCTGACGGACTAAAAATCATGCATGCTCAGAATCAAGTCGACGCATGCTCGGAAGCATTGAACTTCACTTTTCTCGGCTTGTCGTAGTGTTGTACGTCACCGTGTTCTTCATGGTCGGAATTTGGTGTGTCCGTGTGTATGCAAGACAGCTTGAGCGAAATTTCGTCGGAACTCCGTCGGAAAAACTGTCGGAGTTTATTCCGATGGGAAAACCGGTCGCGTGTACAGAGCATAAGTCCCATTCCATTACAGAAACACATAAAGAGCTCTAACAAAGCTGTATTGTGGCAAAGAAATGTGGATGGGTGAGCATTACTTGCTGGTGGGTTGTCTATCGGTAGGCAAAGTGTTTCTTTAATTTATAAGATATGGAAACATTTCACAAGAATTTCAAATGACCTTGTTTCCTAAATATAGCTAAGAAATGCTCCAGGAGATGTGTTTTACAATGTGGATTACAAAGTTCACCTTGTCGTACCATCATACAGTTCATTATGTGCACTCAGTGCCTGAGCCACTGGCTAATGTGTGACATATACAGCACTGTTGAAATAATAATCAATGTTAAAAGGAACTACTGTGAACTGGAAAAAACTGGCTTGTATTTACAGGGAGTGCAGAATTATTAGGCAAGTTGTATTTTTGAGGATTAATTTTATTATTGAACAACAACCATGTTCTCAATGAACCCAAAAAACTCATTAATATCAAAGCTGAATATTTTTGGAAGTAGTTTTTAGTTTGTTTTTAGTTTTAGCTATTTTAGGGGGATATCTGTGTGTGCAGGTGACTATTACTGTGCATAATTATTAGGCAACTTAACAAAAAAAAAATATATACCCATTTCAATTATTTATTTTTACCAGTGAAACCAATATAACATCTCAACATTCACAAATATACATTTCTGACATTCAAAAACAAATCAGTGACCAATATAGCCACCTTTCTTTGCAAGGACACTCAAAAGCCTGCCATCCATGGATTCTGTCAGTGTTTTGATCTGTTCACCATCAACATTGCGTGCAGCAGCAACCACAGCCTCCCAGACACTGTTCAGAGAGGTGTACTGTTTTCCCTCCTTGTAAATCTCACATTTGATGATGGACCACAGGTTCTCAATGGGGTTCAGATCAGGTGAACAAGGAGGCCATGTCATTAGTTTTTCTTCTTTTATACCCTTTCTTGCCAGCCACGCTGTGGAGTACTTGGACGCGTGTGATGGAGCATTGTCCTGCATGAAAATCATGTTTTTCTTGAAGGATGCAGACTTCTTCCTGTACCACTGCTTGAAGAAGGTCTCTTCCAGAAACTGGCAGTAGGACTGGGAGTTGAGCTTGACTCCATCCTCAACCTGAAAAGGCCCCACAAGCTCATCTTTGATGATACCAGCCCAAACCAGTACTCCACCTCCACCTTGCTGGCGTCTGAGTCGGACTGGAGCTCTCTGCCCTTTACCAATGCAGCCACGGGCCCATCCATCTGGCCCATCAAGACTCACTCTCATTTCATCAGTCCATAAAACCTTAGAAAAATCAGTCTTGAGATATTTCTTGGCACAGTCTTGACGTTGCAGCTTGTGTGTCTTGTTCAGTGGTGGTCGTCTTTCAGCCTTTCTTACCTTGGCCATGTCTCTGGGTATTGCACACCTTGTGCTTTTGGGCACTCCAGTGATGTTGCAGCTCTGAAATATGGCCAAACTGGTGGCAAGTGGTATCTTGGCAGCTGCACGCTTGACTTTTTTCAGTTCATGAGCAGTTATTTTGCACCTTGGTTTTTCCACACGCTTCTTGCGACCCTGTTGACTATTTTGAATGAAACGCTTGATTGTTCGATGATCACGCTTCAGAAGCTTTGCAATTTTAAGAGTGCTGCATCCCTCTGCAAGATATCTCACTATTTTTGACTTTTCTGAGCCTGTCAAGTCCTTCTTTTGACCCATTTTGCCAAAGGAAAGGAAGTTGACTAATAATTATGCACACCTGATATAGAGTGTTGATGTCATTAGACCACACCCCTTCTCATTACAGAGATGCACATCACCTAATATGCTTAATTGGTAGTAGGCTTTCGAGCCTATACAGCTTGGAGTAAGACAACATGCATAAAGAGGATGATGTGGTCAAAATACTCATTTGCCTAATAATTCTGCACTCCCTGTATAGGTTTGCATAATACCACTATTCCTAGTAGACTGTAGACTCAGTGGCCCGGATTCAGAAAGGAGATACGACGGCGTATCTCCTGATACGCCGTCGTATCTCTGAGGCCCCGTACACACGACCGAGTTTCTCGGCAGAATTCAGCCAGAAACTCGATCGTAGCTGGATTCTGCCGAGAAACTCGGTCGTGTGTACACTTTTCACCGAGGAAGCCGACGAGGAACTCGTCGGGCCAAATAGAGAACATGTTCTCTATTTCCTCGTTGTTCAATGAGGAAAGTTGGCCCGCCGAGATCCTCGGCGGCTTCAACACAGAACTCGACGAGGAACTCGATGTGTTTGGCACGTCGAGTTCTTGGACGTGTGTACGGGGCCTCAGTCCGGCCATCGTATCTATGCGCCTGATTCAGAGAATCAGTTACGCATAGATATCCCTAAGATCCGACAGGTGTATCTTAGGCTGCATTTTCTGGCTGGCCGCTAGGTGGCGCTTCCGTTTGTTTACGCAAGGAATATGCAAATTACTATTTACGCCGATTCAGAAATGAACGACCGCCCGGCGCTTTTTTTTTTTACGTCGTTTGCGGTCGGCTTTTTTTCGGCCTATAGTTACCCCTGCTATATGAGGGGTAGCTAATGTTAAGTATGGCCGTCGTTCCCGCAGTGAAATTTGAAATTTTTACGTCGTTTGCGTAAGTCGTTCGCGAATATGGCTGGACGTAATTTACGTTCACGTCGAAAGCATGACGATTTGCCGACGTTATTGGATATTTCCACGGACGGCGCATGCGCCGTTTGTTCAAAACGTCAAAAATGCGGGGTCAGTACTATTTTACATAGTACACGCCCCCAACCAGCCTATTTTTAATTAGGCGGGCTTACGCCGGTCCAGTTACACTGCGCCGCCGTAAGTTTAAGCGCAAGTTGTATGTGAATACACAACTTGCTGCTCAAACTTACGGCGGCGTAGTGTATCTGAGATACGCTACGCCCGCCTAAAGATAGGCAAAGCTCTCTGAATCCGGGCCAGTGTCTTGGAACAAGCTTCTCACACCTTAAAGTAGATTAAAGCCTAGTACGCACTATCCGTTTTTTTTGTTTTTTTTTCAACTGAGCGAGCTGAACGGAAACAAACTGACAACTCAGGTCGAAGCCACTGTACTAACAGTCCGGTGTTAGTACAACAAACTCCCCTGTTGAGCTATTGTGTTGGCTACTGGTTTTCCAGCATATGTGTTCAACAGAAGCCAGCCGGACGGCCAACTCCTGTCGGACTTGCTGCCATACACACAAGCCAAATGTCAGCCAATTTTTATTGAACCAGCCAATGTCGCCCAACATTCAGCCCATGTGTACTAGGCTTAACTGTAGCAAGCTGGCAAACAGCTCATCAGTTTATAGCTAACAGAAGAGATGCATAATGAGGGAGCAAAACACGATCAATCTATATAATAAACTTGTTTCCCAGTACTCAGTCCTGTTAACCAGCTAAGCTAGCCAATTAAGGCCCACTTCTAACATTTTGAAAAAAAGAAGAAATCTGAAAAAAGAATAAATAAAATCTAAATAATAATAAATAAAAATAAAACATTACTGCCATTAGATGAAAGGTCAGAAATTTTTATTTGCTGGCCTCGTACACACGACCGAGTTTCTCGGCAAAAACCAGCAAGAAACGTGCTGGGAGATATTTTTTTGCCGAGGAAACCGGTCGTGTGTACATTTTCGTAGAGGAAACTGTCGAGAAACTCCACGAGCCAAAAAGAGAGCATGTTCTCTATTTCCTTGACGGGAATGGAGAAGATTGGCTTGTCGAGTTCCTCGACAGCCTAACAAGGAACTCGACGAGGAAAACGATGTGTTTCGCCCGTCGAGTTCCTCGGTCGTGTGTACGAGGCCTTAGTTATGTGTCCTTTAATGTACCCCAAGAATTCGATATTACTGGCTATATCCTATTTTCATAAGAGGAGATGCCGAAATGCAGTTTAACCGAGGGGTGGGAAACAATGCTGATGGCCCACAAGAAAAAAAATGGGTCAGGAAAGCTTGGCAAGCTGAGAGAGCAACTTGTGGCATAAATAAAAAGTGATAAGTGCAACTTCTAAATGGGTATAAAAATAAGCGTAATAAATATGTGCAATCCAAAAATGTGGTAGGATGGTAAAATCTAAAATGTTCAATGTTAATGTCCAAACAGATAAAACCAAATGAAAAATAGTCCTGGATGAATAAATAAATAATGCTTGCAAAAAACATATCAAAAAAGTGTGCTCCTTGCAAAGTGCTTCTTATACAGATCCTCCTTAAGTAATGTGCTCACAGAGCGCTTACCTCATCGATGTGTAAAATGGGCCTTACAACTCTCCCAGACGTCTAGGTAAACCAGAGATAACTAACGCTTGCTCTCTGTAGAACCGACAGCTCAGGTAAAGGTCCGTGATAATGTCAGCAATACCAGGTAGAAACACAACTCGCACATGCAGTTAAGGAAAAAAGGGGGACAAGCCTCTCATGATGTAAATTGTATAAATAAAAGGATTTATAAAGCCAAATGGACGTGTAGCACTACCCCCGAAGGAGCTGCTGGCTTGTTTTGGGCGGCATGTTACCTCATGTTTCTCTGATGCCTAGGGGTGTTTAGTGGAAGTTGTAGTAACGGAATGTCACTCGAACCTTAGGGAAAAGTCTCTCCCACAGACACTCCTGGTAAATGAACAGCGGAGATAATCCTCCTTAGCAGACTTGGCATCTGGTACGACTGACGGACGGCCAACATCCAGCCTTTCAGTGTCCGGTTCCCCTGGTCCCCGATGGATGGTCAGGCCCCTATCGGAACACCAGCCGCTCTTGGTACTCCTCAGGCAGACTCTCCACCATACGGCCTCCTCCAACTGGACAGATGACCCAGGACCTTCTTAAGTGGGACCCAGTCGATTACTGAGTCCCCAAACTGCAGATCAATTGCTCGTGGTCCCGAAGCCAGGATCCTTGCATTGCACGCGCAACCCTGGCCCAGAAAGCCCGGAAAGACATTCGCCGGGGTGGCGTGAGGTGGCTACCCTAAAGGTGGGCGCCACATGAGGCGAGACCCAGGAAAATGGCATCTGCCTCATAAATACCCTCTCCCAGCATGCATAGCGAGGCCAAACCCTCCTGATAGGCTGCTGAGCAAGAGCACTCAATCCTTGACTCCACTGCTGCCACCTGCCAACCTGGGGTGAGATCAGCACCCCAGAAACCACAGAATGGACCACAGCACAGCCAAAGCTGAGACAGAGACCCAAATTTGAACAAATCAACATGGTCAGAGTTGACTAACTCTCTGACCCCCTCTAAATTTAACATAGCATCGGTACTGGAAAGTGACCAGGCGCTACAGACGCTTACATAAATAAATCAAAAACAGGCAAATAACAAAACCGTATGCTTGTGGCATGTTACACATGAAACAGATGAGGCCTGAACATTCACCTGGTAGAACTTGAATAGGAAATTCGCCCCAAAAAAAAAAATACAAAATTTACTGTAGAAGCTGCTAACTTTTAAAAAACATTCAATTACTATTTCAAGGATATAAAAGTGTCCTCACCCTGGCCAGATCTTGGGGTCCACGGTGCTGGCTTCCCACTGCACATGCGCCAGTAGCGCTTTGCTTTTGAATAATCCCGCTGCCTCATGGGACCTGTGATGTGTCTCAGGAGGTTGCAGGCAGGGGGACAGAAATGGTACCGGCTCCAAGAAAAAAAGGAAGAAAAAAACAAATAGTGGTTGAGGAGGAGAAAAACTGAACTTCCTGTTTAGGTGAAATTCCAGAAGTGAACAGAAGTGAACAGAAGCTCAGGTTGCAGCCTTGCGAATCTGAGAAACAGAAGCCTGATGCTGAAAGCCGATGAAGCAGATTCAGATTCATAATAACATAGATTCACAACTAACAGATTCATAGTAACATAGTTAGCAACAATACGCAATTTAGCAGGGTAGAGCATAGCATATACCACTTCATATTTCCTGAGACGCCTTTTAACATCCGTGAACTGGGCCCGCCTACGTTGCACCTCTGCAGAAAAATCGGGATAAAAGCATATCCTGGTATTATCTATTTTCATAAGGTTGCCCTTGGTTCTGGCACACTGTAAAATAGCATCTCGGTCCTTGAAGTTCAGGAGTTTAAAGAGGAATGGGCGTGGGGGTGCACCAGGCCTCGGAGGCCTAGCTGGGACTCTGTGAGCCCTTTCCACAGCAAACATTTTCGAAAAGGCCTGGTCCCCAAACGTGTCGGTCAGCCAGCCTTCAATGAAGGCCACAGGGTTCTTGCCTTCTGCTTTTTCTGGGATCCCCACCGCCCTTATGTTGTTCCTTCTCAGTCTGTTTTCCATGTCCTCTAAACGGGCAGTATGACCAGAGGAGTGGGACTGTAAATGGTGCACTTCCCTCAACAATGGCGCCACATCATCCTCCACATTGCTCATCCTCCCCTCTAAATCAGCGGTGTGGTCACGGAGCTTTTGCATGTCATGCCTGAGCAGATTAACCTCCAATTTCACCCCCTTAATTTCTGTGGTCAAAGCAGTAATGGCCACTTTGCAGGATGTAACTGCTGATAATACATCCCTCAGAGTAGGTTCCGCCGTAGGCCCAGAGGGACCCGGCTCCTCAGCGGTTGCAGGGAGGGGGGCCTGTGTACTCACTGCGTCCCACGTGGCGGTATCCGCGGCGTCATCGGACCAGATCAGTCCCGAGGCCTCCATTTCCTCGCGCTCCGATCGATCTGTGTGCAGATGGTCCGACCGAGGAGGGAGATCCTTAGTCCCCGGCTTGGTGAAGAGCCGTATAGCCGCCTCCTTAGCCGAGCGCGTGGAGCGGGCGCCATCTTGTGCAGCATGGTCTGCCGCAGACGGGAGGTCTTTTACCCTTCGGGACATATCTACGTGCTGTCTCCGGGTCACCACAGGATAGCGAGCCTGTTCGGGTCCAAGGGAGCCAGGCAGTGAAGTTTGCGGGGTTGTAGGATGGATGTAACAGGATCAATTGCAGGATACCCGGCGGAGCTAGAGCTCAGTGCGTCCTACTCCATCGGCTGCAAGCCACGCCCCCCATAGTAACATAGTTAGTCAGGTTGACAAAAGTCCATCTAGTTAAACCAATAAAAAAACAAAAAAAAAACACAAACAGAAAACATTCCATATACACAATTCTATACCCATACTGACGGTTGCAGATCTGATAGAGTGTGCCTTAACATGGAAAGAAGAAATATTATCCTTTAGGCTTTAGGCTATAGCCTGTCTGATCCAACTAGCAATTGTGGAGCATGAAGCAGAGAGACCCCTGCAGGAACCTTCAGGAAGCACAAAGATGAAATCTGATTGCCTAAAAGAGGCAGTAGCTGTGAGGTAAACTCACCTCAAGACAGCGGAGAGAGATATCCTGAGGATATTTCAAAATAAGATGCAGAAAATGAAGGGCAATAGCCTGGTTAGGGTGGGAAGCAGAGACAACCTATCAGGAGGATAGATGCCTAAGGCCCCTTCCACACAGGGCGGATCCGTTGCAACGGTCCGCCAGCTCAGTGGGAGATCTCTCCGTTGATCTCCACTGAGCCGGCAGATGACTAAGCGGGGAGGAGCTTGTCGAGTGCCGCTGCTTGCTATGGAGAGATCAGACGAAAACGGACAGCATGTCTGTTTTCATCAGATCTCAGCCGATCGGATCTGCCAGGACGGATGGCGAACGTATCGCCATACGTCTGATTTTAGGGGATCAGATCGGATGTCAGCGGACATGGTCACCGCTGACATCCGACACTCCATAGACTTACATGGCGCGTCCGTTCAGGTCCGCCGACTTACACGGTCCGCCCGTGTAAAAGGGGCCTTAGGCATTAATACAACTTTCTCCTTGTGCAACCTTACAGGATAAAGATACTAACTTAAAGACTCTTAGCCAGATACAAAGAGAGTAACGCCGGCGTATTAGTAGATACGCCGTCGTAACTCTGAATCTGCACCGTCGTAAATTTTAGTGTTTTCTCAAATTGAGATACACTTAAATCTAGCTAAGATATGACCGTGGGCATGGTCGTATCTTAGCTGTCTATTTAGGCCGGCCGCTAGGGGCGTGTTTGCTGATTTAGGCCTAGAATGCGTAAATCAGCGAGATACGCCTATTCACGAACGTACGCTTGCCCGTCGCAGTAAAGATACGCCGTTTACTTAAGGCGTTTTTAGGCCTAAAGTTATTCCACCAAAAAGATGGCGCAGCCAATGTTAAGTATGGACGTCGGAACCGCGTCAAATTTTAAAATTTTTGCGTTTGCGTAAGTCGTCCGTGAATGGGGCTGGGCGTAATTTACGTTCACGTCGAAACCAATAAGTCTTTGCGGCGTAATATGGAGAATGCGCACTAGGATATGTCCACGGACGGTGCATGCGCCGTTAGTTCAAATTGTCAATCACGTCGGGTCACGATTCATTAGCATAAAACACACCCACCTCTTCACAATTTGAATTAGGCGCGCTTAGGCCGACACATTTACGCTACGCCGCCATAACTTAGGACACAAGTGCTTTGTGAATACAGCACTTGCCTCTCTAACTTACGCTGGCGTAGCGTATATGAGATACGCTACCCCTGCCTAACGTTAGGCTCATCTACGTGAATCCAGCTATCTCTGTGCAAAGATGATGGCAACAGGCAAAGCCACGTTTTAAGCAAAGTCAGACAAGGTAATATCCCTATTAAGTTCAAAATGTGACTTCTGCAAAGTCAACAGAATCAGACTGAAGTCCCAAGATGAATGGCAAATGAGGTTCAATGTAGAAATGTTTTAAATAATTGCATCTGAGGGGAGAACCTCTGGGGGAATCTAGGATGGAAAAGGACCTGGGGGTCCTAGTAGATGATAGGCTCAGCAATTGCATGCAATGCCAAGCTGCTGCTAACAAAGCAAACAGAATATTGGCATGCATTAAAAGGGGGATTAACTCCAGTGATTAAAACAATAATTCTCTACAAGACTCTGGCCGGCCGCACCCAGAGTATGCTGTCCAGTTCTGGGCACCAGTGCAAGCACTGAACTTATTCTCTCTGAAGAATAGACACTTGAGAGGGGATATAATTTCAATTAACAATTACCATACTGGTGACCCCACAATAGGAATAAAACTTTTTCACGGAAGGGAGTTTAACAAGTCACGTGGCCACTCATTAAAATTTGAAGAAAAGAGGTTTAACCTTAAACTATGTAGGGGGTTCTTTACTGTAAGAGCGGCAAGGATGTGGAATTCCCTTCCACAAGCGGTGGTCTCAGCGGGGGGCATCGATGGTTTCAAGAAACGATTAGATAAGCACCTGAACAACCACATCATACAGGGATGTACAATATAATACTGACATAATCACACACATAGGTTGGACTTGATGGACTTGTGTCTTTTTTCAACCTCACCTACTATGTAACTATGTAATCAGAAGTGTGCACAGGGGGAGAAAAGTGAACTACTTCCTGAAAAAAAGCTTTACCTAAGCAATGAGAGGCCAAAGGTGCTATAGTAAACTTTTAAATGCTGATTCACACCAGAATAGAGAAAAGACAGAATTCACCCCATTAAGTCCTTTCTGGGGTGAAAGTTCCTCATTCCACATCCAACAAATCAGGTCTCCCAGGTGCAAGGCTAGATATTCTGAAAAATCTAATTATTTTATGAGTCCTCAAGAGAGTAGGGACGACCGATTCTGAAGGACCCCTGTCCGTCAGGACAACCATGCCATTAAAACCAGTGACCAAGAAGCAGGATGGATCACTGGCTCTTGGAACAGAAGATCTGGACAATCCGGAAAAGATTATTCCATGAGTTTGAGTATGTCTGAATCTTCCTAGTGCAGTTCAGTGTGATCAGAATCACCAAAATACCTTCCACTTCGATTCTGTTGAGCAGACAAGGGGAAGCTGGAGAGGCTTGTTCGCACAGATCAGGTTCAACTGATCACATGGAGTCACCAGAGCATCCAGGCCTGAGGGATCCCTGGACCTGGCAACAAACCTGTCCATTTTTTTGTTGATTCTCAACGCCAGTAGGTCCATGTCCAGCATCCCCTATCTGTGGCAATGGGCTTGAAGGACCTTTGGATTAAAAGATAATTTCCCCGGATCCAGATGCTAATGACCAAGAAAGTCTACCTGCCAAATTTTCATGCCTGAGATGTGGACAGCAGACAAGGTGAGAACATCAAGTTCTGTCCAAGAAAGGCTCAAGTCCACTTTCCTTTGAGTGGGTCAACTTCATGTGCCCCCTTGATGATTTATGTAGGCTACAGACATGGCATTGTCCAATTGGATTGTCGATGGGTGTCCAGCATTAAAGAGAATATCAAATCGCCTTAAGTTCCAAAATAGTATACAGTTACATAGTTGGTAAGGTTGAAAAAAGACACCAGTCGGCACTGTTTATGGGTTTTTAAACAGGAGGTTGTCCGGGTACCCTAAAACACGGATAACCTGTACACAGAAAAGAGCCAGGACCCAAGCAAAAACGTTGTTAAAGCATGGGCAGCCATGGAAAGGCCATAGAGAGGTGTGACAAATTGGTAATGCTGATGGCCAAAGAAAAACACAGATAGTGTTGATTATCCGTAAAGCTGAGAATGTGTAAAAAAGCATCTGCAATGTCTGTTGAGGCCAGAAAATCCCTGCAAGGTGGGAGGCAACCCTATTTGAAGAATTTTTGGAACCTGTTGATACAAGATAAGAGTCTTTAGATCCAGAATGATCCAGACTCTGCTTAGTATGGGTTCAAGTAGACAGAAATATGGCTGACAGACATCGGTGCTTCATCACTGGAAAGTGGCCTTGGAACCAGTCTTGGCTGGTTTGAAAAGCAACATCTTCTAAATAAAGTATGGACCAAAACGATGGCCAGTTGCTCCCACACACCTCAAGGGGGTCTAGAGAACAAAATGCACCCTGGGCTAAATTCTTAATAGGCTTCTGCCCTGTATTTACCATAGAAGATCTAATACACAGGAGAAACTGGATATTCCCCATCCTGGCTTTGTCCTCCACAGAGGGAATATCCCTGCAGGGGTCTTTGAGGATAGGGCTCTTCTGCAGCCAAACCACTTCCCTGGACTTCATAAAGCACCCTCTGGTTAATGCTGCACATTGCACTACAAGCTAAGGAGAGTACATACAGCAAGATCCAGTGTATGGCAGCAATATTACAGACCTGCCCAGCCTCATCATTCCTGTCTTTGTACAGTCCCCCAAGGCTCTACCAGGGAGTTAACCAATCCAGAAGGTGCATAAAGAGCCTAAGTAACTATAGTATAGCAGGAGTCTTGTTAGAAGACTAGTGGAATTATCAGAGAGACAGAGCTATACCTCCATAGAAGAAGGTAAGCTTCTATAATTAGCGTGAAGAGGACCATCACCTAAGGACACTAGCAAAAACTGAAGCTAGATGGGAGTGGATATATTGGAGGCTGTCCTTGCTGCCTTCCAGTTTTACCAGTATCCTCACCTGAAGGGGGCTGCATTTCATCCAGCCTGTGTCCCATAGTGAAAAACTAACAAAGGCATTTTTGTGTACATTTAAAATATGGAGAATTCATGATTGCCCTACCAGCATGGTATAATATGATAATATGTTATGTTAACAAACTATAGTTTATCCACTATATTTTCATTTTATATGTAGTTGATCTGATTCTTTGCTCTGAATATGTTTAAAGCTGTTCTATAAAGACCTTGATAATGAATCCCGTTTTATGGCTTTTCACTTGTCATATGTCCAAAATAATACTGAGCTTTTCCATGACGTTAAAATATGACATACAATATAACTGAAGTGTTAACCTGGAATGTTTATTAAGCCCAGTTGCCAAGAATAGTATTTTACTGCTTGCCTTTTATTTTTTTTTTATTAAAGTGATTGTAAACCTATTTTATTTAATAACAAACATGTTATTCTTACCTGCTCTGTGCAATGGTTTTGTACAGCGCAGCCCCAATTCTCCTCTTCTCGGGTCCCCCGCCGGCCCTTCTGGCTACTTTCTCCTGCTGAGTGCATCCTAGAGCAAGTCGCTTGCTATGGGGGAACTCATGCAGGCTTGATCCCAAGCCGCGCTCTGTTTCCCTTGGCCCTGCCCCCACTTTTTGTTCACTGGCTGTGATTGACAGCAGAATGTCCAGTGAGCAGGGAGAGGACAGAACAGCTGCTCTCAGGTATAGCGCTGGATCGTGATCGGGCTCAGGTAAGTACAAGGAGAGGGGGTTTGGGCAGCTTCCTATGGAGAGATTTTTTTACCCTAATAAAAAGAATGCATTAAGGTTAAAAAACCTTCCTTTGTGCCTTAATACCATGACCTAGTGTGTACACTGTTTTTAGCACAGATCACGCTGTGCAAAAGCGCAATGGTGCAACAGCACACGCTGGAAAAAAAAATCAGCAAAAATTAAATACATCCATATTTCTGATCGATTCTGCTGGCTTAGTGCACACTAATGCTCTTCATACTTCAGTTAAACAGACTGATAATATACACAATTGCATTAAATTATACGTATAGCTAATATTTGATTTTAGTTTTGGGTAGAGTTGGAAAGGGTTGAAGCCATTCGTTTTTTTTTGCCGTCTGTGGCCTGTCAGAGAGACTTCCTTACACTTCCTATCATGGAGACACAGAAAGTGAGAGGAGATCTTTACACAGAGGGGAAATCACTGGAATAGGTGTTCCCACCCACATCTCCCTTTCTTTCTCCCACTTACCAGCACTAATGGGGGCACTTTTCCACTGACCACCACTAATGGGGGCACTTTTTCACTGACCACCACTAATGGGGGCACTTTTCCACTGACCACCACTAATGGGGCACTTTTTCATTGACCACCACTAATGGGGGCACTTTTCCACTGACCACCACTAATGGGGGCACTTTTCCACTGATCACCACTAATGTGGGCACTTTTCCACTGACTACCACTAATGGTGCACTTTTTCACTGACCACCACTAATTGGGGCACTTTTCCACTGACCACCACTAATGGGGGCACTTTTTCACTGACCACCACTAATGGGGGCACTTTTTTACTGACCACCACTAATGGGGGCACTTTTTTACTGACCACCACTAATGGGGGCACTTTTCCACTGACCACCACTAATGGGGGCACTTTTCCACTGACCACCACTAATTGGGGCACTTTTCCTCTGACCAATAATGCAATGGGAAGTTTCTCTATTGGCCACCAAAGTGAGGGACAGTAAAATGTGTACCTTTATGGATATAATTATGTGTTATTAACTATCATAGATTACATATTTTGCCATAGAGAGCAGTCATATGTGTTAAATATGTTATGTGTGCTACAATCTTTTTTATTTCTCAGCTTGCTGCTCATGCTAAAGTGCAGTGAATGTAAAAACAGTAATTATTAGCAAGGATTCCTCCAAATAAAAAAGCAGAGAAAGACTGATCTAATCTCTTAAGCCTCTTACACACGATTGGACTTCCATCAGACAAACTCGTGAATTTTGGACTTCCATCTGACTTTTCCGTGGATTTTTGTCCAAAGGGCGCTGTCCGTGAACTTGTTCTGCATACAGACAGCAGAACATTTTTAGCCAACATACACCAAACTACGTGTTTTTTCAGCTATTTACCGCCGCCCTTTGGGCAGCTTCTGCTATTGTTGTCTGATGTTTAGCATTGGTTTGCAGTATGCATGTTTGTACTTTGGATTTTAGTCCGGCGGATTTTTGTACACACGATCGGATAATCCGACGGAACACATTTGTTGACGGACAATTTGAGAGCATGCACAGTCAACATTTGTTGATGGAAATTACGACAACAACTGTCCGATGGAACATACAGACGGTTGGATTATGCGACAAAACACGTCCATCGGAAAATTGTTGTCGGAATATCGTGTGTACGGGCCTTTAGAGGCCCAATATGTAGATATCTGTCTGTCCTCTTCAAAGTCATCTCCTCCATGAGAACAGAAAATGGTCATTGAGGGTCTGTTCACACCAGCCGCTGGTCTAGGCAGTGCTGATCCACTGATCCTGGGAAACATTGCACTGTTCGCTTTGTTTTAATGAACTTATTGAAATGTCACACTATGACATTTCATAAGGTTATATCAGTTGCTGAGTGGTAATTGCGTTGCTCTAAAAAATATGTACTGTATGTCCAGCTGTACTTTTTTCAGTGCACACCACTCGCACACAACCGCAATGTGGTGGTGTGAACTGGCCACACCGGAGACAAGGGGGGTAGATCCACGTACCTTCGTGCAATAATCCACTTGGCGCAGCGTATCTAAGATACACTACGCCCCCGTAACTTTTTTTTCTTCGAATCCTCAAAGAATTTGCGCCGTAAGTTACGGCGGCGTAGTGTATCTTTGGCGGCGTAATGGCGCGCCATTCAAATCTCTGTGATGGGGGCGTGTTTTATGTAAATATGTCGTGACCCGACGTAAACAACGTTTTTTTTTAACTGCGCATGCGCCGTCCGTGGGGGTATCCCAGTGCGCATGCTCGAAATGAAACCGAAACAAGCCAATGGTTAAGACGTCATTCTACGCAAATCCCTATTCGCGAATGACTTACGCAAACGACGTAAAAAATTCAAAATGCGAGGCGGGAACGACGGCCATACTTAACATTGAGTACGCCTCATAATAGCAGGTTTAACTATACGCCGGAAAAAGCCGAACGCAAAAGACGTAAAAAAATGTGCCGGCCGGACGTATGTTCGTGGATTGCCGTAACTAGCTAATTTGCATACTCAACGCGGAATTCGACGGAAACGCCACCTAGCGGCCGCTGAAAAATTGCACCTAAGATCCGACGGCGTACTAAGACGTACACCTGTTGGATCCATCCGAGATGCCGTCGTATCTTGTTTTGTAGATACAAAACAAAGATACGACGCGCAAAATTTGAAATTACGCGGCGTATCAATAGATACTCCGGCGTAATTGTTTTGTGGATCTGGCCCAAGGTTTTTTGCCATGTCTTGCGGTGGGGATGTGGTGGGACTGCGGATGAATTACTGTACGCAATACTAAAAATCCAAATCGCTGGCTTTTACAAGGAGTTTATGGCCAATGGACGGGTATCCTAACCTAGCCATAAACAGGCTTTTTAGGTTTGCTTCAATTATCTTTTTAGGATACTAAGTATATAAGACCTCTCTGACCTCTGTCTTGCTCTTTTCTATGAAAATAGTTCACTAATAAGTAGAACAAATATGATGACAATGAATGGATTTCTTTGTGTTGAAATATCTTTTGTACTTAGTATCTTTGATATTGTGATAGAGTAAATGCTGACATTCCAGAGGCACAAAGCTGTTTCTTTGGGGTAGGAAAAGGACACAAGTCTGGTAATTCTATTGACATGAGATACTACTGAAGGGATTTAGAATGTGCACAAAGAGATCAGGAATCCTGTGTAATGGGAGATTGTGTTCTGATGTCACTGGGCACCTTCATTCTTGGAACTTATGTCTGTTAGTAAGTTCATACATGACATGCAGGGGGAGTTTCTGATTTTCCTCCAACACTCATATTCTCAGAACAAGAAAACAAGATAATACAGCGCTATTAACTTGACCAATGAAGGAAAAGTAATTTTAAACAAGTGAAGTGTTAACCAATACCAGAACTAAGTCTGATATGTGAAATGTGAAAATTAATGAAAAGTTCATGATATGAGAACCATCCAAATGAATGAATGAGTTCAATTCAATTATCAATCCAATATAAAGTTCATAAGTGAAATGAGTGGAATGAGTCCTTCTAAATATCCATAGGTGTCTACGTTAAAAGGTCCTCCACCGAAGAAAAGGGAAAAAAACACCCGATGTGTGGGAAATGAAATCTCCTTACCAGAGAAAAAGACCGGGCTTTCAGCGGTCTTATAGGATATAGGGATGTTTTTAGTCTTCCCTGAAAAGACTATTCCAGATACTGCTACAACACCAGCACAAGAAATCCAGAGGACAGGGTCCTGATCATATCCACTCCAGTAATCAATTGGCGTTGGTAAAAGTCATAGAATAGAGAATGATGGGAAACCACATAGTGCGTTACTGAGCCCAATCCAATCCAGCCGGTTTCCCATCATTCTCTATTCTATGACTTTTACCAACGCCAATTGATTACTGGAGTGGATATGATCAGGACCCTGTCCTCTGGATTTCTTGTGCTGGTGTTGTAGCAGTATCAGGACTAGTGTTGAGCAGAATACGCCATATTCGATTTCGCGATATATCACGAATATATAGCCGAATATTCGAGAAATATTCGCTAAATTCGAATATTCGTGATATTTTATCGAAATGAAATGATTGCGAAATTTCGCTATTGCGAATGCGAACATAATTGCAAAATTTCGGTAGGAGCACTCTGATTGGCTCAGAATATTTGTGATATTTTATCGAAATTTCGCAAAATGCGAATGCGATATTTATTGCGGAATTTCGACAAATGCTGTAGGAGCACTCTGATTGGCTCTGATGCAGAAGAAGGGCGAAGAAAATAATCGCGCGATATTCCTATTGCCGAATAATCGCATTGCGATTTTTCGGCAATATAAAATGATCGCTTCAGCTACTCGGCCCAAGGTCTCTAATCATACCAGCAATGCTTTTAGACGTCGATGGAGATCTCTAGGATGTGATCTGTGATCTTCACAGTGGGCATTTGGTGCCTAATTAAGCTCAAAAATCAATCAATCAAAAATAAAATTGAAAAAATCCGAATATTCGGAATAGCGAATATTGACCGCGAAATTCGAAATATTCGCGAATACTCGAATATGCCATATTCGAGCCGAATATTCGCAATACGAATATTCGTGAGCAACACTAATCAGGACCCTGTCCTCTGGATTTCTTGTGCTGGTGTTGTAGCAGTATCTGGAATAGTCTTTTCAGGGAAGACTAAAAACATCCCTATATCCTATAAGACCACTGAAAGCGCGGTCTTTTTCTCTGGTAAGGAGATTTCATTTCCCACACATCGGGTGTTTTTTTCCCTTTTCTTCGGTGGAGGACCTTTTAACGTAGACACCTATGGATATTTAGAAGGACTCATTCTACTCATTTCACTTATGAACTTTATATTGGATTGATAATTGAATTGAACTCATTCATTCATTTGGATGGTTCTCATATCATGAACTTTTCATTAATTTTCACATTTCACATATCAGACTTAGTTCTGGTATTGGTTAACACTTCACTTGTTTAAAATTACTTTTCCTTCATTGGTCAAGTTAATAGCGCTGTATTATCTTGTTTTCTTGTTCTGTTGTTTACTATGGTATTTAGTAATTAATACTGGCTGCTTCTTTTTCATTTCACATGTTTTGACTATAATTAAATTTTTCACGTTAGCGCAGTGTTTTTTCTGTTTATACAGAAAAATCTCCTTACTCATATTCTCAGGTATGACTGAAAATGCCATTATTTAAGGGCTGCATACATGTGTGTAGGTATTCTTCAAACCACAATTTCTATTGTTTCCTACACAATACAGGGAGTGCAGAATTATTAGGCAAGTTGTATTTTTGAGGATTAATTTTATTATTGAACAACAACCATGTTCTCAATGAACCCAAAAAACTCATTAATATCAAAGCTGAATATTTTTGGAAGTAGTTTTTAGTTTGTTTTTAGTTTTAGCTATTTTAGGGGGATATCTGGGTGTGCAGGTGACTATTACTGTGCATAATTATTAGGCAACTTAACAAAAAAAAAATATATACCCATTTCAATTATTTATTTTTACCAGTGAAACCAATATAACATCTCAACATTCACAAATATACATTTCTGACATTCAAAAACAAAACAAAAACAAATAAGTGACCAATATAGCCACCTTTCTTTGCATGGACACTCAAAAGCCTGCCATCCATGGATTCTGTCAGTGTTTTGATCTGTTCACCATCAACATTGCGTGCAGCAGCAACCACAGCCTCCCAGACACTGTTCAGAGAGGTGTACTGTTTTCCCTCCTTGTAAATCTCACATTTGATGATGGACCACAGGTTCTCAATGGGGTTCAGATCAGGTGAACAAGGAGGCCATGTCATTAGATTTTCTTCTTTTATACCCTTTCTTGCCAGCCACGCTGTGGAGTACTTGGACGCGTGTGATGGAGCATTGTCCTGCATGAAAATCATGTTTTTCTTGAAGGATGCAGACTTCTTCCTGTACCACTGCTTGAAGAAGGTGTCTTCCAGAAACTGGCAGTAGGACTGGGAGTTGAGCTTGACTCCATCCTCAACCCGAAAAGGCCCCACAAGCTCATCTTTGATGATACCAGCCCAAACCAGTACTCCACCACCACCTTTCTGGCGTCTGAGTCGGACTGGAGCTCTCTGCCCTTTACCAATCCAGCCACGGGCCCATCCATCTGGCCCATCAAGACTCACTCTCATTTCATCAGTCCATAAAACCTTAGAAAAATCAGTCTTGAGATATTTCTTGGCCCAGTCTTGACGTTTCAGCTTGTGTGTCTTGTTCAGTGGTGGTCGTTTTTCAGCCTTTCTTACCTTGGCCATGTCTCTGAGTATTGCACACCTTGTGCTTTTGGGCACTCCAGTGATGTTGCAGCTCTGAAATATGGCAAAACTGGTGGCAAGTGGCATCTTGGCACCTGCACGCTTGACTTTTCTCAGTTCATGAGCAGTTATTTTGCGCCTTGGTTTTTCCACACGCTTCTTGCGACCCTGTTGACTATTTTGAATGAAACGCTTGATTGTTCGATGATCACGCTTCAGAAGCTTTGCAGTTTTAAGAGTGCTGCATCCCTCTGCAAGATATCTCTCTATTTTGGACTTTTCTGAGCCTGTCAAGTCCTTCTTTTGACCCATTTTGCCAAAGGAAAGGAAGTTGCCTAATAATTATGCACACCTGATATAGGGTGTTGAGGTCATTAGACCACACACCTTCTCATTACAGAGATGCACATCACCTAATATGCTTAATTGGTAGTAGGCTTTCGAGCCTATACAGCTTGGAGTAAGACAACATGCATAAAGAGGATGATGTGGTCAAAATACTCATTTGCCTAATAATTCTGCACTCCCTGTATGGGCGTTTTGCCCCCTGTTCCATTACAATGTTGACACATCAATCTTCACATCTGCACACTAAATATAAAGGAGGTTTATTTGCTTGGCTGATCAAATTCTAATGCTCATTTGCTGTCACATGACAACATGCTTTCAATTTGATATAATCCAATAATGTATAAGTAATTGCAAAACGACATTCTATAATTCCATTGTTTGCCTTTATTAAGCCTCGTACACACGATCGGACTTCCATCAGACTTTTCCGCCGTGGATTTTTTTCTGCTGTCCATGAACACACAGCAGAACATTTTCAGCCAACATACACCAAACCATGTGGTTTTTCAGCTCTTCACCGCCACCCTTTGGGCAACTTCTGCTATTGTTTGATGTTTACCATTGATTCAGAGCATGGGTGTTTGTACTTTGGATTTTAGTCCGACGAATTTGTGTACACACGATAGGATAATCAGACGGAACACGTGTTTTGAAATTCCGACAACAATTGGAGCATACAGACGGTCGGATTGTCTGACAAAACACGTCCGTCGGACAATTGTTTTCGGAATTTTTACCCCTGAAGAGACCTCCATTATCAAAGGTTGAAACACGTTGGGGTTTCTAGCACAAGTTTACCTACTTCATTGTCACATGAACTCATATGGTTGTATCTAGTCATATGCATATATTTTTAAATTGTATTATGATCCCACTAGAACGCCTTTTTTCATTATGTACCTTTTTAACCACTACCCGACGGCCGTACGACTTTATACGGCCGCGGGGTGGTTCTGAATCTCTAACAGGCCGCATCCAGCGGCGTGGGCATGCGCGTGTCCGACGGCGGCGCGGGCGTGCTCGCCGCATCGCTGAGATGCCGATGCGAGTGCCTGGCGGCCGTGATGTCCGCCAGGGACTCGGGATCAGCGGCTACAGGGACAAGACGTGGAGCTCTGTGTGTAAACACAGAGATCCATGTCCTGTCAGGGGAGAGAGGAGACCGATCTGTGTCCCTTGTACATAGGGACATAGATCGGTCACCTCCCCCAGTCACCCCCCCTCCACCTACAGTTAGAACACAATTTAGGGTACACATTTAACCCCTTCCTCACCCCCTAGTGTTAACCCCTTCAATGCCAGTCACATTTATACAGTAATTAGTGCATATTTATAGCACTGATCGCTGTATAAATGTGAATGGCGCCAAAAATGTGTCAAAAGTTTCCGATGTGTCCGCCATAATGTCGCAGTCATGAAAAAAATGCTGATCGCCGCCATTAGTAGTAAAAGAAAATAATAAAAAATAATAATAATTCTGTCCCCTATTTTGTAAGCGCAATAACTTTTGCGCAAACCAGACGCTTCTTGCGATTTTTTTTTCCCCCAAAAATATGTAGAAGAATACGTATCGCCTAGACCGAGGAAAAAAATGTTTTTTTTTTAAAAATTGGGCTATTTATTATAGCAACAAGTAAAAAATATTGTTTTTTTTTTCAAAATTGTCGCTCTATTTTTGTTTATAGCGCAAAAAATAAAAACCGCAGAGGCGATCAAATACCACCAAAAGAAAGCTCTATTTGTGGGGAAAAAAGGACGTCAATTTTGTTTGGGAGCCACGTCGCACGACCGCGCAATTGTCAGTTAAAGTGACACAGTGCCACAAGCTGAAATTTCACCTGGTCAGGAAGGGGTATATGTGCCCAGTAAGGAAGTGGTTAAATAAATGATTTCTTCAACTTTTGAACCTATTATCATTTTTTGCTGCAACTCAAAGCCCCTTGGGGTACCTTTTTCTTCTACTAAATTGTTTTCGGAATATGCAATCCGTGTGTACAGGCCTTTAGACAAAACACCTGATAAATATCACCATTCTAAAAATGTGCAAAACATTAATATGCAAACAGCAGTGACGTGTAACGACTCGAGGCAACCTACCACAGATCAGCTTTAATTTGCTAAACGATATGTACATGGCTGCCATGGGTACAGAATATCACTGTGTTTTGTACTGGCTTATTAAAATAACCCTGTTTGTTACATCTCTGTGTTTTAAAATAAAACTAATCCTTCATTAAGTCACATTTACAGCATTAGAAATTTTGGAAGAACTTGGCCTTCTATTGTCCTCTCAGATGGAACGTAAAACATTGATCTTAAACTTCTGATGTGTCCTAATTCTCTGCTTCCACCATTGTGTGTCATCTGTGCAAGCCAATATTTCTTATTTCTGAATGGGGATTTTCCAGGTTGGTGCTGTCATTTGGTTCACTTGCATTCGCCATGGTATAGGAGTTTTCTTCTAATGGTGGTCTATTGCGCAAACCGTTGACTCTTCTAGCGTTTAAGATCAAATCTGGAAGAAAACATTGATGACGCTGTTACATATATTTCTCCCACAACGTAATGTAAGAATCTTATTACAGGACATTAACACTAGTGTTGAGCAGAATACGCCATATTCGATTTCGCGATATATCTCGAATATATAGTCGAATATTCGAGATATATTCGCTAAATTCGAATATTCGTGATATTTTATCGAAATGAAATGATTGCGAATGCGAAAATAATTGCGAATTTTCGATAACTGCGGTAGGAGCACTCTGATTGGCTCAGAATATTCGTGATATTTTACAATACAAAATAATTGCGAATATTCGGCAAATGTGGAAGGAGCACTCTGATTGGCTCAGAATATTCGTGATATTTTACAATACAAAATAATTGCGAATATTCGGCAAATGCGGAAGGAGCACTCTGATTGGCTCAGAATATTCTTGATATTTTACAATACAAAATAATTGCGAATATTCGGCAAATGCGGAAGGAGCACTCTGATTGGCTCAGAATATTCTTGATATTTTACAATACAAAATAATTGCGAATATTCGGCAAATGCGGAAGGAGCACTCTGATTGGCTCAGAATATTCTTGATATTTTACAATACAAAATAATTGCGAATATTCGGCAAATGCGGAAGGAGCACTCTGATTGGCTCAGAATATTCTTGATATTTTACAATAGAAAATAAAAAGTGTTTTGCATTGGTGGTGATTCTTTACTCTATCCATCTGTCACAGCCGTTTGTCAATCAAACACCTTGAAGATTGAACACGTTCATGCTGCATGCTTTGGACTTTTTTTCACTTCACATATCAAAGACATTTTTATGAAAGATTATTTTTCTATTATTGGGACTATATTTCTTTATATATTTGTTTCACTGTGTATTTCACAAGTTATTTGCGCTTGCTTATTTTATAATTTGCCCACATGTCTTGTCACTAGACATATTTTTTATTCTTGTAGAGCGACTCCATTTTCTGTCTTGTATTAATTTATGTTGTATAACATTTTTGAGTTGCTGCTGTATTCTCCCCTTTTTTTAAGGTATGCGCAATTTTTTCCTTCTTACAAAAAAAAATAATATCAAACATACAAATATTCATAACAGAAACATACACAAAGCCCCCCCCTTTTGCATCAGAGACAATCAGAGTTCTCCTACCACAGTTATCGAAAATTCGCAATCATTTTCGCATTCGCATTAGCGAAAATTCGCAATTTTTTTTTTTTATATTCGGCAACATAAAAGGATCGCCTCAGCTTAGCTACTCGGCCCAGGGTCTCTAATCATACCAGCAATGCTTTTAGACGTCGATAGGATGTGATCTGTTTTAAAAATAAAATTGAAAAAATGCGAATATTCGGAATTGCGAATATTCATTGCGAAATTCGAAATATATCGCGAATATGCCATATTCGAGCCGAATATTCGCAATACGAATATTCGTGAGCAACACTAATTAACACACTGCAAGCAACAAAAATTAGTCTCTCAGCCCTCTCATCAGTCCAAAAATCTCTGGCTTCTAAACCCAGCCATGGACGGAGCAATTTTCTTTCCTGAAAATAAAGAAAATCTCTTGATTGTGTTGATGGGGGAATCTTTTCCGCAGAGCTATTGTGTTCTCAGCCCCTCCACTCCACTGGGAGAACATACAGTGATTATTAACTACCGTATTTATCGGCGTATACCGCTCACTTTTTTGCCCTGAAAATCAGGGCAAAATCGTGGGTGCGCGGTATACGCCGATACCCGCTTTCCCGCGCCGAGTTTGAATACTGCGCCTACATATACCGAGAGAAGTACACTCGTGTATTGTCGGGCAGTCTCGGCTCCTCCCGCGCCGACGTCCTGGACGTACAGGACGTCAGCGCGAGAGTAGCCGAGCATTGCCGACAATACGAGTGTACTGCGCTCTGTATATGTCGGCGCAGTATTAAAACTCGGCGCGGGAAACAAGCGGGGAGGACGCCGCAGAAGGACGCCGGACCCGACTAAGAGGACACCCGAAGCCGCAGACGGACGCCGGACCCGACGAGGCCGCCGATGGACGCCACGCAAGACACCAAAACTGTAAGTACAAAAAAACTTTTTTCCACAGGAATTCGGGGCAACTTTAGGGGTGCGCGCTATACGCGGGAGCGCGCTATACCCCGATAAATGCGGTACTTAAGCCCCGGACCATTTGGCTGGCCAAAGACCAGAGCACTTTTTGCAATTCGGCACTGCGTCGCTTTAACTGACAATTGCGCGGTCGTTCGACGTGGCTCCCAAACAAAATTTATGTCCTTTTTTCCCCACAAATAGAGCTTTATTTTGGTGGTATTTGATCACCTCTTTGGTTTTTATTTTTTGCGCTATAAACAAAAAAGAGCACCAATTCTAAACCCAGCCATAGACGTAGCAATTTTCTTTCCTGCAAATCAAGAAAATCGCTTGATTGTGTTGATGGGGAAATCTTTCCCACAGAACTATTGTGTTCTCCCGATACCGGGGCAGCTTCTTTTATTTTTTGCGCTTTCAACAAAAAAGAGCACCAATTTTGAAAAAAAAAAGCAATATTTCTTACTATAATAAATATCCCCCAAAAATATATATAAAAAACATTTTTTTTCCTCAGTTTAGGCCGATACGTATTCTTCTACATATTTTTGGTAAAAAAAAAAAAAATCGCAATAAGCGTTTATTGATTGGTTTGCGCAAAAGGTATAGCGTCTACAAAATAGGGGATCATTTTATGGCATTTTTATCAATCAGTTTTTTTTACTAGTAATGGCGGCGATCATCGATTTTTATTGTGACTGTGACATTATGGCGGACACATTGGACACTTGTGACGCCATTTTGGAACCATTGTCATTGATACAGCGATCAGTGCTAGAAAAATGCACCGATTACTGTAATAATGACACTGGCAGTGAAGGGGTTAACCAGTAGGGGGCGCTGAAGGGGTTTAAGTGTCCTAGGGATGTGTTCTAACTGTAAGGCCCCTTTCACACTGGGGCGGGAGGCGCGGTGGCGGTATAGCGCCGCTAAAAATAGCGGCGCTATACCGTCGGATTTGCCGCGGGATTCGGCCGCTAGCGGTGCGGTATTAACCCCCGCTAGCAGCCGATAAAGGGTTAATACCACCCGCAATTCGCGGGCGGTATTAACGCGGTTTCCCATTGTTTTAAATGGGAAGGAGCGGTATACATACCGCTCCTCTCACCGCTCCAAAGGTGCTGCTTGCAGGAGATTTTTTTCTCTCCTGCCAGCGCATCGTCTTAGTGTGGAAGCCCTCGGGCTTTCACATTGCGAAGGCTGAGCTGGAGTTTTTCAGGCAATATAGCAGCGCTATTTTTAACGCTGTAACATCTCAAAAACTCCTCAGTGTGAAAGGGACCTAAAGGGAGATGGGCTACATGTGACATGACACTGATCACCGCTCCCAATCACAGGGAGCTGTGATCAGTGTCACTAGGAAGAATGGGGAAATGCTTGTTTACAATAGCATTTCCCCGTTCTTCCTCTCCGTGAGACGATCGCGGGTCTCCTGGCGAACATCGAGTCCGTGGGACCCGCGGTCACACTCATGGGCGGTGACCGTATGTCTATATGCCCAGCTGAACATCTGCTGATGTGTATAGTCGTGCAGCGGTCAGCAAGTGGTTAATCAAAATAGTGTCAAATTCACTTGCGCAAAAAGATAAGCCTGTTTGACCTACCTCAATGAATACTTAGGGGGTCAACATTGGCGGGTGAGGGCACAGACCGTAGATTGGTGTGAAGCAATCTTGGATGCAAGGAGCAATTTTGTTTAAAAGCATCTTCACGTGAATTTAATAGCCGCATAGCCACTTTGGATTTTGCACTATTGCTGGACTTTATGCGCTTTAATGTTTTCATATGCACTTTATCTGTTATTGATTGCAGTTTATTGACACATAACATTACATAGATTACATAGTAGGTGAGGTTGAAAAAAGACACAAGTCCATCAAGTCCAACCTATGTGTGTGATTATATGTCAGTATTACCTTGTATATACCTGTATCCACATCTGGATATATGGTGATTATTGATTGTGTGGATTCATATTTTAATACTATTCATTGGGTAAGGTAAGCGCAGCTCCTGTTTACAACAAGTAACACAGTGATTATTGCTAGGAGCTATAGCCACTGGCAATAATCACATGACAAGAAATGACAGGCTTGTTGTACTCAAGTTGATTGATTGATCAACTTGGGTACAATCAACCTGCCCATACTTGGTTCAATACATGGTTTAATACTATTCATTGGGTAGGGTAAGCGCAGCTCCTGTTTACAAGTAACAGTGATTATTGCTAGAGGCTATAGCCACTGGCCATAATAAAAAAAAAATAAGTGTGGCGCCAACCTAGTAAAATATAAAAAAAAATTGTGTATAAATGTGGTTAAACATGTGCAACTGTCCCCTTAAGTAGGCAGCCCACCTTTAATTTACAGTGAATAAAAAGTAAGGCTACTAAACTACTTCCGCTTCTCAGGGCAAATAAACCATAAAAAATAGTATAGTAAACATAAGTCCATAAAAATGTATTAAAAAAAATTAAAATATTGAAAATCCATATAAAAGTGTAAATAGTCCTTTTTAGAAAACTCCAACCACTGTGCTTTAGGCCTCGTTTTCCTCGACAGAATCCATCAAGAAACTTGGTGGCAGAGGAAAACGGTCGTGTGTATGCTTTTCATCGAGAAAACTGTCGAGGAACTCGACGAGGGAAAAAGAGAACAAGTTCTCTTTTTCTTTGACAGGAGTCTCAATTTCCTTGTCGTGTTCCTCGTCGGGCTGGTTTTCGACGAGAAACACGTTTGTGTGTATGCTTAGAAACCCGCGCATGCTCAGAATAAAGTATGAGACGGGAGCGCACCTTCGGTAAAAGTAGCGTTTGTAATGGAGATAACACATTCGTCACGCTGTAACAGTCTGAAAAGTGCAAATTGTCTCCTACCAAACTTTTACTTATCACGCAGTAACATGAGATTAGCAAAAGCAGCCCCAAGGGTTGTGCCAGTGGAATCGAACTTCCCCTGCCGTCCTATGTGTTGTATGTCACCGCGTTTGAGAACAAGGAGATTTGGTCTTGACCGTGTGTACGCAAAGAAAGCCTGTCGAGTTTCTCGACATGCCTAACAAGGAACTCGTCGAGGAAAACGATGTTTCATTTCCGACAAGTTCCTCAGTCGTGTGTACGAGGCCTGAGACCCCAGTGTCAAAAGAAGGTGCCCACAATACAATCTGGCTATGCCAAGGAATCCTGGAAGCTCAGCAGAGACACAATACAATGACCTATTCAACTTCCTGCTCCTATTAGGTTATCACATTTGTCTGCGTCCGCTATCTTTATGTAGAAATACTCGGAGCAGTGCTCGGATTTTCACAAAAGAGGTACTTCTATATCTAAGTAAGAAGTGTAAATGTTGCGATGGATGCCAATACTATCACCCCATACATTGTGTACTCATTATCTCCAATACCACACAGGATGCCATACAGGTCATGAAATGCTATCAGAAAAGGGTAATACTGTCAACACTGGTTAAAATCCAAATAAAAAGTACAGACTGTGAAATCACGACAAAGATAAAACCTGAACAATGTTTACACCTGCCTTAGTCAATATAACCTGATAGAATCTAGAGATAAAATATAGCTGGTGCTGAAAGGTTTTTACATTCTATTATGGAATGATTAATTTCCCAAACAAATACAACATTCACTGTTAGAAATTCCTTCATTCGAAAAAAATTTGCCACCCTGATTTTCTGAGGTGGAAAATGTTCGTCAATTTGAGTCCATTAATGATTAAAAATCGAACACACATACCTAAAATGAAATATTTCGAACACAATTCTATTCATGCATGGTCAGCCTAACTACGCTAGCAAAGCCTAAAATACCACTTTGACCTCTTTCAACCGGGTGGCCGGGAGCAGTAAAAAGGGGTGGCTGAGCCACAGGTTTAGCAACCCCCCTGGCCACAAACACGAAGTGTCCCTATACAATCGTGCAGGGCTGTATAGATGCTGCGGCTACAACGCTTTGCAGCATTTTTAACTTGGGGTACAGAGGTACCACCTGTGAAAACATAAAAAAAAATGTACTTCCAATAGCCAAATCAACAGTACTATAGAAGAAAAATTTTAGGACGGGAATACACCCACCCCAAACCAAACGACCAGACTTTATCATGTATATTAAAATACAATATCTTTATTACAAAAAAGTTAAAAACCACACGTGTAAGTGAGTAATATTGTTAAAATAGCCAAGGGGAAAGAGAGTTCCAGGTTTTGTACATCTCTTAATTGACTGGGCGTATAGGCAATAGTCAAAATTACATATTGAAATTGGTGAAATGTACCGTTTCCAGCGGAGATTCCTCCTCCGGATTTTGATCCGATGGCTTGTACACACCATCGGATCAAAATCCGCGCGGAATACATCCGCGGTGACGTGTCGCGACGTCGCCGCGACGATGACGCGGCGACGTGCGCGACGCTGGAAGGTAAGTACTTCCACGCATGCGTCGAATCATTACGACGCATGCGAGGGAGGGGAGCGGACGGATTGATCCGGTGAGTCTGTACAGACGACCGGATCAATCCGCTGGAAACGATTCAAGCGGATAGATTTCTTAGCATGGTAAGAAATTTCTATCCGCTTGAAATCGATCGGCCCGACGAATCTCCGCTAGGCCGTACAGACGACCGGATTTGTCTGCTGGAACTGATCCGTGGATCAATCCCAGCGGATAGATCCGGTCGTCTGTACGAGGCCTAACATGTTTTATAGGACCCTATACCTTGTATATACTAAATATACAGTACATCGTATTTTAAAATAGAAATAAAGCACGCTTTTTAACTTTTACCTACAGGTAAGCCTGTAGTAAGGCTTACCTGTAGGTACATTGAATATCTCCTAAACTTGCATTGTTTAGGAGATATTTACATGGGATGCAGCCAGTGACATCACCGGCGCATGCGCTCTGAAGGGACGCGCCATACCTTCAGAGCTCCGTGCCAGGGTTGGGGCTCCCACGCACATGTGCGGGAGTGACGTCATCATGGCCCTGGCTATTCATACAGCTGGAACCTGCGAATCCAGAAGGAAGGCCGAGTGAAAAGCAAAGTGTTGGGGAGCATTGACAGCGTTGCGCTGAAGGGCTCCGTGTACAGATAAGTCTGTAATAATGTGCTAGTATGCGGTACATACTGGTACATTATGACTTTTTTTGTGCTGGTTTACTGCAGTCTTTAAACGAAAATCGAAATATTCAAAACATGCAAAGAAATGCAATTTTATTGTTCCCCCTTAAAGTGGTTGTAAACCAAGTTACACCACTTTTACCTACATGTAAGCCTATAATAAGGTCAGTGTCAGTGTATGTAGGACAGGTCAGTGTCAGTGTATGTAGGACAGGTCAGTGTCAGTGTATATAGGTCAGGTCAGTGTCAGTGTATATAGGTCAGGTCAGTGTCAGTGTATATAGGTCAGGTCAGTGTCAGTGTATATAGGTCAGGTCAGTGTCAGTGTATGTAGGACAGGTCAGTGTATGTAGGACAGGTCAGTGTCAGTGTATGTAGGACAGGTCAGTGTCAGTGTATATAGGTCAGGTCAGTGTCAGTGTATATAGGTCAGGTCAGTGTATGTAGGACAGGTCAGTGTATGTAGGACAGGTCAGTGTCAGTGTATGTAGGACAGGTCAGTGTTAGTGTATGTAGGTCAGGTCAGTGTATGTAGGACAGGTCAGTGTTAGTGTATGTAGGTCAGGTCAGTGTATGTAGGACAGGTCAGTGTCAGTGTATGTAGGACAAGTCAGTGTTAGTGTATGTAGGTCAGGTCAGTGTATGTAGGACAGGTCAGTGTCAGTGTATGTAGGACAAGTCAGTGTTAGTGTATGTAGGTCAGTGTCAGTGTATGTAGGACAGGTCAGTGTCAGTGTATGTAGGACAGGTCAGTGGTGTATGTAGGTCATGTGTCAGAAACAACCCTGAAAGACATGCTAGTGTGCCTAAGAGCTTCCTTACATGCTGATCTCATGGAGTGTGTAACTGACATACATACACACACTGACTTACATGTCTGTGTGTGTCTGTGTGTACTGACACACACACACACACACACACACACACATCAGTGTATGTGTGTCAGGTAAGTCGCACCGCGGCCGCCCCCCACCCCCCGGTGCGGCTTCGGGCTGAAGCCCCTGGTCTTTTTGCCACCTACCAACGCCCCTGGCTGGAGGGCCACAGGTTGAGACTCCTGCTCTATAGTATACTTAGTCACATTGAATACTGAGTTATCGCGAGTATGATTTATAAATCAGAGATTGAAAAAACTTACTGAAGCGATTTCAAAATTCAAATGTTACGTGACAAATGTTCCATGCTAGTGGCTGTCAAAATTCCCAGACAACAAATGCATTTGACTGGATAAAGCTGCTGTTTGGATCACAATTTTCCACTCTACCACTTTGACTTTTCAATTGAAGGATGTTGGGTGTAAAGGTGTCGACAGGGATACCCACAAAGTGAATTTTGGATTGTTCATTAGGAACCGGATGTAATGCACTCAGTGTGTGTCCAGGATTAGTCTAGATAAGATATTCCCAACCAGGGATCTGTGGGTACCTAGAGTTCCTCTAGAAGTTGCTTTAGCTATGGCTGATCAACCCCACATTGGATGGAGCATACTGTATATACCAAATGTATTGGCATATAACAGCACAGGCGTATAACACGCACCTTCATTTTAAGAGCGAAGTTTAAGGAAAAAAACTTGAATTTTCAATAAAGAACTTTGAAGCAAAATAAGGGTCAGTGCCCATCAATGCAGCCTAATCAATGCCCATCTGCAGCCTCACAATTGCCCATCAATGAAGCTTAATAAATGCCCATTTGCAGCCTCAGAATTGCCAATCACTGCAGCCTGATCAATGCCCATCTGCAGCCTCACCATTACCATGAATGCAGCCTGATCAATGCTCATCTCACTTCAGGGGTGATTTTAACAATAAAGTACACGTCTTAGCGGGGCGTGTTGATGGGCAAAAAACCCACCCTCTGACTTAAATGTGCAAATCCGCCCATTAACACGCCCCACTAAGATGTGTACTTTATTGTTTAAATCACCCCCGCTCCTTACAGAGTGGCACTAGCATCGGAAACGTGCAGACATATGCCATAGTCACTGTGCATGTGCCTTGTAGTGTTCGGCTATTTTCGGAAACTAGGCGCCGCGCCTGCGCAGTACAAGGGGGTCCTTATCCACCGGGCGGATCTTATTTGTCAGAACACCGGCCCAGGAGACGTTACTTCCTATTACAGAGGTCACTGAGTAAACAGGAGATTCTCGATGTATCTGATGGTGCTCGTCCCGCCCCCCCTCCCCGGTCTCTCTGAGGCAGCCCAAATTTCAGCATTGGCGTATAACACACACACACACTATTTGCAACCAATTTTCAGGGTGAAAAAGTGAGTGTTATATGCCAACAAACACAGTAGTTGCAGCCCAACACCATTTGGCAGAGCAAGCAGCATTACACCAATGATCTTTTTAGCTGTCTGTAAGGGTGGCATTCTGACCACCACTGTAAAGGGGACGTCATTCCCAACTGCCCCCAATGTAAGGGGCATTCTTCTTCATTCTTTTTGTAACGGGGTCTCCGAGACCTTATAATTATTTCAAGGGTTCCTCTGGGGTAAAAATGTTGGTAAAGGCTGCTCTAGGGTGATCACAAACCCTTTAATTATTGGGCACTGCCATGTAATCATCTTTATCAGCTTTTCCACACAAAATGGAATGTTACCTTGAATTGCATATATGCATTGTACTGTGATTACAGCCAGCACCAGAGATACCAGCAAATACATCTGAAAAAAAAAAGAAAGACAGAAATTGTTACAGTGCGTAGAACAATTTATGGCAGTTATAAAGTAATATTGTAGAGGTGTACCATAGGGGAACGCAGTAATATATTCCAGGCATCATTCACTTGAAGGTAAAGGAGCACAAGGGTACAAGGATTAACACCCTCATCACTGCTGTGATTCTGGCACCTGTAAAGTCCAACACAGACATTCCAGTTATAACAGCAAGTTCTAAGAAGGAAGACATAAATTATACTACAAGAGAGAACTATAAAAACGCTGAACAGTGTAAGTTATAAAACTGACTCATTTTCAACTTTTACTAATAGAACACCAATGCCGTCATCTAAATATTCTCATCTGTAAATGTTCGCCACCTCAGTCTGCTTCCCTGCCTGACATAACTGTCAATAACACTCAGATAACTCCACCACCTCCAGATCCAGGGTAACATTTCATACAACTCATTTCAAAGTATGGAAATGGAAAAAACAAACATACATACTCACTTAGGTGAATGCAGCATCGGTCTGATGCTACATCTGTCCCCTGCTGCCTCTAAGGCAGCGTACAAACGACCGGTCCATCCGATGAGAATGGTCCGATGGACCGTTTTCATCGGTTCACCGCTGAAGCAGACTGATGGTCTGATGTGTGTACACACCATCAGTTCAAAAACCGATCGGGTCAAAACGCGGTGACATAAAACACACGACGTGCTGAAAAAAAAGAAGTTCAATGCTTCCAAGCATGCGTCGACTTGATTCTGAGCATGCGCGGGTTTTGAACCGATGCTTTTGTGTACTAACCATCAGTTTTGACCGATGGTCAGCCGTCCATCGGTTCGATTTTAAAGCAAGTTCTAAAACTTTGGTCTGAAGGACAAAAGTCCGATGAACTTCGGTCCGCTTTCATCAGTTTGGACTGGTCGTGTGTACGCGGCCTCAGACAGAGAACTGATTCCGCGTACACACGATCATTTTTCGGCATGAAAAAAACTTTGTTTTTAAATAAATGTATTCAAAATGATCGTGTGTGGGCTTCACATCATTTTTCGGGTTCTGAAAAACGACAAAATTATTTTTTGAACATGCTGCATTTTTTTTACGTCGTTTTAAACCATGTCGTTTTTCAGGTTGTAAAAAATGATCGTGTGTGGGCTAAAACGACGTTAAAAACCTGCGCATGATCAGAAGCAAGGTATGAGACGGGAGCTCTCGTTCTGGTAAAACTACTGTTCATCATGGAGTAAGCACATTCATCACGCTGTAACAGACAGAAAAGCGCAAATCGTCTTTTAATAACACGAAATCAGCTAAAGCAGCCCAAAGGCGAATGGAACTTCCCCTTGATAGTGCCGTCGTACGTGTTGTACGTCACCGCGCTTTGCTAGATCATTTTTTTAAAACGATGGTGTGTGGGCAACATCGTTTTAATGATGAAGTTGAAAAAAATTTGTTTTTTCTAAATGTCGAAAAACATACTTTTTTTTCATGCCGAAAAATGATCGTGTGTACGCGGCATGAGCGATCGAGTACAACTGATCCCTCAGCTCTCGGTCTTCACTGAGCAGAAAGACAGTGACTGCCAGTCACCACCTATGTCCATCGCCCCTCCAGAACTCACTGGAGTGAGGGCAGGAGTGGCTGGCTCAGGTTCTCAGCGGCTCATTGTGAGGCTGAGCCAGCTGGTGTTCCAGGCATTTGGGTGGATCCCGACATTAAAGTTGGGATCAATCCAGAACCTGGACTGGCTGAGTGGTGTTAGTTGACAGCGGACTTTAGAAGGAAGGAGGCCACCATTTCATGTCTCCTGAAAATGCTAGTTGCCTGACTGTTATTGTAACCATCTTGCTTAAAGTGGAACTTCAGCAACTGCAGCACTTATCCACTAGGTGAAATCTAAAGCAGGGCCTACACATACTGACAAGGTGGCCTGCAATGATAGCAGAATTAGACCAGAAAGGTTCCCTAGAATTTACCAGTCCAGCCAAACTAAACGAATGCCTAAGTAAAATACAAACAGACTATTACAACAAACAATACTCTTGATTTGGAACTACTTGTGCTCATTCAGATATCATGTGGTGACATCACAGTTCATAGCCAGCTCACCGTCAACACTGGACCTTAGTGCTGCCTACTCCACCTTTAGGTCTGCACACTGGAGTACAGAGAACTAAGCTACTGTAATTTATGTAATAATACTGTATACTGGTGTTATTTAAACATTACACTTGGGACATATTCTACTGCATTATTAATATGTATGTTTCTCAGAAATGGGAAGTGATAAAAAACTGAACCTTTCATAGAGCTCTATCACCAAGGTGTGGTTGTCCCCAAAGCAAGATGTATTCAATTTCAAATGTCTTAACATATATTCAGGAATGGTGACTCCCTCTTGGATTAGTTGAGCTAGGTTGAAAAAGCCCTAAAAAAGCATACAAAATAAATAAGTCAAACAACAGCAAAATTAATAATACTGATAATAAGAAAAAGTGGAACCACTCTACCTGGAACTACATTACACTATATTGTCAAAAGTATTGGGACACTTGCCTTTACACGCATATAAACTTTAATGGCATCCCAGTCTTAGTCCGTAGGGTTCAATATTGAGTTGGCCCACCCTTTGCAGCTAATTCATCCCAAAGGTGTTCTAAGGGGTTGAGGTCAGGACTCTGTGCAGACCAGTTAGGTTCCTCCACCCCAAACTTGCTCGTCCATGTGTTAATGAACCTTGCTTTGTGCACTGGTCCAAATCATTTGGTGGAGGGGGGACTATGGTGTGGGGTTGTTTTTTCAGGGGTTAGGCTTGACCCCTTAGTTCCAATGAAGGGAACTCTTAAGGTGTCAGCATACCAAGACATTTTAGACAATTTCATGCTTTCAACTTGGTGGGAACAGTTTTGGGATGGCCCCTTCCTGTTCCACCTTGCCTGCGCATCAGTGCACAAAACAAGGTCCATAAAGACATGGATGAGCGAATGTGGGGTCAAGGAATTTGACTGGCCTGACCCCAACCCCCTAGAACACATTTGGGATGAATTAGCGCAGAGACTGCGAGCCATGCCTTCTCGTCCAACATCAGTGTCTGACCTCACAAATGCGCTTCTGGAAGAATGGTCAAACATTCCCATAGACATACTCCTAAACTGTCCCAATACTTCCACACCAAATGGTGCTGCCAGCCCATGCCATGTACACCAATTCTGATCTTTCCTCCATATCACTCATGGACAGTAGAATAAAGAAAAGAGCTAAAGGCTATAAAGGAAGGAATGGTAAAATAAGCTATGCTCTAATTATTATGCCGCGTACACACCATCACTTTATGTGATGAAAAAAAAACGAAATTTTTTGTGAAGTTAAAAAACGACGTTTTTGAAACTTCATTTTCAAAAACGACGTTGCCTACACACCATCGTTTTTTCAAAATGCTCTAGCAAAGCGTGATTACGTTCAGCACTCTTTTCCATTGAAGCTCGCTTCATAACTTGCTTCTGAGCATGCGCGGGTTTAAAAACGTTGTTTTAAACTTTGTTTTGCCCACACACTATCATTTTAATTGACACAAAAAACTACGTTTTGAAAAACGACACAAAAAATTTGAAGCATGCTTCAATTATTTTTTGTTGTTTTTCACAATACCTAAAACTACGTTTTCCCCCACACACGGTCATTTTAATTGACGTTTTTAAAAACGTCGTTTTTTTTCATCACATAAAGTGATGGTGTGTACGCGCCATTACAGTCCCAAGTCAATCTACAGTCTCACCTTGCTTTATGGTAAGAATGCCTTCAATACAAATCTGAGAGATGTAAAGAAGGTTGTGTGTTACCTGAGCATCCCCGAGCGCTGCCGCCTGTGTGTACATCTTTGCTGACTCTTCCAGATGTCTATGGTGGTTTTCCCCACCATAATAATACATGTCACCCATCTTCAATAAAGCTGTGAAAATAGAGAGGGGTCATATGTTTTCATGATCAGATGAGAATCATTACTCTAATAACACACTCAGCACTCAGGAGTCAAGTACATCAATCATTACAATGCTTTCACTACATCCTTGTGTATAGTAACAGTCATATCCAATAAGTCTTAAGAGGCCATTACATTTTTTAGTTTAGGCTACATCTCTAGCACAATAGGGAGGGAGACCCACTAGACACAATATCACAGCTAACAATGCACCTGCTAACACTAAGGCCTCGTACACACGTCCGAGAATCTCGTCAGGAGTTTTCCCTGACAAGATTCTTGGCAAGAAACTCTTGCCGCCGGAGTGTACTGACTTTCATTTCAAAAGAACTGCGGTTCTCTTGAAAGGAAAGAACGCGGTGACATCATCGCGTATGACGAGCATGCGCTCGTCACATTCGATGCCGTCGCCGCCATCTTGCTTCACCCTACCTATGCTGTGTCAAAGTCATTTCGAGCATGCACGGGTTTCCACGGCGTCAGGTAAGTATACACGCTCTCGGGTTTCTCGTCGGGAAACAGGCCGACAAGAATCTCAACGAGAAAAAAAGAGAGCAGGTTCTCTTTTTTTCTCATCGAGATTCTGGCCAGATTTCCAGACGAGAAACCTGAATGCCTCGTACACACGAATGGGAATCTCGGCAAGAAGCAGTTTTCTTGCTGGTTTTTGCCGAGAAACCCGATCGTGTGTACGAGGCCTAAGGCCCTGATTTATTAAAGTGTTAAGTGAGATCAAATGCATTAAAGTAAATCATAAGCAAGAAAAGGTATATTTCTAAAACTGGTCATAGATGATGAATTGTTTCGTTCTGGTAATGGGCTGAATGAAAAAAAGACAAAGATTAATGCATCCACACTATCAAAGTAGATGGAGGAATTCCCCTGCTGGGACAAAGTATTCTGACAGCAGGACTCTTCACTGTCAAAATATACTGATCAGTGGCTGCATCCGATTGTTCTGTCAAACAGAAATTGCTACACATGGATCGAAATTCAGCCAGTCCCTGCAGATCTAGCCCGATTTTGATACATGCATGACCAGGTTAAAACATTGTTCTGTCTGCATGTTAAGGGTCATTCTCCAGCTGGAAGGTGAACCTCTGCCCCAGTCTCAAGTCTTTTGCAGACTACCAGGTTTTCTTCTAAGATTTCCCTGTATTTGGCTTCATCCATCCTCCTATCAACTCTGACGAGCTTCCCTGTCCCTGCTGAAGAAAAGCATCCCCACAACATGATGCTGCCACCACCATGTTTCACGGTGGGGATGGTGTGTTCAGGGTGATGTGCAGTGTTGGTTTTCCACCACAAATAAATAGCCTTTGTTTTTTTAGGCCAAAAAGTTCATTTGTGGTCTCATCTGACCAGAGCACCTTCTTCCACATGTTTGCTGTGTCCCCCACATGGCTTTCCGCAAACTGCAAATGCCATTTCTTAGAGCTTTGTTTCAACAATGTCTTTCTTCTTGCCACTCTTCCATAAAGGGCAGATTTGTGGAGTACACGACTAAAGCCCTGTACACACGGTAGGACTTTTGGCCAACCAACTTCAAAATCTGCAAGTTTTCTAATTTGTCTGACTGTGTGTACGCTCCATCGGACCAACTTTTTCGGGTTTCATCCAACAAAAAGTTGGGTCTGCAAACGGACCAACTTTTCGGCAACAAAAGTCCGATGGTGCTTTGTGTGACTGTGTGTACAGCAATCCAACCAACTTTTGGACAAAGTGCAAATACAAATGCTGAAAACCAATGTTAAAAGCAACAAACAATAGCAGAAGTTAACCAAAGGGTGGCGGTAAAGAGCAGAAAAGACCAAAAAAAACCCTGTGATGTTAGGAAACTTTTAGAAAAGTTTGCAGAAAAGTCTGACTGTGTGTATGCTATGGGTGTGGCCGGACAAATCAATTAGGACAAAAATCCAAGGGAAATTTTGTTGGATGTCCTACCGTGTGTATGAGCCTTTAGGCCCCATACACACGATAGAATCTATCCGCAGATAAATCCCAGCAAATGGGTTTCTGCGGATAGATCCTATGGTGTGTACACGCCAGCGGATCTGTTTCCGCGGAGAAATCTCCTCTGGGATGGATTCCAGCAGATCGAATATTTGTTGTGCTGCACAACATATCCATCTGCTGGAATCCATTCCAACGGATGGATCCGCTCGTCTGTACAGACTTACCGGATCCATTCGTCCAAAGGGATTCCCCGCACGCGTCGTAATGATTTGACGCATGCGTGGAATTCCTTATATGACAGCGTCGCGCCCGTTGCCGCGTCATAATCGCGGCGACGGCGCGACACGTCATCGGCAGAGGATTTCCGCGCGGATTTCAATGGGATGGTGTGTACACTCCATCCCATCGAAATCAGCGGATTTCTTTGAGAGGATTTATCCGTGGAAACGGTCCGCTGGACCGTATCTGCGGATAAATCCTCTCGTGTGTATGGGGCCTAACAGTTGTCCTGTGGACAGATTATCCGACCTGAGCTGTAGATCTCTGCAGCTCCTCCAGAGTTACCATGGGCCTCTTGGCTGCTTCTCTGATTAAAGCTCTCCTTGCCTTGCCTGTCAGTTTAGGTGGGCGGCCATGTCTTGGTAGGTTTGCAGTTGTGCTATACTCTTTCCATTTTCAGATGATGGATTGGACAGTGCTCTGTGAGATGTTCAAAGCTTAAAAATTATTTTATAACCTATCCCTGCTTTAAACTTCTCTAACTTTATCCCTGACCTGTCTGGTGTGTTCCTTGGCTTACATGATGCGGTTTGTTCACTAAGGTTCTCTAACAAACCTCTGAGGGCTTCACAAAACAGCTGTATTTATACTGAGATTAAAATTACACACAGGTGTACTCTATTTACTAATTAGGTGACTTCTGAAGGCAATTGGTTCCATTCGATTTTAGTTAGGGGTTATATCGGAGTAAAGGGGGCTGAATACAAATGCACGCCACACTTTTCACATATTTATTTGTAAAATATTTTAAAAACCATTTATCATTTTCCTTCCACTTCACAATTATTTGCCACTTTGTGTTGGTCTATCACATAAAATCCCAAAAAAATACATTCACGGTTTTGGTTGTAACATGACAAATGTGGAAAATTACAAGGCACTGCAAAATGTAAAAACAAGGTAAATCTTTTGTTGACCTCCTCTTACTTAGCCAGTCCTAAATTCAAGATGTCTAAATGTACATTGTGTTCAGGTTCACAAACCATTTCACTTCTGTCTTTAGGTAAATATCTGCATCAAAATTGCTTTGCGATATAGAGGATGAGTAGCCAGGGCACCCAATAATGATTTTGTAATAAAGTACTGTACTACATTTACTATGGTTCTATTGTATATTATCAATGTACTTTTTCATGTTCTTGGTCTCAAGATTAATGTATTTAATGATCACACGTAAAACATAGAAGACAAAGCGCATGGTTCCACCTAGTGGCTGAAAAAAGTTATAGTGCGACAGCGATACCCTAATATATAGTATATGTCCCTACCACACACTCTGTAAAGTAAATTTTAAATAATAAAAAAATGCACAATTCCAGCTCAACAACACTATGTGTTCTGTCTCAAAATTCAACAGGAAAAATAGATGTTTTGATGTTCCCTATACACACTATTATGACGCATACACACGATCAGAATTTTCAACAAGAAACGTTTGATGTGAGCTTTTGGTCGGAAATTTCGACCATGTGTAGGCCCCATCGGACATTTTCTGTCGTAATTTCCGACAGCAAAGATTTGAGAGCTGGTTCTCGAATTTTTCGGGGGGGAAAAGTTCTTGTCGGAAATTCCGATCGTCTGCATGCAATTCCGAAGCACAAAAATCCTATGCATTCTCAGAATCATTGAACTTCATTTTTCTGAGCTCGTCGTAGTGTTGTACGTCACTTTCTTTCAAGTTCTTGATGTTCGGAATTTCTGACATATGTGTGACCGTGTGTATGCAAGACAAGTTTGAGCCAACATTCCGTCAGGAAAAAAAAATCCACGGTTTTCTTGTCGGAAATTCCGATCATGTGTACGCGGCATTACATTTTCTGTGGATTTTTGTCTTCAGATTTACCAAAAACATGCAGTGCAAGGGCCTGCCTGATTGCATACAAATTGAAACGCTGATGCCGTGTACACACGGTCGGAATTTCCGCGTGTAGGCTCCATCGGACATTTGCTGTAGGAATTTTCCGACAACAAACATCCGTTCTCGTAAATTCCGATCGTGTGTGGACAAATCAGACGCACAAAATTCCACGCATGCTCTGAATCAAGTACGAGACGGAAGCGCTGGGTCTGGTAAAACTAGCGTTCGTAATTGAGATAGCACATTCGTCACGCTGTAACGGAGTGAAAAGCACGAGGCTGAAAAGCCCGAATCGTCTCTCACCAAACTTCTACTAACACGACTGGTATTGAACTTCCCTTTAATAGGGCAGTCGTACGTGTTGTACATCACCGCGTCCTTGGCGTTCGGAATTTCCGACATCATTTGTGCGACCGTGTGTACGCAAGACAAGTTTGAGCCAACATTCATCGGAAAAAAATCCACGGTTTTGTTGTCGGAATTTCCGATCGTCTGTATTAAGGTTTGACCTTATATTATATGGTTTTGGCAAATCTGAAAACAAAAATCTGCAGAAAATTGTATTGTGTGTATGGAGTCTTATAGCAGGTCCATGAAAACATCAACTGTATGGACAGCCTTTATTAAGCATTTTGCTTCCTTTGATATACTTATGAGCAACTAACTGAATAATATCATTTATTGGAAAAAAAACTAATTGCTATTAAACAGGCTCTTTGGGAGGGAATATAATTAAACTATATACAGTACTTCCTTTTTTTCCAACATCCTCTCCCAGCTCCTAGGTGAGGGTGAGGTCCTCTTCCTTTTGGCCAAGATCTCAGATAATGTTAAGTGGCTTAAATCTCATGAAAAGATGATCCTGCGCTATGCTGCAGCATCTTCCCATGACATGCTGCTCAGCATTCTCTGGGATCTCGTCGGCAGGAGGAGTACATCACCCTCTGCATTATGGAAGATTAGGAAGGAGGAGTATGTTACCTATCTGTCCCTCAACAGGTACATTAATGCCGTGTTTTAAGGAGGGGAGGGGGGCACCTTTTATAAGCGGACCTTGTCACTGAGGTGAAGCATCCGCTTAAGGAACAAAAAAATTCAAAAGACGATTAAGACTGCTTTATTAAAGTGGAGTTCACCCAAATTGTTTTTTTTAACATTAGATTGATGCTCATTTTGTCAAGGGGAATCGGGTGTTTTTTTTTAAATCGAAGCAGTACTTACCGTTTTAGAGAGCGATCTTCTCCGCCGCTTCCGGGTATGGTCTTCAGTACTGGGCGTTCCTATTTGATTGACAGGCATCCGACGGTCGCATCCATCGCGTCACGAGTAGCCGAAAGAAGCCGAACGTCGGTGCGGCTCTATATGGCACCTGCGCACCGACATCCGGCTAATTTCGGAAAATCGTGACGCGATGTATGCGACCGTCGGAAGCCTGTCAATCAAATAGGAACGCCCAGTCCCGCAGCCCATACCCGGAAGCGGCGGAGAAGACTAAAACGGTAAGTACTGCTTCGATTTAAAAAAAAAAACACGCGATTCCCCTTGACAAAATGAGCCTCAATCTAATGTTAAAAATTAACTTTTTGGGTGAACCTCCACTTTAAGTAATTTATATTCTGCAACATAGTATAATGAATACCCACCATATGTTGAGGGAGCAGGCTGGTGTACCGACAAATTATAATACCTCAATACGCAGGCATCTCTTAGAAGAAATGAAGACAGCTCCTACAAAAGTAAACATTTTATTATTTATGCAGGGAAGACTGTGTATGTGGCATGGGTGCTTTAGTAATAGTAATCTCCTATGTACTTCGAATTGAGACACTCATCTGAGTTTGTGGGGGTTAAAGTGTGGAACGGGTCACTCTACACTAAGGGCACCGTTCTCATCTCTGCGCTGTGCCTAGGTCTAGAGCAGTGGTCTCCAAACTGTGGCCCGGGGGCCAGATGCGGCCCTTTGCTTGCCCTTATCTGGCCCTTGGGACACCATTCTTCCTACTGACACCAATGATAGGATACTATTTTTCCTGTAATGGGGCACTATTCCTCTTACTAACACCAACATCCAGCCCCCCTAAATCCTGAAGGACCGTAAATTGGTCCTTTGTTTAAAAAGTTTGGAGACCCCTGGTCTAGAGCACAGGGGGTTGGATGCCTGTATGCAGCGCACTCCTGAACTATGCACTGTGTACATAGCACAACTGCAAACTCTGCACGTAGCACACCCTGGAACTCTGCACTACACTGTGTGTAGTGCACCTCAGAACTTTGCACTGTGTGTGTAACATCCCCTTCCCCTGAACTTTGTAATTAATGCATTACTGGTATTTAATGCCCTTATAAGACCCTTTCACCGTTAGTGAAATTTGACCACACCCACTATTTGATGCGGGTTGGAGGGTGTGTGTGTGTGGGGGGGAGGTTGGTTTGAGGGGGTCGTGGTTGAGTTCCTGCACCTATTTTCTGAGAAAAAAGCTCTGGGCAGGGCACAACACTGTCACATGTTACTCATTTATTTTCCTATGAGAAAAGAATAATCTGGGGATACTTACAGGAAGTTCCTCACAGAGATATGCTACATTTGTCTGAGATGATTCTATACCCGCTTCTGCTGCCAAGATGAAATGCAAAAAGGCCTCATTTCTGTAGAAAATCACACAAAAAATAATCATTGATTTGAATGTCAGATTTCCATGAACACTACAATGAGTTGGCTCAAACTTGTGTTGCATACACAAAATTTCCAAACTTCAAGAACACAGTGACGTACAACACTACAATGAGCCGAGAAAAACGAAGTTCAATGGTTCCGAGCATGCGTCAAATTGATTCCGAACATGCGTGTTTTTTTTTGCGCTTCGGAATTGCATACAGACGATCGGAATTTCCCACAAGAACTTTTCGAGACGGAAAATTTGAGAACCAGCTCTCTGACAGAAAAAGTCCAATGGAGCCTACACACAGTCGGAATTTCCGACCAAAAGCTCACATCAAACTTTTCTTGTCGGAAATTCTGACCGTGTGTACGCGGCATTAGTGTTTGCTTCTAAGCTTTAACCTCTTCCCTTCCTCATACACATTTCTACTGGCCTATCACTATGATGGTCCTCCTCACTGGCCAACAGAGATGTATTGGAGTCAGGAAATGGCAGGCAAGCTTTAGGAAATGCTGATGCATTGCTGTAGGTAAGTACAGCTACCTCAGCATCATACTTACCATATTGCGCCCCCTTTTGCCCAAATGATAAAACCTTCTAAAAGGATTGCACCCCACAATTTTGGGGATTGGAAACATCAGTTATCAAGACTTTTTTTCACATTGATTGTTTTTTATATAAATGTTGTTATGTTCATAGCTTGCAAAAGTACCAGTCATGTGTAAAGATCACCAAAGAAAAAAGCAAACCCTAATGCCGCGTACACACGGTTGTTTTTCGGTATGAAAAAAAATGTCATTTTTCAGCATGTTCAAAAAACGAAGTTTTTCCAACTTCATCATTAAAAACGACGTTGCCCACACACCATCGTTTTTTAAAAATGATGAACAAAGCGCGGTGACGTACAGCACATACGACGGCACTTTAAAGGGGAAGTTCTACTCGTCTTTGAGCTGCTTTTAGCTGATTCCTTGTTAGTAAAAGACGATTTGCGCCTTTTTGTCTGTTACAGCGTGATGAATGTGCTTACTCCATTATGAATGGTAGTTTTACCAGAACGAGCGCTCCCGTCTCATAACTCGCTTCTGGGCATGTGCAGGTTTAAAACGTCGTTTTTGCCCACACACGATCATTTTTTACAACCCGAAAAACAACATTTTGAAAAAAAAATCAGAAGCCGAAAAACAATGTGAAGCCCACACATGATCATTTTAAATGACGTTTTAAAAAATGTCATTTTTTTTCATGACGAAAAACGACCGTGTGTACGTGGCATAAAACTCGGGGGAGGGAAACAGGAAAATATACTGCTTTTGCACATCAAATATTGTATTCTATTAAAATAAAATATAAAAAAGTAATTTTTATAATGATGTTTAGTAGAAAATGCTTGAATCTGTTTGGGAAACAATCTCAATAAAAGTGTAGTTCTCTTACTTACAGTGACCCATCCAAATAGGCATTTACAGCTTTTCTGATAACGAGTCCAACATTTCCATTTTGTTCAGCCACAAACTTTGCCAAACTGTGAAAAGTAGGTTTATTGGTCATGTTATTTTTAGAATCTGTATTTTTATATTTTCAAGTATCTATTTCCTAAAAGTTGAACAAGATAATACAGCTGTAATATATGTACAGTATATAAAAATGTTTGCCACTAGATGGCCCTGACAATCTTAGGATAGCAAGGCAGGGGTCGTCTTGGAGGTGTGTTTAGGGTCATTATGTTGAAAAAATGCCCTGTGGCCCAGTCTCAGAAGGGAGGGGATCATGCTCTGCTTCAGTATGTCACAGTACATGTTGGCATTCATGGTTCCCTCAATGAACAGTAGCTCCCCAGTGCTGGCAGCACTCATGCAGCCCCAGACCATGACATTCCCACCACCATGCTTGACTGTAGGCAAGACACACTTGTCTTTGTTCTCCTCACCTGGTTGCTGCCACACACGCTTGACACCATCTGAACCAAATAAGTTTATCTTGGTCTCATCAGACCACAGGACATGGTTTCACTAATCCATGTCCTTAGTCTGCTTGTCTTCAGCAAACTGTTTGTGCATCATCTTTAGAAAAGGCCTCCTTCTGGGACGACACCCATGCAGACCAATTTGATGCAGTGTGTGGCGTATGGTCTGAGCACTGACAGGCTAACCACCCACCCCTTCAACCTCTGAAGCAATGCTGGCAGCACTCATACGTCTATTTCCCAAAGACAACCTCTGGATATGACGCTGAGCACGTGCACTCAACTTCTTTGGTTGACCATGGCGAGGCCTGTTCTGAGTGGAACCTGTCCTGATAAACCGCTGTATGGTCTTGGCCACCGTGCTGCAGCTCAGTTTCAGGGTCTTGGTAATCTTCTTATAGCCTAGGCCAGTGATGGCGAACCTTGACACCCCAGATGTTTTGGAACTATATTTCCCATGATGCTCACCTACACATCAGAGTGCAAAAGCATTATGGGAAATGTAGTTCCAAAACATCTGGGGTGCCAAGGTTCACCATTACTGGCCTAGGCCATCTTTATGTAGAGCAACAATTCTTTTTTTTTAAATCCTCAGAGAGTTCCTTACCGTGAGGTGCCATGTTGAACTTTCAGTGACCAGTATGAGAGAGTGAAGCCCCGTACACACGACCAGTTTCCTCGGCAGAATTCAGCTTCCGACCGAGTTTCTGGCTAAATTCTGCCAAGAAACCCGGCCGTGTGTACAATTTCGCCGAGGAAGCCGACGAGGAGCTCGACGAGGAAATAGAGAACATGTTCTCTATTTCCTCGTTGTTCTATGGGAGCTCTCGGCCCGCCGAGCTCCTTGGCGGCTTCAGGGCTTAACTGGCCGAGGAACTCGATGTGTTTGGCACGTCGAGTTCCTCGGCCGTGTGTACGGGGCCTGAGAGTGATAACACCACATTTAACGCACCTGCTCCCCATTCACATCTGAGACCTTGTAACACTAACTAATCACATGACACAGGGAGGGAAAATGGCTAATTGGGCCCAATTTGGACATTTTCACTTAGGGGTGTACTCACTTTTGTTGCCAGTGGTTTAGACATTAATGGCTGTGTGTTGAGTTATTTTGAGGGGACAGCAAATGTACACTGTTATACAAGCTGTACACTCACTACTTAGATTATAGCAAAGTTTAATTTATTCAGTGTAGTCACATGAAAAGATATATTAAAATATTTACATAAATGTAAGGGGTGTACTCACTTTTGTGAGAAACTGTGTATATATATATATATATATATATATATATATATATATATATATATATATATATATATATACATACACACACACACACACACATACATACATACACACACACACACTCCCTGGCCATTTTTTTTTTAGGTACACCTTGCTAGTATGGGGTTGGACCCCCTTTCTCCTTCAGAACTGCCCTAATTCTTCATGACAACAAGGTGTTGGAAATATTGCTCAGAGATTTTGGTCCATATTGACATGATAGCATCACACGGGAACAAAACAGAAAGCTCCACCTAAGTGCAATAGGTGGCATGCTAACGTCACCGCGCATTTTCTCTACCCGGATACGGGCTGTGTGTTTCCAAGCTGGCCAGCTTTTATATGCTCTGCATATTTGAACAATTGTAAGTGTTACTTCACTTATTTTTATTGAATAAATTAAGGTTTTACACTATGTGAGCCTCTTTTATTTCTACATACCCTCGGATGGCATATCGGGAGTCACTTTCCTATACCAAGGATACGGGTTACCAGGCTATCATAATCTGGGTTCCTTATTGAATATCATCGATCCATGTCTCTTACCAGGCTGTTTTTGATCTCTTATAATTTGGGGATCATCTCCATTCGGTAAGAGGCTTTATTTGACTGTGGTGGAGTTTCCTTCCTTTCAAGCACTTTCTTGTGTGGATTCGCTGTATACACTTGGGAGATTGTCTATGCAGTATTTGTCTTTCTGACGGACTTATCTTCCATGATCACCATTTGAACATTTCATGTGTTTTTATCACTCAATTATTTATGGTTTACATTCATTTAGCGCGATCTCCTCTCTTTTTGCATACTGTTTGTGTGGTATAACACTTTTTTGATCGCAGCTTCCTTTCACATATAAATAAGCGCAATATTTTTTTCTTTACTAAGTGCAATATGTTAGTCACAATTTATTGACTTTAAAAGGAAATGCACTTACAAACATGTATAAAAAAACAGGCTCATCCGTGTGCTGTAGTCGCGGTGCGGTCCGGTCTCAGGTGCTTCCAGGCTCACGGGTAGGCAGGAGAGTGTGGAAATTCATCCTGTTGTAGTCAGGAAGCCAGCCAGAACCAGCGTGGAACGCAAGCAATGACGTCACAGGAAGCGGAACCAGAGAGAGCACCGGGGGAAGGACAGTATGAGGCAAAGCCATTTTTTATACATGTTTGTAAGTGCATTTCCTTTTAAAGTGAATAAATTGTGACTAACATATTGCACTTAGGTAGCGCTTCCTGTTTTGTTCCCCTGTCTTCCCCCTACAGAGCCGGCTTTCTCTGAGGACAGCTGCCGCCTACCATCCTTCTATTCCTCTCCTCCCCTCCTTTAAAGGACTGGTTATTACCACATATTAGAATATGGACTAAAGAACTGTGACTGTTTTTTAGATCTATCCTCTGTCCATATTCATTTACATTTTTTATGCACTAGTCTTTTGCGCTGACAGTTTACCTTATTGTTTTTATGATAGCCTCACACAGTTGCTGCAGATTTGTCAGCTGCACATCCATGATGCGAATTTCCATTCTACAACATACCAAAGGTGCTCTATTGAATTGAGATCTGGGGACTGTGGAGGCCATTGGCGTACAGTGACCTCATTGTCATGTTCAAGAAACCAGTGGTGAGATGATTGGATCTTTGTGACATTGTGCATTATCCTGCTGGAAGGAGCCCTCAGAAGATGGGCACACTGTAGCCATAAAGGGATGGACATGGTCAGCAACAATACTAAGGTAGGTCATGGTGTTTAAATGATGCTCAATTGGTACTAATGGGCCCAAAGTGTGGAAATAAAATATCCCCCCACCATCAGCCTGAAGCATTGATACAAGGCAAGATGGATCCATGCATTCATGTTGCTTAGGCCAAATTCTGACCCTACCATACTGAAATCGAGACTTGTCAGACCAAGCAACATTTTCAAATCTTCTATTCATTCAATGTTCAACTTCTGCTTCATCACAGTAGCCTAGCATTCTCTCCAATAAATCATATCATATGAATATCAGTAACTCTTTTTAGATATATAAAAAACATAATGGTTTGTTTGGAACACATTTCAAGATATTTAGGGGTACCGGAAATACATGTCAAAAGGTACTGGAGCCACACCAGGTAGTGCATGGTCACCGTGGGCTTTTAAAAAAGGGGTACATACTTTAATGGAGTTAACAAACACTCCTATGATATACTAACAATATCTTATGTTTTACTTACAATACAGCTGTCTTTGGATTTCTCTGTATGTTCCTTAAACTCCCCATGATTAAATATTGTGCTATGGTAATAGAGGCTTCAATATGGCCACCATCTGAAGCTTTAGACATGTATTCAAAAGCACGTGTCTGTGAGCAAGAAAAATTGGTTTTAGTAAAGTCTACAAAAAAATGACATTGTACAAGTTAAAATATATAAAAAATCCGCTGAAATTCATGGTTTATCATTTTGAGAAATGTATAGTTCAATAAGTGTTAACGCTTTAATAGATGTTTATTACAAATAGTACTATGCAGTCTGTTCTGATAATTCTAAGATTTATCAACTAATTTCAGTCATCCACATAAAGCTGAATAACAGATCATGAATACTATTAGCTGGATTCAGGTAGATGTGTGCATTATTACGGCGGCGTAGCGTATCGTATTTACGCTACGCCGCCGTAAGTCAGAGAGGCAAGTGCTGTATTCACAAAGCACTTGCCTCCTAAGTTACGGCGGTGTAGCGTAAATGGGGCCGGCGTAAGCGCGCCTAATTCGAATGAGGATGAGGGGCGTGTTTTATGTAAATAGTGGTGACCCGACGTGATTGATGTTTTTTACGAACGGCGCATGCGCCGTCCGTGTACATATCCCAGTGTGCATTGCTCCAAAGTACGCCGCAAGGACGTATTGGTTTCGACGTGAACGTAAATTACGTCCAGCCCCATTCACGGACGACTTACGCAAACAACGTAAAATTTTCAAGTTTCGACGCGGGAACGACGGCCATACTTAACATTGGCTAGGCCACCTAGGTGGCAGCTTTATCTTTACGCCGGTGTACCTCTTACGGAAACGGCGTATCTTTACTGCGACGGGCGCGCGTACGTTCGTGAATCGGCGTATCTAGTCATTTACATATTCTATGCCGAACTCAACGGAAGCGCCGCCTAGTGGCCAGCGGAAAAATTGCACCCTAAGATACGACGGCGTAGGAGACTTACGCCACTCGTATCTTAGCCTAATTTAAGCGTATCTGGTTTCCAGAATACGCTTAAATTAACGCCGGCGTAACCCTACCTGAATCCAGCTAAATGATTTTAAATATTCTTGTACAAATGATTGTTCAACACAGCAAATAAAGATAAACGGATTCACCATTTTTTACTTTTTTGGATAAAAAGATTTATTATTGATGAAACCAACTGAATTCTGCAATCCTAGTCTTTCATTAATACAGTTGTTATAGTGAACAGAAGTATTGTTATATGTATGGACAGCATAAGCCTGTGAGAACATTTTAGGTGCAAAAAACAGTCATTTGCCCGTCTTTTTTAAATTGCAAAAAAAAGTTTGTCAAGACAAAAAAAACTAAAAAAAAACTTGTGTACTAATTAAGCAAAAATTGGCAATGTTTACTGATGTTTTATTAAATAATTGTTACGTCTGCTGCAATTTTGGATAAAATTTCACTGAAGAAAAAAAAATCAACACACTAATTATATATAACTTTAGATGACAATAAAGTGACTGGCAGCTGGTTTGTCCCACAACCCACACAAATAACAATCATGGATCAAATGCAAGGGATATACAGGTGAAACTCGAAAGATTAGAATATCTTGCAAAAGTTCATTTATTTCATTAATACTACTTAAAAGGTGAAACTAATATATGAGAGAGACTCATTACATGCAAAGCAAGATAGTTCAAGCCGTGATTTGTTATAATTGTGATGATTATGGCTTACAGCTCATGAAAACCCCAAATCCACAATCTCAGAGAATTAGAATATTACATGCAATCAATAAAACAAGGATTGTACATAGAACAATATCGGACCTCTGAAAAGTAGAAGCATGTATATGTGCTCAGTACTTGGTTTGGGCCCCTTTTGCAGCAATTACTGCCTCAGTGCGGCGTGGCATGGAAGATATCAGCCTGTGGCACTGCTGAGGTGTTATGGAAGACCAGGATGCTTCAATAGCGGCCTTCAGCTCTTCTGCATTGTTCGGTCTCATGTCTCTTATCTTTCTCTTGGCAATGCCCCATAGATTCTCTATGGGTTTCAGGTCAGGCGAGTTTGCTGGCCAATCAAGCACAGTAATCCCACGGTCATTGAACCAGGTTTTGGTGGTTTTGGTGGTTTTGGCAGTGTGGCCAAGTCCTGCTGGAAAATGAAGTCTGCATCCCCATAGAGCTCGTCTGCGGAAGGAAGCATGAAGTGCTCCAACATTTCCTGGTAGACGGCTGCGGTGACCCTGGACTTAATGAAGCACAGTGGACCAACACCAGCAGATGACATGGCTCCCCAAATCAACACAGACTGTGGAAACTTCACACTGGACTCCAAGCATCTTGCAGTGTGCGCCTCTCCATTCTTCCTCCATACTCCGGCTCCTTGGTTTCCAAATGAGATGCAACATTTGCTCTCATCAGAAAAGAGGACTTTGGACCACTGAGCAACAGAACAGGTGTGTTTTTCTTTAGCCCAGGTAAGATCCCTTCTTGATGAGTGTCCTCAGCGCCCCCTTTACATCATCCCCCTCTACTCTTTCCACAGTAGTGTTCTCACACTTCCTTAACATCAACCCCCATTAACAGTACTGTCCTCTTCCCCTATTTACATCATAACCCCACATTACTGTCCTCAGTCCCCCCACCCCCCACATATTACAGTCCTCAGTCCCCCCACACACCAGTGCTCAGCTCCCCCTCTTTGATGTTTTCAGCCCCTCCCCCCACATCACTGCAATCCTGAGGCTCGGAATCCTCCCCCCACATTCAGATGTTAGCTCTTAACTTCACCCCCTCACTGTCCTACCTTACACAGACAGATCGGAGGGAGACACAGCATATCTGGATAGGGACAGGAGAGGAGTGGCAGGGAGGGAGGTGGGACAGTTCTGGATGGAGGGCCGAGGTAACAAACAGGTGATTGGCTGCTAGGATGAAGGACAGTCCTAGCAGCCAATCGCCTGTTTGATAACCTCGGCCAGCTCCGCCCTCCACCCAGAATTGTTCCGACTCCCGCTGTCGGCTCTGTGAGGATTACAGAGTGACGGCAGGAGGAAGAAAAGGCTCCTACATCGCGATACCGCGGCGGTCCGAATGGTAGAGTGCCACGGGCCGCATTTGGCCCACGGTCCGCCATTTAGTGATGCCCGATCTAGACCAACCTTTACAACACAGGGGAACCCTTGATATGTTTTATCCTTCTTTTTGTATATGCCTTTATTATATGGATTTGTACCACCATTTATCTTCTCTAATAAAAGTTTGTAAACAAAAAAAAAGAAATAACTTTCAGGACTCAGGGAACCACCTGCTAAAAATGACTAGATCTACAACTCATGATACATTAGTATGATAGTCAATGGGGAGAATGCACCTTATACTTGTAGTCATTGGAGAGAATTACTCCCTTACAGATAGCTAAAAATATTAATGGTGTCAGTGGGAACTTATCGGAGAGGCCCCTGGAGGAACCATAGGATCCTATGGAATCCATGGAACCCTGGTTGAGAAACCCTGATCTAGAGCACTCTACCTTCTAGTATCTGCATGTACAGTATAAGGCTAAAAGCAGTATTGAAAATATGTGGGCAAAACTTTTACTCTATTTAAATGCCCAAATATAGTCTGGATTTGTCAAACTTAAAGAAATACATCGAAAAACCTGGTATGTGTACAAGGGCCTTAATGATCCCTTACATTCAAGTACAGTATCTGATTCATTTGCCACATCATGACAATGCTCTCTGCATATAAAATCCTGTCCTGGCAGCATATTGACTTAGGTATTGGCACTCCTGCCTGCAGCACTGGGGTCCTTGGTTTGAATCCTAACAAGGACACTACTTTCATGGACTTTGCACGTTCTCCCTGTGCTAGTTTCCTCTGGGTACTCCTGTCTAAATTGCACATAGTATGAGGTAGGGACCTTAGATTCTAAGCTCCTTGGAGGAAAAAAACAATGTAAATGTACAGTATGTAAAGCGCGCAGCACCACTTACTTCATTGGCTCCAGATTCTGGAGAGATGCCATGCAGATGCATAACTCCAAGATTAAATGCTGCATCTGCATTCCCCCTATCGTAAGCTTCGCTCCAGTACTTCACAGCCTTCATGTTGTCTTTCTTGAAATTATGGTAATACCAGCCCAAGCCAGTCAGAGCTTCCACTTGTCCCTGTGGGCAAAGGCAGATAGGCAAGATATTCAATCCATGTTCAACACATATTATAATGTTCCACAATTCCTAAGGTGACTGAATGTATGGGCTAATAATGTATAAAATATTTTTTCGTGTGAAAACAGTTAAAGTACAATTTTTTTAAAAACATGGAGCCATCCATATGGTGCAAAAGAGTATTATCAATGCCAACTTCACCCATAACTGATATTTTCAGTTTTGTATAACTGGCATATCCCCACCAGCATTTGCATTTCATCCAACTACCACTTCCATTACAAAGTTAAATAATAGAGACAGGGGGGCAGATTCAGATAGAGATACGACGGCGTATCTCCTGACACGCCGTCGTATCATTGAGATCCGACGGTCGTATCTATGCAGCTCATTCATAGAATCAGGTTCCGCATAGATCTCCCTAAGATCCGACAGGTGTAAGTGACTTACACTGTTGGATCTTAGGCTGCATTCTCCCGCTGGCCGCTAGGTGGCGTTCCGTCTTATACACACGACGAATATGCAAATGAGGATTTCCGCCGATTCAGAAACGAACGCCTGCCCGTCGCTTTTTTTTTACGTCGTTTGCGTTCGGCTTTTTCCGGCGGATAGTTACCCCTGCTATATGCGGCGTATCCTATGTTAAGTATGGCCGTCGTTCCCGTGCCGAGTTTTGAATTTTTTACGTTGTTTGCGTAAGTCGGTCGCGAATACGGATGGACGTAATTTACGTTCCCGTCGAAACCAATGACGTCCTAGCGACGTCATTTGGAGCAATGCACGCTGGGAAATTTTGCCGGCGGCGCATGCGCAGTACGATCGGCGCGGGGACACGCCTGATTTAAATAGTAAACTCCCCCTAGCCGCGGAATTTGAATTCCGCTGGGGGATTTACGATCCGCCGGCGCAACTTTCGAGGCAAGTGCTTTCTGAATACAGCACTTGCCTCAAAAACTTGCGCTGGCGGATCGTAAATAAGATAGATTACGCGGATCTAAAGATCCGCTGATCTATCTGAATCTGCCCCAGGATCCCTTGGTAGATTCTTTATGATAATAAACAAAGATTCTCCAAAATGATATCTTCCATAAGGTATTTTGAGAGGATCCTAACACAAACTATTATAGGCACCCACTGGAAGGTCCAAAAAACTAAAAGAAACTGAGAAGTGATTCAACCCACCAAATACCATCTAAAAGGACCGCTACACTTCTGGTTTCAAAACCAGTTATTGTGGTAGCTAACCAAATGTAAAACACGCCTGCTCTCCATAGATCATGGGGGCAGCATACCTTGTTTTCTACTTACAGAAAAAAATAAAAATCACCTTAGAAGCAGATTTCTTCATTAACTCCAAAGCCAGTTTTGTGTTTTTTGGCACAACATCACCCTAAAGACATAAGCAAAAGCAATCTTTAATGAAAGCATTATATTAAGGGTATTCATTATACATTTGTGCATACACGTAAAGAGCCACCATGACTCACAGTGCAGTATGAGGACTGGTGCTTTGGGGATCATCATTTTTTGGGAAAAATTCTTAAAGGCATTCCCCTAATGCAGTGTTTCTCAATTTCAGTCTTCAGGCCCCCCCAACAGGTCAGGTTTTCAGGATTTCCATTATTTAGCACAGGTGATTTGATCAGTTTCACTGCCTTAGTAATCACCACAGCCTTTTCATCTGAGGGAAATCCTGAAAACCTGACCTGTTGGGGGGGCCTGAGGACTGGAATTGAGAAACACTGCCCTAATGCATGCAGGCTGCTTTGCAAACAGTAAAGCCCCATACAAACTATCAGTTTTCCTGTCAGTTTTCTCTTCAGGTTTACCAAAACCATGTAGTGCAAGGGCCTGCCTGATTGCATACAAATTGAAACTCTTGAGGTTTGACCTTATATTAGATGGTTTTGGTAAACCTGAAGAGAAAACTGTCAGGAAAACTGATAGTGTGTATGGGGCTTAAGGGGCTGCACACTCGCATTTCCTTGGTATGTGGATACCAACCTGCCTGGTGGGCTGGATAGCGCTGGGAGGAGACGTCATATATATATATATATATATATATATATATACTGTGGTTTGAAAGTGTTTTGCAAGACAAGCTAAATTTAAAAAAGAAATTTGCCTTGATATACAAGCGATGTCTTGATATAAGAGTAGCATCATGTCACAACTGAGTATAAAAGAGAAGAGAGGCGCCTCTAAGTGTAGCAATATGGTTACAATTAAAGGGGTTGTAAAGGTACAATATTATTTTCCTAAATAGCTTCCTTTACCTTAGTGCAGTCCTCCTTCACTTACCTCATCCTTCGATTTTGCTTTTAAATGTCCTTATTTCTTCTGAGAATTCCTCACTTCCTGTTCTTCTGTCTGTAACTCCACACAGTGATGCAAGGCTTTCTCCCTGGTGTGGAGTGTCGTGCTCGCCCCCTCCCTTGGACTACAGGAGAGTCGGGATGCCCACTAATACACAGCTCCTTTCTCTATCTGCAACGTAGAGAGGGTCCTGACTCTCCTGTAGTCCAAGGGAGGGGATCGAGCATGACACTCCACACCAGGGAGAAAGCCTTGCATTACTGTGTGGAGTTACAGACAGAAGAACAGGAAGTGAGGATTTCTCAGAAGAAATAAGGACAACCCCTTTAATAAAGGTACAACATTTAGCAACTCACATGTTTGATGATTAAAACAGGCACATCTAAGTATGCAGGCATCCGGGGAAAACTGTCCACCTAGACCATTCTCCTCACTGCCATTGAGCGTTCAAGCCTCGCTTTTAAATCGCTCTACTGCAGGGTAGTCTTCCCGATCATGATTGCAGACTGATAGCGGTGAGAGCCAGCGGTGAGGATGGCGGTCTATGTGAACAGCTTTACCCTGGATCCCTGCATACTCAGATATGCCTCTTTTTAATCATCAACCATGTGAGTTCCTAAATGTACCTTCATTAACCACCTAAGACCAGGACCAAAATGCAGCTAAAGGACCTTGACCCTTTTTGCGATTCGGCACTGCGTCGCTTTAACTGACAATTGCGCAGTTGTGCGACGTGGCTCCCAAACAAAATTGGCGTACTTTTTTTCCCTCAAATAGAGCTTTATTTTGGTGTTATTTGATCATCTCTGCGGTTTTTATTTTTTGCGCTATAAACAAAAATAGAGCGACAATTTTGAAAAAAAAACAATATTTTTTACTTTTTGCTATAATAAATATCCCCCAAAAATATCTAAAAATATTTTTTTTCCCTCAGTTTAGACCGATACGTATTCTTCTACCTATTTTTGGTAAAAAAAAATTGCAATAAGCGTTTATCGGTTGGTTTGCGCAAAATTTATAGCGTTTACAAAATAGGGGATAGTTTTATTGCATTTTTATAATTTTTTTTTTACTACTAATGGCGGCGATCAGCGATTTTTTTCGTGACTGCGACATTATGGTGGACACTTCGGACAATTTTGAGACATTTTTGGGACCATTGTAATTTTCACAGCAAAAAATGCATTTAAAATACATTGTTTATTGTGAAAATGACAGTTGCAGTTTGGGAGTTAACCACAGGGGGCGCTGTTGGGGTTATGTGTGACCTGAAGTGTGTTTACAACTGTAGGGGGGTGTGGCTGTATGTGTGACGTCATCGATTGTGTCCCCCTATAAAAGGGATGACACGATCGATGACGGAGCCACAGTGAAAAACGGGGAAGCCGTGTTTACACACGGCTCTCCCCGTTCTTCAGCTCCGGGGACCGATTGCGGGACTCCATCGGCGATCGGGTCCGCGAGTCCCGCGGTCACGAAGCTTTGGACCGGGTCGCGAGAGCGTGCGACAGGAGCGCGCGACCGTGACCATACGGCTGGGCTTAAAGGACAACGTACCTATACGTTGATGTGCCCAGCCATGCCATTCTGCTGACGTATATCAGTGTGAAGGGGTCCTTAAGTGGTTAAATGTAACCATATTGCTACACTTAGAGGCACCTCTCTTCTCTTTTATACTCTGTAGCTCCTGCTGGATTTCGCTTCTAATCCCCTTATGGAGGCTTCCATTTGTGGATGGACATTTTTATGGTTACACAACCTATCACATTGCTATAATCTTTTTATATGGATCATAAACTGAAGGACTTATAAATAAATGGTTGTGGAATGAAGTTTCCATTATTTCTTATGGGAAAATTTGCTTTGATATACAAGTGCTTTGGATTACAAGCATGCTTCCGGAACGAATTATGCTCGCAATCCAAGGGTCTACTGTATATATCTATCTATTTATATATATATATATATATATATATATATATATATATATATATATATATACGTATAAGTAAATTAACCATTGATATACCGAGCAAAACCAGGTTCGGCACTCTCACGGCCCAAAAAAATCGAAAGCTCCAAAGCAATTTAAAGTATACCTTCTTCAAAACAGGGAATAATTGATATATTGTACAAGGCTAAAATTGGGCAAATGTTTTGCCAATATTAGAATAAATCTGCACTCTCCCACTGAAGAACAGATGTTGGGCAAATCATGTTTAATGAAATTTTCACACAGTTCGATGCAATTTTCCAATAGCGAATGTTGGGCAAATCGCTGTTACAAACTTGGAAAAATCTTGGCCAAAAAAGTGTGAAGCTTAGGCAAAAAATGTGTGAATCTTGGCTAAATATAATAAATATATCCCTATTTTTTCATCTTAAATTTGCTTGCACATGTTTACAGTACATAGAAATCTATAAATCTAAAATCACCATTGTTTTACAGCAGGTTCCTGTGTGACTCCTCCAAAACTATGCATATCTATAGAAAAATAGGAAGGACTCTAGTGCCTCCTGGTGGCCAATTCTCTAAACGACTAGTCAATATACAGAATAGCAGAAGTTATTGACAACATACTTTAAACAGCAGCACGGCATAATCATACATCAGCACTGGTTCTTCGTTCTCAAGAGCTCCCCGTTCATACCATTCTATGGCCGCTCTGGTGTCCTGGGTCACACCCTGCTGACCCCAAAAAAGCATTTGGGCGATTCTGTGCTGCAAGACCAGTCAAAGAACGAAAAAATTATAAAAGACAAAAAAAGAAATAAGTATATAAGACAAAGTTGCTGGATACAGCATAGACACAACATAAAAACGTATGATGAAAAAAACTCAAGTGCCGGTGACTTGTCCTTAAAGTTCCCCTAACGTGAAAGATCCTTCAAGGACTGCGCAGGCGCAAACTTGCAGACGGAAATCTCCGAACCTCACCCGGCATCCAGGCTCATTCTTTTACATCCCCGTGGATTGCAGGATGTTAAAAAAAGAGCCAGAAGGCCGAGCGAGCGGAGCGAGCCGTCCGAGTGAAGAGAGGACTTGAGGCCGACTGGCCACTATCCTCAAAATCCACGTCGCCCTGGATGCCCGGTCGAGCTTCGGAGATTTCCGTCGGCAAGTTTGCGGCTGCGCAGTCCTTAAAGGAACTTTCTCGTTAGCCGGAACCATATCGGCAGATCAGATTGCGCCTGCGCAGGAACTTTCACGTTAGCCGGAACCATATCGGCAGATCACCGGTTCACACTGCTGCACTGTGAATTTGTTCAGTTTTTTTCAGTCCACTCTGAGGTGCGAATTTACCGCGATTTTAATGCAAATTTTAGGAGTGGGACTGTGATTAATGTTCTAGCCAATGGAATCATAATGTAAAAAAAAAAAAAAAGGTGGTAACTTTCTGTTTTTTGTGGAGAATAGTGTATTGGAATTCGCACATATGTGAACCATCAAATACGATTCCAGAAGGATTTACATTCATGTCTATGGAGACTAAATTTGCAATGCAACGCTCTAAACTCGCACAAACTCTTGGTATCAAAGGAATGATGTTAGTAATCTGGAATTCATTCAGCACGGAATTATTATTTCAGTGTACATAACCTATTTATTTATTTTACAATGGTTTTGTTGATAAGAATCTACAGGATAAAAAGTACACTTTATGTCATGGCAGTTATGACGCCTTGGCTGTTTAAGTCACAAAATGATGATAAACTTACTTCTGGTATGTGAACAACAACAAACAGGTCTTGGTGCTAAGGTTTTGAATTTATTTTATTTTAAATCAAATGTACTAGGTTTTTAGCTGATATTTTACACCTGTTTTGCTGTCAGGCTGCACCAGTAATGCAGGATTCTGACGTATTCACTTGTGTGTGTAAATATTGTCTTAAACAATTGAGCTCTGTAAACAATAGGCTTTTTTTCAACAGCAGGTAATGAGAAACTAAAAGAAAACTAAGGGCCAGATCCACATACATGTAGAACGGCGCAGCGTATCAGAGATACACTACGCCGCCGTACCTTACCTGGCGCATTTTCGAATCCTCAGCGATTTTGCGCCATAAGTTACGGCGGCGTAGTGTATTTCTGGCGGCGGATTTGAAATTGGGCGGGTTGGGGGCGGGTTTCATTTAAATGAAGCGTGTCCCCGCGCCGAATGAACTGCACATACGTCGTCCCGAAAGTTCCCGCCGTGCATTGGGCTAAATTACGTCGCTAGGACGTCATTTTTTTAACTTAGACGTGAGTTACGTCCATCCCTATTCACAGACGACTTACGGAAAAAAAAAAAATTCAAATTTCGACGCGGGAACGACGGCCATACTTAACATGGCAAGTCTATGTATACACCGAAAAATACCAGCTTTAAGTATACGCCGGAAAAAGCCGACTACAGACGACGTTAGAAAATGTGACGGCCGCGCGTACGTTCGTGGATCGTCGTAAATCGCTAATTTGCATACCCAACACGGAAAACGCCACCCAGCGGACGCCAAAGTATTGCATCTTAGATCCGAAGGCGTACGAAGATGTACACCTGTCGGATCTAACCCAGAAGCCGTCGTATCTTGGTTTGAGGATTCAAACTAAAGATACGACGCGGAAAATTTGAAAGTACACCGGCGTATCAGTAGATACGTCGTTGTACTTCGTCTGTGGATGTGGCCCCAGGTGATTGTTATTTTCAGCATCCCCTGGATTTAATCACTGAAACCAATAGTCAATATAGCTTAGTAAACTGAGTTTTAAAAGTGTTACAATAAATAAAATTGTAGCATTTTGCATATAATGTTCATGGTACCTGGGCATATGGATCTCCTCTCTCTGCGTTCTGTTTAAGCCACAGAAACAGGTCATCATTCTCCCTGGTTTGCTCCTTTAAAATATCGTCATCCATTAACCGTACGGTTTCTGCAAATGCCTTAAAGGTAAAATAAAATAGTCAGCTTTGAGGGAGAAATTATAAAAAAAAATATTTTATGATTGCATACCTAGATAACTATAGCATACGTGTACATAAGACTTAATGGCGTCAAATATTCAGAATGTTGACACAGGGAAACATAATAAAGTACAGGAGCCTGGCTGCAGAAAAAAACACAAGTCACAGCAATCATGACATCCGAGGTATAACAGCACCACACCCTATCTGGCTCCCATGCATGGAAGTGTTTGCTGTCCCAACCCATACTTTCAACACACCGAGCTCCTGCACACAAAGGCACCTAAACGAGTTCTGTTGATGTAAAGTCTCATCTCCTTCTTACAAAGAGCTTACCCTTTGTCACTATTGAGTATCTATTGTTGAAAAAAGCTGCACCACCACTAAATACATCTCTAGAAAGCAGTGGCGGCCCAGTGGCGACAAAGGGCACAGTGGCATCAATTAAAGGGCACAGTGACATGCACAGTAATGGGCACAGTGGCGCAATTGGCACAGTGGCGCAATTGGCACAGTGGCGACAATTGAGGGGCACAGTGGCTGCGTTTGATGACATGGCACAGTGGTGACAATTGATGGCACAGTGACTGCGTTTGATGGCATGGCACAGTGGTGTGAATTGATGGCATAGTGACTGCATTTGATGGCATGGCACAGTGGTGACAATTGATGACACAGTGGCTGCGTTTGATGGCATGGAACAGTGGTGACAATTGATGACACAGTGGCTGCGTTTGATGGCATGGCACTGTGGTGACAATTAATGGCACAGTGGCTGCATTTGATGGGCACAGTGAGGCTGCAATTTTTTTTTTTTTTTTGCGCCCCCCCCAAAAATTTTGAGCACCAGCCGCCACTGCTAGAAAGTATATGAACAGTCCTGCTGTGCCTTTGTAGCTCACACATGTTTTGAGGATGTGTGAGCTACAAAGGTACAGGAAATTTGGTCAAAACTCTTGGCAAGATGAATGCAGTATGTTCTCGAAAAATACTGGAGGAACATTTGCATTCATCAGCGGGGAAGCTGCACATGGGACGTACTTGGATATTCCAACATAACAATGATCCAAAACACAAGGCCAAGCCGACATGTCATTGGCTACAGCAGAATAAATTGAAGGTTCTGGAGGGGCCATCTCAATCTCAAGGCCAAATTCTGAGTTTTTCCCACTCACTCTAGTCTAAACCATTAACCACTTAGGCCCCGGACCATTATGCAGCTAAAGGACCAGGCCCCTTTTTGCCATTCGGCACTGTGTCGCTTTAACTGACAATTGCGCGGTTGTGCGACGTGGCTCCCAAACAAAATTGACATCCTTTTTTCCCACAAATAGAGATTTATTTTGGTAGTATTTGATCACCTCTGCGGTTTTAATTTTTTGCGCTATAAATAAAAATAGAGCGCCAATTTTGAAAAAAATTCTATGGGCCAGATTCACAGAAAACTCCAGCGGCGTAACGAATCGTGTTTACGTTACACCGCCGCAAGTTTTCAGCGCAAGTGCCTGATTCACCAAGCACTTGCGTGTAAACTTACGGCGGTGTATCGTACAGACGTCCGGCGCAAGCCCGCCTAATTCAAATGGGGCGTGTACCATTTAAATTAGGCGCGCTCCTGCGCCGGACGTACTGCGCATGCTCCGTTTTGAAATTCCCGCCGTGCTTTGCGCAAAGTGACGTAATTTTTTTGAACTGCGACGTGCGTTACGGCGTTTCGTATTCCCGGACGTCTTACGCAAAAAAAAAAAAATGAAATTCGACCCGGGAACGACGGCCATACTTTAACATGGTTCATCTAAAGTTAAGCCATGTTAAAGAAGGCTTAACTTTGCGACGGGAAAAAATTACTAGCGACGACGTAACAAACGCGAAAACCGTCGTGGATCGCCGTAAAAGCTCATTTGCATACCCGACGCTGGAAAAAGACGTGAACTCCACCCAGCGGCGGCCAAAGTATTGCATCCTAAGATCCGACGGTGTAAGTCAATTACACCTGTCGGATCTTAGGGCTATCTATGCGGAACTGATTCTATGAATCAGTCGCATAGATACTCCCAGAGATACGACGGCGTATCAGGAGATACGCCGTCGTATCTCTTCTGTGAATCTGGCCCTATATTTTTAACTTTTTACTATAATAAATATCCCACAAATTTATATAAAAAAAAAATATATATTTTTCCTCAGTTTAGGCCAATACATATTCTTCTACATATTTTTGGTAAAAAACAAAAACGCAATAAGCGTTTATTGATTGTTTGCGCAAAAGTTATAGCGTCTACAAAATAGGGGATATTTTTTTGGCATTTTTATTAATATTTTTTTTTTACTAGTAATGGTGGTGATCAGCGATTTTTATCGTGACTGCGACATTATGGTGGAAACATCGGACACTTTTGACACTATTTTGAGACCATTGTCATTTTTACAGCAAACAGTGCTATAAAAATGCACTGATTACTGTGAAAATTACACTGGCAGGGAAGGGGTTAACCTGTAGGGGGCGCTAAAGGGGTTAAGTGTTCCCTAATGTGTGTTTCTTACTGTGTGGGGGCATGGCTGGGCGTGTGACGTCACTGATCGTCGTTCCCTATGACAGGGAACAGACGATCAGTGACAGGCTCACTAGGAAGCACGTGGAGAGGTTTGTTTACACTTACCTCTCCCCGTTCTTCAGCTCTGTGACCTGATCGCGGGACTCCGGCGGCGATCGGGTCCGCAGGTCCCGCGGACGCGGTCACGGAGTACAGGACCCCTTTATGACTACAGTGTGCCCATCTTCTGAAGGCTCCTTCCAGCAGGATAATGCACCATGTCACAAAGCTCAAATTATCTCACCACTGGTTTCTTGAACATGACAATGAGGTCACTGTACTCCAATAGTCACAGTCCCCATATCTCATCCAATAGAGCCCCATTGGTATGTGGTGGAATGCAAGATTTGCATCATGGATGTGCAGCCGACAAATCTGCAGCAACTGCGTGATGCTATTATGTCACCATGGACCAAAATCGGAGGAATTTTTCCAATACCTTGTTGAATCTATGCAACGAAGAACTAAGGCAGTTCATAAGGTTAAAAGGGGTCCAACCCGGTACTAGCAAGGTGTACCTAATAAAGTGTCTGGTGAGTGTACAAGAGCCCTAAGGCCCCGTACACACGACCGGATCTGTCCGCTGAAACTGGTCCGACGGACCAGTTTCAGCAGACATGTTCGGTCGCGTGTAGGCCCGACCGGACAGTTTCCAGCGGACAAAAATTTCTTAGCATGCTAAGAAATCTGTCCGCTGGAAACCTGTTCGTCGGACGTGTTCGGTCGTCTGAACAGACTCACCGGACACGTCCGATTGGCCGCCATCCCTCGCATGCGTCGTACTGATTCGACGCATGCGTGGAAGCTTTGAAGTTCCAGGGCCGCCCACGTCGCCGCGTCATCGTCGCGGCGACGTCCCCGCGTATTGTTTACGCGCGGATTTCTGTCTGATGGTGTGTACAACCATCAGACAGAAATCTCCGGGCGGACATGTCCGCTGAAAACGTTCCATCGGACCGTTTTCAGCGGACTGTCCGTCCGTGTGTACGAGGCCTAATAGGTACATTCCATTGATCGTTTCACCAAATTTGCAATTCCAGCTGTACAACAGTTGCCTTCCTCAAATATATCTTTATGATGTAGGAGCACTGAACCTTATACAGATGCAATTTAATGGGATGGGTGGTTTGTGGTCCTAGGGGCTGCTCACCAGCAACTGTGGGGTCTTGCTGGACCCCCAGAAGAGTGGCGCTCCCATCCTTTCAAGATAGCAGGTAAGGCCCCAAAAAAAGTAATCTATTCTGATAATCCGTTTAAAAAGTGTAAAATTCTGCAGAGGAAACAAGAGACCCATAGGTATTCTGGTTTACTAGAGATGTTATTGTTGGATTTGATACTATGACATTTCATACCTGTTCTGTGTGCCTGGCTAATCGGTCCTTTGGAGTTTTCTTTGCAACATTCATGTAGTATGCAAGTGCTAGATCTAGATCCAAACTGTGAGTGTCTATCCCTTGAAGATGCTTATATCCAAGCTTCATCAGAGCAAGTCGATCATCTCCTTGTGCCCCAATTAGGCTATATAACAGAGCCTGTGCAAAGAAAGAAATGTAATGTATCTATTTAATATCCTTTAAAGTGGACCCATCAGTAACTTTACAAATCTGCATGAATACATTCCTGATATGTAACAAAATACAATGGGTCATTATCAAGTGTACCTTTTGCCTCGTACACACGATCGGGTTTCCCGACTTTTTACCGCCGGGAAAGCCGAGAACCTGCTCGGTCAGTCTTTTCCCCATACACACGAGAGGTTTTCCCGACAGGAAAACTGCGACGGAGCTTTGGTCGGGAATCCCCGGCCGTGTGTATGCTTCATCACAGTTTTTCCCATAGGAAAACTGCCAAAAAACACCGGGCAAAAGTCCGCCGGGAAAAAAGAGAGCTGGTTCTCTTTTTCTGTCCGGCGTTTTTTGGGCAGTTTTCGAAAAAACTGCAAGGAGCTTACACACGACCGGGATTCCCGTCAAAAGCTCTCCTCGCAGGTTTTCCCGTCGGGAAAACCGGACGTGTGTACGAGGCTTTTGACTTTGGAAACATTTCCTTAGACCCCTTTCACACTGAGGCGCGTTTCATGCAAAAAAAAAACGCACGAAAACCTATTTCCATTAAAATCAATGCTTTCACACTGGGGCGATCCGCTGGCAGGGCGGTGAAAAAACACACTCTCCGATTAAATTAATGAAAAGCTCTTTAACCACTTAAGACCCGGACCTTTAGGCAGCTAAAGGACCCGGCCAGTTTTTGCGATTCGGCACTGCGTCGCTTTAACTGACAATTGCGCGGTCGTGCGACGTGGCTCCCAAACAAAATTGGCGTCCTTTTTTTCCCACAAATAGAAATTTATTTTGGTGGTATTTGATCACCTCTGTGGTTTTTATTTTTTGCGCTATAAACAAAAATAGAGCATCAATTTTGAAAAAAAATCTATATTTTTAACTTTTTGCTATAATAAATATCCCCCAAAAATATATAAAAAAAAATGTTTTCCTCAGTTTAGACCGATACGTATTCTTCTACCTATTTTTGGTAAAAAAAACGCAATAAGCATTTATCGGTTGGTTTGCGCAAAATTTATAGCGTTTACAAAATAGGCGATAGTTTATTTGCATTTTTATTATTATTTTTTTTTTTTTTACTACTAATGGCGGCGATCAGCATTTTTTTTCGTGACTGCGACATTATGGCGGACACTTCGGACAATTTTGACAAATTTTTGGGACCATTGTCATTTTCACAGCAAAAAATGCATTTAAAATGCATTGTTTACTGTGAAAATTACAATTGAAGTTTGGGAGTTAACCACAAGGGGGCGGCGCTGAAGGGGTTATGTATGACCTCATCTGTGTTTCTAACTGTAGAGGGGTGTGGCTGTAGGTGTGACATCATTGATTGTGGTTCCCTAAATAAGGGAACACACGATCGATGACGGCACCACAGTGAAGAACAGCTCTCCCAAATTATTCAGCTCCGGGGACCGATCGCGGTACTCCAGCGGCGATCGGGTCTGCGGGTCCCGCGGTCACGGTCACGGAGCTTTGGACCACGGCTGGGCACTTAAAGAGGACGTACCTGTACGTACATGTGCCCAGCCGTGCCATTCTGCCGACGTATATGTGCAGGAGGCGGTCCTTAAGTGGTTAAAAGCACTCAGTATTTTACTGGCAGTTTAGAAGCGCCTCAGTGTGAAAGGGGACTAATGCTGCGTACACACAATCGGAATTTCCGACAACAAATGTTCGATGTGAGCTTTTGGTCAGATATTCCAACTGTGTGTAGGCTCCATCAGACATTTGCTGTCGGAATTTCCGACCACAAATGTTTGAGAGCTGGTTCTCAATTTTTCCGACAACAAAAGTTCTTGTCGGAAATTCCGATGGTCTGTATGCAATTCCGACGCATGCGTTCTTGACGTTTGGAATTTCAGACAACATTTGTGTGACCGTGTGTATGCATTACAAGTTTGAGCAAACATTCCGTCGGAAAAAAATCCACGGTTTTGTTGTCGGAAATTTCGATCGTGTGTACGCGGCATTAGTCTCCTCTCCAGCAGTGATCAATTTTTTAAAACTTTAATAACACCAAACGTTTCTGCTGGATCAAAAGGGGACTGATTTATTAAAACTGGAGAAAAAAAATTAGAACATTATGTTCTATAAATGAAAGATGAAACTTGTCTGGTCTGTAAAAATTCCAAATTTGTGCCATTTTTTTTTCCTGTTTAATGAATAAGCCCCATGATTAGTGACAGAAGGAGATGGCTGATCTGTGTTTGAAAAATTATTTTGTGTCATCTTTGAATATGGATCTTAATCTGGGATGATGACCCTGGGAAAAATGAACAAAGATAGCGTTTGGTCCTCAGGGGGGGAAGGAATATGAAGCCACTGTCAGGGAGAGTACGAGGACAACGGTCTGATGGACCGTTTTCATCAGTCCAAACCGATCGTGTGTGGGCCCCATAGGTTATTTAACCATAGGTTAAAAAAAAGCCAACTTGCTTTAAATTTAACCGATGGATTCCTAACCGATGGGGAAAAAACGATCGTTAGTAGGCACAACCATCGGTTAAAAATCCACACATGCTCAGAATCAAGTCGACACATGCTTGGAAGCATTGAACTTCGTTTTTTTCAGCACGTCGTTGTGTTTTACGTCACCGCGTTCTGACACGATCGTTTTTTTAACCAATGGTGTGTATGCATGACGGACCATCAGTCAGCTTCATCGGTTAACCTATGACAACATTCCTTCAGACCGTTGTCATCGGATGGACTGATCGTGTGTACGAGGCTTTAGAGGTAATAAACACATTATATAGCATGTATGGATTTAACAAAATATACTATTTTAACCAAAAAAGTATTCTGTAGTCATATTGGCATAGCGGTTTTGATCTTTAATTCCTTGTCCCAAGTTACCCAAAAGTGCTACGTTTTGGAAAAACACTAGGGCTGTGCAAAATAACTTTTAATTAATCGATTAATCTTAAATTTTTTTGATCGATCAAAATCTTTTTGATCGATTACAATTCTTTTGATTGGTACTCACCTCTCCGCCAGCTTCTGGGCCTTAACCTCCCTGGCGGTATGATTCTGTCTGGAATTACGTACCAAAAGCGGTACAATTATTTTGCAAGGAAATTGGCGTTTTATACTGTAGGCCTGTAATTTTTAGGAATAACTCACTTAAATCTGACCAAACAAGAGTCTAGTAGGCATCCCGGGTATGATTTTTTTTTAAAACAAAATTATAAATTATAATATAATAAATAATTATAAATAATTATAACAAATAATAATATAATTATAATAAAAATTATTCAATAATGTAATCAACTCAAAATCACTGAAATTTGCTCAGTTGCAGAATTGTCGCTGTCATTATTTTTTTTTTTTTATGATGGATTTCCCCACAAATCGCTATCGCACATTTCTGCAAGTGATTATAATTTATTATCGCTGTTTTCTAGCTGATCTAAAACCATTTTTGACATAAAGGGACACTTTTGGACAATCTACAGTTTTTAGGCAGAAAGAACATTTTTTATTATATAAAAGTACATGCAGGGCACTGGGCAGACCACTAGGGACAAGGGGGGTGTGTATTTTTTACATACAGTACTGTAATCTATAAGATTACAGTATACTGTATGTAAAGTGTTTGTTTACTTTTTTGAATTTGGCACCGATCTCCGCTCCCGTGCGTCGTAACGTCGCAGGGAACGGAGATCGGCGACACACGGGGAGACTGTGAATCGAGCGGGGAGGACCCGCTCGCTCACACAGTGGGGTGGCATCGCTGGATCCAGGGACAAGGTAAGTAACTTGCCTGTGGATCCAGCGAGAAGGTAAGCCGCGCCGCTGCACACTCTGCACGTCCACCCCGAGCGTGACTCGGGGATACCGATCCTATCATTGAAAACCAACCCCGAGTCACACTCGGGTTTACCGCCAAGGGGGTTAAGGGAGTTCCGTCGGAGATCCGGTGACATCACAGACACCGGCGGGGCTTGCCGTGTCCATCTGAAGGGCTCCTTTGCTGTGCCTTCATATCTGCATGCCAGCGGGACCTTACTATCTGCCACACGCAAGGGCTGTTACACTTCCCTCTATTAACCTGGGATTCCACAACCATCCACTGGGAGTTGTGATAGTTCCCTTCGCGGGACATCTACATGCCGACGGATTGATGTTAACCTCTCCTCATCTGGATTCAGCAGTGGTATCGTTGTACACATTTTTATACCAGTATCATACTTGGCTACATGTTTTTATGACTGCTTTTGCTACCGTTTGGTATTACTCGCACCATTTTTACAGTTTATGTAGCTACATCGATTTTATCTTTAGTGCAATATTTATTTGGTTACCTACTTGAAGACTATAAAAGTTTTAATGCTATTTCCATCGAGCGCTGCCTTTGTGTGTTTTTTGTATCCTGCTATCCATTTTCCAGTGGTTGATAGCTGCACTGGGAATCAGTCTGCAAGGAGATCAGCTAAAAGTAGTTGGATCTGTATGTGCGTTATAATTAATCAAAATTAGTCGATTAATCGATTTTAAAAAAAAAACGATTAATCGAACAGAAAAATTTTGATCAGTAACAGCCCTAAAAAACACCAAAGAGTACACCCAATAGTTAACTTTCTGGAGAGCCTTGGGGATCTCTGAGGGGATGTTTGTTAAATCAGAAGTGTAATACAATTCCATTACTTGGCATAAACTAGCCAACTTCCATTCCTCCCTTCCACCCATGCATAACCTCTTAAAACATTCTCTAAAGCTGTTCTTTACTCTCTGGCATCTCTTCCATGTGTTGAGACCTGTTATCTGGTGCTGCAGTTGCCCCCACACCGACTGGTCCCCTTTTTGTGAAGTGATCACACCATACCATATTCTAGATTTCATTGCTGGATGGCCAATAAGAGATGTCCATATCACTTAGGCCATAGGCGTGCACAGCCTATTGCATTAGGGTGTGCACCCCAAAGCCCAAGCACACTACCGATCACTCACGATGTTCATTCAGAAAGGGAAGGGGCCAACAAATCACATATTTAGTGGCCCCTTCCCCACTCCTAAAACATCCCAGCAGCAACAGCCAATAGGAGAGGAGGGAAGATGGCAGCACAGCGGGGGGAAAGATGGGAGCCAGCCAGGGCAGTAGGGGGGATCTGTGCTGCACATGGTGATTAGGGTGTGCCTGGGCACACCTGGCACACCCTGTGCGCACGCCTATGACTTAGGCAGTGATGTGGACACCAGAAGACGTACCCTCCTCCTCTGCAGTATGGAAGATAAAAGACCAAAGACTTGTTTAGTGACAATGGATTTAAGTAATTAAGAGGAGCTTTTAGCTTAGGACTAATGTAGTGGCTAAATGGATAAGGGGGAAAGGGGCCCGGAGAAAAGCTTTAAGAAATATATCAAGTATTTTTACTACTGCTAGATCAATACAGTTGGCAATAGAATTATTTGTGCAAACCTGGGCTGGGTCAGAAGGCACACCTAGGCCAATTTCATAGGCAATGGCCAACAGGTAAGATGCTTTGTGATATCCACAGCAGCTAGAATCCATTAAATCGGGGATAGATGAATTTAGATGCTGGAAACCATCAGACAAGTTCTTTATAACACCTTCAAATATCTTCTTTCCAAATGCAGGTACAGGATCTTTCCAAAAATCTTAAAAGAAAAATATAGAACATAGTTCATACGATAAATAATGATGTGGAATCTTTAATAAACCCGCTTTTTAAAGGTGGAAATAAACTTAATTTGGGTATCTCTACACCCAAAACCTTTACTCCAATGTTACATTCCTATTTATTACCAAGGTGCAGCATCTCAGTTATGCATGCCTATCTATAGTCTAATGCCCCGTACACACGATCGGATTTTCTGTCGGAAAAACCTTGGATGGTTTTTCCGACGGAATCCCGCTCAAGCTTGGCTTGCATACACACGGTCACACAAAAGTTCTCTGAACTTTCGACCGTCAAGAATGCAGTGATGTACAACACTACGACGAGCCTAGAAAATGGAAGTTCAATGCTTCCGAGCATGCATCGAATTGTTTCCGAACATGCGTCGTAATTTTGCACGTCGGAATTGCTACAGACGATCGGAATTTCCGTTCGGAATTTTTTCCGTCTGAAAAATTGAGAATCAATCTTTTGTTGGCAGAAATTCCGACAGCAAAAGTCCCGATGAAGCATACACATGGTCGGAATTTCCATTCAAAAGCTCACATCGGACTGTTCGGAAAATCTGATCGTGTGTACGCGGCATTAAATTATGATTAGGGTATGTCTCAAAAATTCTGCCTACACCTGGCCAAAAAACAAAAACACATCTCTCACACATGCAAAATTTACAATAACTCCTGCATTGTAGTGTATTTACCTCTATACAAGACCATTCTGGCTCGTTCTTTGTACACTTCTGCAATTTACCTTAAGTCACAATTCTACATTGTCCATTTAAGAAGCAAGCGAACATTTGCCATATTGATTATATATAGCTGAAAGTCCTTCAGGCATAATAAAACAATGGTGACAAAGGAAAGCTTCATCTTCTTTGGCATTGTCAAGTGACACAAGCTTTGACTACAGGGTGGATTATCACAATGACATTTTTAAGACAATGACAAGGAAGTAATCGAGTAATGAAAATACTTACAGCTCACAAGTGAATAAACATGGTTTCTGCACCTAGCACAGATATTGTACATTAAACCTTCACTTTACTATAATTCCAGCCATGCATGAAAAGTCTGGGTGTAACTATAATGCCCCGTACACACCATCACTTTATGTGATGAAAAAAAACGACGTTTTTAAAAACGTCACTTTAATATGTGGGGGAGAATGTAGTTTTATGTCTTGTAAAAAACGACCAAAAAAAATTGAAGCATGCTTCAATTTTATGTGTCGTTTTTCAAAACGTCGTTTTTTACTTCACAGAAATTGACCGTGTGTAGCAAAAAACGTTGTTTAAAAAGACGTTTTTACACCCGCGCATGCCCAGAAGCTAGTTATGAAGCAAGCTTCAATGGAAAAACGTGGTGAACGTAACCTCGCTTTGCTAGAACATTGTGAGAAAAACGATGGTGTGTAGGCAACTTCGTCTTTGAAAATTGAAGTTTCAAAAACGTTGTTTTTTACTTCACAGAAAATGTCGTTTTTTTTCATCACATAAAGTGATGGTGTGTATGCGGCATAAGTATAGTAGAGCCCGTAACTGAAGTGGGGCCCAAAGGAACGGGGGACCCCGCACTGTCTGGTTACATACTGACTTATATATGTAGAATACAAAGTTAGCATCAAATTTAATGAATATAGTTTGGGAAAGGAGGATCACTATATTTAGGTACATGCCCATGTAATTATTCCTTGCTTGACCACAGATAAGCCCTTTCATTAGCAGGTAAATTACTGTATTTATTGGCGTATAACACTCACTTTTTTACCCTGAAAACAGAGAGTAAACTGTGCCTGCGTGTTATATGCAGGGGGCTGTGGAAAGTTTTTTTCCTAAAACTTCCCTCTTAAAGTTAGGGTTCGTGTTATACGCCTGTGCGTGTTATACGCCGATAAATACGGTACTTTTGAGAAGGAAATTGTAAAGGCAGGGGCCCCTTAATGATCAGTGCTTAAACCCATCAAACAGTTTAAGCACTGATGCAAAGCTCAATGAATGGGATGCTTTTCATGGATAAGTAATGGAACTCTGGGCCAGATTCACAGCGGAGATACGATGGGAGTATATCAGATACTCCGTCGTATCTCTCAGAGTATCTATGTGACTGATTCATAGAATCAGTTACGCATAGATAGCCCTAAGATCCGACAGGTGTAATTGTTTTACACCGTCGGATCTTAGGATGCAGTACCGCGGCCGCCGCTGGGGAGTTTGCGTCGTATTCCAGCGTCGGGTATGCAAATTAGCAGTTACGGCGATCCACGATGGATTTTCGCGTTCGGTACGTCGTCACTAGTATAGTTTCCCGTCGCAATTTTAGGCGTCGTTTGACCTGCCCTAACTTTAGACAGCACACGTATGTGCTGTTTAAAGTATGGCCGTCGTTCCCGCGTCGAAATTTAAAAAAAAAATTTTGTCCTGCGTAAAATGTCCGGGAATACGAAAGTACGCTACGCACGTCGTCGCCGTTCGAAAAAATTACGTCACTTCGCGCAAAGCACGGCGGGAATTTCGAAACGGAGCATGCGCAGTAGGTCCGGCGCGGGAGCGCGCCTAATTTAAATGGCACACGCCCATTTGAATTACGCGGGCTTACGCCGGAGGCCGCCAGCGTAGGTTTTCATTGCAAGTGCTTTGTGAATTAGGCACTTGCGATGAAAACTTGCAGCGGTGTAACGTATCTACGATACGTTACGCCGCCGCTAGTCTACGTGAATCTGGCCCTCTGTTCTGAAATGTCCTGAAAAAAAATTCTAACTACCTGGTGTACCTGTTTTAGATTCATTGTTGGGAATTAACACTTTTTGATAGCTATGAAGTATCTGTACTGGAGCCTGCAGCCTGGAGTCAGCCCGCACTGCTCATCACAAGCAGTTTAAAACATATGTGCATGACAGCCTTTTCAAAAGGTTGTGCAAAAGGTAGTTTACTGCCTATTGAGAAAATTACTCGTAGAACTAATTTCCCCTCTTAGAATGCATTAATTTTGTAATATAAGCTGTTCTTTTTTACAATAATAGTTTTTATTAAGGAAAAGGCAGTTTACAAAGTTCAAAAAGTATGTGGGTACAGTAATTCAACAAATTGAGTAGAGTTATTTTTATGTACTTCGAAGAAAAAAAAAGAAGAACAACAAAACACAAATAACGGTAACTGGTTTCAGGTGAAACCTAGGCTCTAGATCAGGGGTCTCCAAACTTTCAAAGCAAAGGGCCAGTTTACTGTCCTTCAGATTTTAATGGGGGCCGGACTGTGCCCAGTGAGAAGAAAAAATGACCCGGCATTAGTCGCCCATCATTGATTTTAATGAGAGAAATAGTGACCCATTCTTGATATCAATGAGGGGGGCAAGTTTACTGTTCTCCAGACTTCTGGGGGGGGGGGGGGGGCGGGATTGTGGCGTGAGGGTATAAAATGTCCCAGGAACTGACAGATGGCACTGGCAGGTGGCACTGATTGGCAGTGGCACTGGTAGGCACTGGCGGGTGGCAATAGCTGGCAGTGGCGGGTGACACTGGCAGTGGTTGGCACTGGCGGGAGACACTGGCTGGCAGTGGTTGGCACTGGCAGGTGAAACTGGCAGGTGGCATTGACAGATGGCACTGTTTGGCGGTGGCACTGGCAGGTTTCACACTAACCCGAGTATAACTGTAACTGTGTGAAACAAACAGAGAGGAGAGAGAGAGCAGCTGTTAGCTCGATGTCGGGGATTGGCGGGACTCAGCAGCTAAATTACACCAGCCAATGATTGGGTTGCTTTAGAAAGGGGCTACATACATGTAGCGGCCCACCCAGATACCATCCCATTGGCTGGTGTGATATAGCTGCTGGGTCCTGCCCACCCTGGCCGGGTCCTGCCCACCCCCGACATCGAGCTGACAGCTCCTCTCTCTCTCCTTTCTGTTAATTGTCAGTTTCACAGTCAGCGCGGTGCTTGATGCTGCCAGAGCCGCTGAGTGTGGAGAAGGGAAGAGGAACGGAGGTCAGTGTAAAATATCGGCCTAATTTTGATAATAATCGTCCGATGCCGATTTATCAAAAATGGCCAAATATCGGCCAATATATCGGTCTACCTCTACTTTACATCAATGCCATCTATGAGCAGATGACATGCACCCACCATCCAACAAATCAATCACTCCTAGGCCTTCTGTTTCATTAGTTTACTATAGCTGAATACGAGGGCGATAGACTCAATGCGTGAACAGCAGCTCTAGCACAGGTCCTCTCCGCTATCCCACCATACGAGATCTGGCAAGTCCCATGAGCTCACAATGAAAGGGCTCTACACATTTCCCTCCATTGCTCTCATTGGGACCAGCCTGCTTAGGACAACATCATATGAAGTGTTAATCCCTATGGGGCAGATCCACAGAGCAAGTACGCCGGCGTACCTTACCTGGCGGATCTTCGAATCCTCAAAGAATTTGCGCCCTAGGTTACGGCGGCGTAGTGTATTTCTGGCGGCGGAATTCAAATCGGCGGGTAGGGGGCGTGATTCATTTAAATTATTTTAGATCCACGAACGTACGCATGGCCGTCGCATTTTCTAACATCATCTGTAGTCGGCTTTTTCCGGTGTAAAGTTAAAGCTGGTATTTTGCGGCGTATAGATAGACTTGCCATGTTAAGTTTGGCTGTTGTTCCCGCGTCGAAATTTGTATTTTTTTTGCGTAAGTCGTCCGTGAATAGGGATGGACGTAACTCACGTCTAAGTTAAAAAAATTATGTCCTAGCGACGTCATTTAGCGCAATGCACGGCGGGAAATTTCGGAACGACGCATGCACAGTTCATTCGGCGCGGGGACGCGCTTCATTTAAATGAATCACGCCCCCTACCCGCCGATTTGAATTCCGCCGCCAGAAATACACTACGCCGCGGTAATTTAAGGCGCAAATTCTTTGAGGATTCGAAGATCCGCCAGGTAAGGTACAGCGGCGTAGCGTATCTCTGATACGCCTTGCCCATCTAATTATCTGTGGATCTGACCCCATGTCTCTACACCAATACAACCCTCATTACATCACAACTTACCCAATGATGTCTTCTCTGCAGAGTTTAGAAGATAAAATAAATGACTATGTTTCCTTTCATCCTCGCGTGTCCAAGGCAGCAGCTTACAGGTGGGTCTGTCTCTATATTTTAGGTGGAGGTCCAGGTAACTATTCTTAGCTTGACCTGCAGATAAGTGACTTTTTTAGTAATTCTATTTATTACGACATACACATCTGCTAACCGATAAACATGTGATTTTATATACAATCCTAAATGCTTGGAGTCAGATCTTACTCCTAGTCTCCTTGATGTGCTCCTCTTTTTGCGTATCGACATACAGACGTACTATGTCCTTCAGGCTAAAACATCGGCTGTAATAATCCTGGATTTGGCGATAAACTTCGTTATCTTCTGGAAGAGGGTTTGATATCTAGATCAGCAGAAACAGATGACATGTTTTGTTCTCATTTACTTACTCACAAACCATCATTCACAAATCAATTTAAAGTAACGTCATTCTATATCAAATATCATTTACACCCAAAGTGGAAAAAAACTGTTGCTGTAACTGCTTATAAAGTATTCGCTGGATTTTGGCTTCAATTTGTTAGTGTATCTAAATCTGCTAGTCCATATAACACTACCTCCTCCTAGACTGACAATGCTGATGTCCCTGTGCTCATTCATCCAGAGTGCGGGCATTCTAATGCAGGAGGTTACTGGGCAGATCACCAGGTTTAAATAGATTTAAGAATGCCTAAAAAAGGAAAACAAATGCAGCCACCACACCGTAAACACAGTTTACGATGTTTCAGTTATGTGAATGTACAGAGTCAGTGATCACTGACTCTGTACATTCGGAACAGTAAGGAGCCGGATTTACCGGCTCCTACCTCCGCTCTCCATCCATACAGATCAAGGGGGACACAGAGCAGCATGGAGTGGGACACAGAGCAGCACGGAGGGGGACACGGAGCAGCACGGAGGGGGACACAGAGCAGCACAGAGGGGGACACAGAGCAGCACGGAGGGGGACACAGAGCAGCACAGAGGGGGACACAGAGCAGCACAGAGGGGGACACGGAGCAGCACGGAGGGGGACACAGAGCAGCACGGAGGGGGACACAGAGCAGCACAGAGGGGGACACAGAGCAGCACGGAGGGGGACACAGAGCAGCACGGAGGGGGACACAGAGCAGCACGGAGGGGGACACAGAGCAGCACAGAGGGGGACACAGAGCAGCACAGAGGGGGACACAGAGCAGCACGGAGGGGGACACAGAGCAGCACGGAGGGGGACACAGAGCAGCACAGAGGGGGACACAGAGCAGCACGGAGGGGGACACAGAGCAGCACGGAGGGGGACACAGAGCAGCACGGAGGGGGACACAGAGCAGCACGGAGGGGGACACAGAGCAGCACAGAGGGGGACACAGAGCAGCACGGAGGGGGACACAGAGCAGCACGGAGGGGGACACAGAGCAGCACAGAGGGGGACACAGAGCAGCACGGAGGGGGACACAGAGCAGCACAGAGGGGGACACAGAGCAGCACAGAGGGGGACACGGAGCAGCACGGAGGGGGACACAGAGCAGCACGGAGGGGGACACAGAGCAGCACAGAGGGGGACACAGAGCAGCACGGAGGGGGACACAGAGCAGCACGGAGGGGGACACAGAGCAGCACGGAGGGGGACACAGAGCAGCACAGAGGGGGACACAGAGCAGCACAGAGGGGGACACAGAGCAGCACGGAGGGGGACACAGAGCAGCACGGAGGGGGACACAGAGCAGCACAGAGGGGGACACAGAGCAGCACGGAGGGGGACACAGAGCAGCACGGAGGGGGACACAGAGCAGCACGGAGGGGGACACAGAGCAGCACGGAGGGGGACACAGAGCAGCACGGAGGGGGACACAGAGCAGCACAGAGGGGGACACAGAGCAGCACGGAGGGGGACACAGAGCAGCACGGAGGGGGACACAGAGCAGCACAGAGGGGGACTGGAGGAGGATATGGGGACAGTCAGCGGTGATCAGTCATCTGCAATCCCAGTGTGAAAGCCCGGGTGCTTTCACACTGAGGCACTGCGCTGGCAGGGTGTAAAAGAAAGTCCTGCAAGCAGCTTCTTTGCCGCGCTTTAGGAGCGGTGAATACACCGCTCCTAAAGTGCCCCTTCTCATTAAAATCAATGAAAAGCACCTGCAAAGCACCTTGGCAGCGGCACTTTGTGGGTGCTTTTAACCCTTTATTCGGCCGCTAGCGGGAGTTAAAAGCGCCCTGGTAGCGCTCAGAAAACGCTGGTAAAGCACCACTAGTTTTAGCGGCGCTTTACCAGTGTTTTTCAGGCGCTGGCAGTGTGAAAGGGCTCTGAATCTTTCAAAAAGTGTTTCCCAGTGCTAAACCTTTCATCCAAATTCTAAGAGCCCTTTCACACTGCCAGCGCTTGTGGCACTTTACCAGCGTTTTTTAGGTCGAATAAAGGGTTAAAATCGCCCACAAATCGCCGCTGCTGAGTCACATTGCAGGCGCTTCCCATTAATTTAAATGGGAAGGGGGAAGGAGCGCTCCTAAAGCACCTCAAAGAAGCTGCTTGCAGGACTTTTTTGGATGTCCTGCCAGCGCAGCGCCCCAGTGTGAAAGCACACTGGGATTGCAGCTGAGGCTTTTTTTCCAGGAGCTATGGGGACATAGTGTGAAAGGTGTCTTAATTCCAAAAAAAAAAAAATATCTCATAGGTTGTAGACGCTTAAACATTTGCGCAAACCAATCAATATTCACTTATTGGAATTTTTTTAACAAAAATATGTGAGATATGTGAGAAAATACCACCAAAAAAAAAAGCTCTATTTGTGGGGAAAAAAAGACATACATTTTATTTGGGTACAACATCACACGACCGCACAATTGTCAGTTAAAGTAACGCAGTGCCGTATCGCAAAAAATGGCCTGGTCATGAAGGGGGGTAAATCTTCCAGAGGTCAAGTGGTTAACTAAAGTAATTATAACGGCTGCTAATATGGTAGCAAAAATAGAGGAGAAAGAACATCAGTCACAATGACCAAAATGATCTATATTTTTCCAATTTTCTGTGTAGCCAGGGGTGCTGGTTCTTGTTGCATTTTGTGTAATCGCTGTTTTTTTTTTTAAATGCACATTTGAGGTGAAGTCAAGGAAAGTCAGAAGCCAGGAACACAGTGAAACGAAGTAAGCCTCGTACACACGATCAGATTTTCTGCGGACAAAGCATAGGACTTTTGTCCGAAGGGCGTTGGCGGTGAACTTGTATTGCATACAAACGGCAAAGAATTGTCGGCCAACAAACACAAAACGACGTGTTTTTTCATCTCTTTAGCGCCACCCTTTGGGCAACTTCTACTAATGTTGTGTTACGGTGAGCATTGCTTCTGAGCATGCGTGTTTGTACAACGCACGTACGATCGGATAATCTGACAACACACGTACGATCGGATAATCTGACAACACGCGTACGATCGGATAATCCTACAACGCACGTACGATCGCATAATCTGACAATGCGCATACGATCGGATAATCTGACAACACGCGTACGATCGCATAATCTGACAACACACGTACGATCGCATAATCTGACAACACGCGTACGATCGCATTATCTGACAACACACGTACGATCGCATAATCTGACAATGCGCATACGATCGGATAATCTGACAACACGCGTACGATCGGATAATCTGACAACACGCGTACGATCGCATAATCTGACAACACGCGTACGATCGCATAATCTGACAACACGCGTACGATCGCATAATCTGACAACACGCGTACGATCGCATAATCTGACAACACGCGTACGATCGCATAATCTGACAACACGCGTACGATCGCATAATCTGACAACAGGCGTACGATCGCATAATCTGACAACGCGCGTACGATCGCATAATCTGACAACACGTGTACGATCGCATAATCTGACAACACGTGTACGATCGGATAATCTGACAACACGCGTACGATCGCATAATCTGACAACGCGCGTATGATCGGATAATCTGACAACGCGCGTACGATCGGATAATCTGACAACGCGCGTACGATCGCATAATTTGACAACACGCGTACGATCGCATAATCTGACAACACGCGTACGATCGCATAATCTGACAACACGCGTACGATCGCATAATCTGAAAACGCGCGTACGATCGCATAATCTGACAACGCACGTACGATCGGATAATCTGACAACACGCGTACGATCGCATTATTTGACAACGCGCGTACGATCGCATAATCTGACAACACGCGTACGATCGCATAATCTGACAACGCGCGTACGATCGGATAATCTGACAACACACGTACGATCGCATAATTTGACAACACGCGTACGATCGCATAATCTGACAACACGCGTACGATCACATAATCTGACAACGCACGTACGATCGCATAATCTGACAACGCGCGTACGATCGCATAATCTGACAACGCACGTACGATCGGATAATCTGACAACACACGTATGATCGGATAATCTGACAACGCACGTACGATCGCATAATCTGACAACACGCGTACGATCGGATAATCTGACAACACGCGTACGATCGCATAATCTGACAACACGCGTACGATCGGATAATCTGACAACACACGTATGATCGGATAATCTGACAACGCACGTACGATCGGATAATCTGACAACACGCGTACGATCGCATAATCTGACAACACGCGTACGATCACATAATCTGACAACACACGTACGATCGGATAATCTGACAACACACGTACGATCGCATAATCTGACAACGCACGTACGATCGGATAATCTGACAACACACGTACGATCGGATAATCTGACAACGCGCGTACGATCGCATAATCTGACAACGCACGTACGATCGGATAATCTGACAACACACGTACGATCGCATAATCTGACAACGCGCGTACGATCGCATAATCTGACAACGCACGTACGATCGGATAATCTGACAACACGCGTACGATCGGATAATCTGACAACACGCGTACGATCGCATAATCTGACAACACGCGTACGATCGCATAATCTGACAACACACGTACGATCGGATAATCTGACAACACACGTACGATCGGATAATCTGACAACACACGTACGATCGCATAATCTGACAACGCACGTACGATCGGATAATCTGACAACACACGTACGATTGGATAATCTGACAACACACGTACGATCGCATAATCTGACAACACGCGTACGATCGGATAATCTGACAACGCGCGTACGATCGCATAATCTGACAACACGCGTACGATCACATAATCTGACAACACGCGTACGATCGGATAATCTGACAACACACGTACGATCGGATAATCTGACAACACACGTACGATCGCATAATCTGACAACACACGTACGATCGCATAATCTGACAACACGCGTACGATCGGATAATCTGACAACACACGTACGATCGGATAATCTGACAACACACGTACGATCACATAATCTGACAACACGCGTACGATCGGATAATCTGACAACACACGTATGATCGGATAATCTGACAACGCACGTACGATCGGATAATCTGACAACACGCGTACGATCGCATAATCTGACAACACACGTACGATCGCATAATCTGACAACGCGCGTACGATCGCATAATCTGACAACGCACGTACGATCGCATAATCTGACAACGCACGTACGATCGGATAATCTGACAACACACGTATGATCGGATAATCTGACAACGCACGTACGATCGCATAATCTGACAACACGCGTACGATCGGATAATCTGACAACACACGTACGATCGGATAATCTGACAACACACGTACGATCGCATAATCTGACAACGCACGTACGATCGGATAATCTGACAACACACGTACGATCGGATAATCTGACAACACACGTACGATCGGATAATCTGACAACACACGTACGATCGGATAATCTGACAACACGCGTACGATCGGATAATCTGACAACACACGTACGATTGGATAATCTGACAACACACGTACGATCGCATAATCTGACAACGCACGTACGATCGGATAATCTGACAACACACGTACGATCACATAATCTGACAACACGCGTACGATCGGATAATCTGACAACACACGTACGATCGGATAATCTGACAACACACGTACGATCGCATAATCTGACAACACGCGTACGATCGGATAATCTGACAACACGCGTACGATCACATAATCTGACAACACACGTACGATCGGATAATCTGACAACACACGTACGATCGCATAATCTGACAACGCACGTACGATCGGATAATCTGACAACACACGTACGATCGCATAATCTGACAACACGCGTACGATCGGATAATCTGACAACACACGTACGATCGGATAATCTGACAACACACGTACGATCGCATAATCTGACAACGCACGTACGATCGGATAATCTGACAACACACGTACGATCGGATAATCTGACAACACACGTACGATCGCATAATCTGACAACGCACGTACGATCGCATAATCTGACAACGCACGTACGATCGGATAATCTGACAACACACGTACGATCGGATAATCTGACAACACACGTACGATCGCATAATCTGACAACGCACGTACGATCGCATAATCTGACAACGCACGTACGATCGGATAATCTGACAACACACGTACGATCGGATAATCTGACAACACACGTACGATCGCATAATCTGACAACACGCGTACGATCGGATAATCTGACAACGCGCGTACGATCGCATAATCTGACAACACGCGTACGATCGCATAATCTGACAACACGCGTACGATCGGATAATCTGACAACACACGTACGATCGGATAATCTGACAACACACGTACGATCGCATAATCTGACAACGCACGTACGATCGGATAATCTGACAACACACGTACGATCGCATAATCTGACAACACGCGTACGATCGGATAATCTGACAACGCGCGTACGATCGCATAATCTGACAACACGCGTACGATCACATAATCTGACAACACGCGTACGATCGGATAATCTGACAACACACGTACGATCGGATAATCTGACAACACACGTACGATCGCATAATCTGACAACACACGTACGATCGCATAATCTGACAACACGCGTACGATCGGATAATCTGACAACACACGTACGATCGGATAATCTGACAACACACGTACGATCGCATAATCTGACAACACGCGTACGATCGGATAATCTGACAACACACGTATGATCGGATAATCTGACAACGCACGTACGATCGGATAATCTGACAACACGCGTACGATCGCATAATCTGACAACACGCGTACGATCGCATAATCTGACAACGCGCGTACGATCGCATAATCTGACAACACGCGTACGATCGGATAATCTGACAACACACGTACGATCGGATAATCTGACAACACACGTACGATCGCATAATCTGACAACACGCGTACGATCGGATAATCTGACAACACACGTATGATCGGATAATCTGACAACGCACGTACGATCGCATAATCTGACAACACGCGTACGATCGGATAATCTGACAACACGCGTACGATCGCATAATCTGACAACACGCGTACGATCGGATAATCTGACAACACACGTATGATCGGATAATCTGACAACGCACGTACGATCGGATAATCTGACAACACGCGTACGATCGCATAATCTGACAACACGCGTACGATCACATAATCTGACAACACACGTACGATCGGATAATCTGACAACACACGTACGATCGCATAATCTGACAACGCACGTACGATCGGATAATCTGACAACACACGTACGATCGGATAATCTGACAACGCGCGTACGATCGCATAATCTGACAACGCACGTACGATCGGATAATCTGACAACACACGTACGATCGCATAATCTGACAACGCGCGTACGATCGCATAATCTGACAACGCACGTACGATCGGATAATCTGACAACACGCGTACGATCGGATAATCTGACAACACGCGTACGATCGCATAATCTGACAACACGCGTACGATCGCATAATCTGACAACACACGTACGATCGGATAATCTGACAACACACGTACGATCGGATAATCTGACAACACACGTACGATCGCATAATCTGACAACGCACGTACGATCGGATAATCTGACAACACACGTACGATTGGATAATCTGACAACACACGTACGATCGCATAATCTGACAACACACGTACGATCGGATAATCTGACAACGCGCGTACGATCGCATAATCTGACAACACGCGTACGATCACATAATCTGACAACACGCGTACGATCGGATAATCTGACAACACACGTACGATCGGATAATCTGACAACACACGTACGATCGCATAATCTGACAACACACGTACGATCGCATAATCTGACAACACGCGTACGATCGGATAATCTGACAACACACGTACGATCGGATAATCTGACAACACACGTACGATCACATAATCTGACAACACGCGTACGATCGGATAATCTGACAACACACGTATGATCGGATAATCTGACAACGCACGTACGATCGGATAATCTGACAACACGCGTACGATCGCATAATCTGACAACACGCGTACGATCGCATAATCTGACAACGCGCGTACGATCGCATAATCTGACAACGCACGTACGATCGCATAATCTGACAACGCACGTACGATCGGATAATCTGACAACACACGTATGATCGGATAATCTGACAACGCACGTACGATCGCATAATCTGACAACACGCGTACGATCGGATAATCTGACAACACACGTACGATCGGATAATCTGACAACACACGTACGATCGCATAATCTGACAACGCACGTACGATCGGATAATCTGACAACACACGTACGATCGGATAATCTGACAACACACGTACGATCGGATAATCTGACAACACACGTACGATCGGATAATCTGACAACACGCGTACGATCGGATAATCTGACAACACACGTACGATCGGATAATCTGACAACACACGTACGATCGGATAATCTGACAACACACGTACGATCGGATAATCTGACAACACGCGTACGATCGGATAATCTGACAACACACGTACGATTGGATAATCTGACAACACACGTACGATCGGATAATCTGACAACACACGTACGATCGCATAATCTGACAACACACGTACGATCACATAATCTGACAACACGCGTACGATCGGATAATCTGACAACACACGTACGATCGGATAATCTGACAACACACGTACGATCGCATAATCTGACAACACGCGTACGATCGGATAATCTGACAACACGCGTACGATCACATAATCTGACAACACACGTACGATCGGATAATCTGACAACACACGTACGATCGCATAATCTGACAACGCACGTACGATCGGATAATCTGACAACACACGTACGATCGCATAATCTGACAACACGCGTACGATCGGATAATCTGACAACACACGTACGATCGGATAATCTGACAACACACGTACGATCGCATAATCTGACAACGCACGTACGATCGGATAATCTGACAACACACGTACGATCGGATAATCTGACAACACACGTACGATCGCATAATCTGACAACGCACGTACGATCGCATAATCTGACAACGCACGTACGATCGGATAATCTGACAACACACGTACGATCGGATAATCTGACAACGCACGTACGATCGCATAATCTGACAACGCACGTACGATCGCATAATCTGACAACGCACGTACGATCGGATAATCTGACAACACACGTACGATCGGATAATCTGACAACACACGTACGATCGCATAATCTGACAACACGCGTACGATCGGATAATCTGACAACGCGCGTACGATCGCATAATCTGACAACACGCGTACGATCGCATAATCTGACAACACGCGTACGATCGGATAATCTGACAACACACGTACGATCGGATAATCTGACAACACACGTACGATCGCATAATCTGACAACGCACGTACGATCGGATAATCTGACAACACACGTACGATTGGATAATCTGACAACACACGTACGATCGCATAATCTGACAACACGCGTACGATCGGATAATCTGACAACGCGCGTACGATCGCATAATCTGACAACACGCGTACGATCACATAATCTGACAACACGCGTACGATCGGATAATCTGACAACACACGTACGATCGGATAATCTGACAACACACGTACGATCGCATAATCTGACAACACACGTACGATCGCATAATCTGACAACACGCGTACGATCGGATAATCTGACAACACACGTACGATCGGATAATCTGACAACACACGTACGATCGCATAATCTGACAACACGCGTACGATCGGATAATCTGACAACACACGTATGATCGGATAATCTGACAACGCACGTACGATCGGATAATCTGACAACACGCGTACGATCGCATAATCTGACAACACGCGTACGATCGCATAATCTGACAACGCGCGTACGATCGCATAATCTGACAACGCACGTACGATCGCATAATCTGACAACGCACGTACGATCGGATAATCTGACAACACACGTATGATCGGATAATCTGACAACGCACGTACGATCGCATAATCTGACAACACGCGTACGATCGGATAATCTGACAACACACGTACGATCGGATAATCTGACAACACACGTACGATCGCATAATCTGACAACGCACGTACGATCGGATAATCTGACAACACACGTACGATCGGATAATCTGACAACACACGTACGATCGGATAATCTGACAACACACGTACGATCGGATAATCTGACAACACGCGTACGATCGGATAATCTGACAACACACGTACGATTGGATAATCTGACAACACACGTACGATCGCATAATCTGACAACGCACGTACGATCGGATAATCTGACAACACACGTACGATCGCATAATCTGACAACACACGTACGATCACATAATCTGACAACACGCGTACGATCGGATAATCTGACAACACACGTACGATCGGATAATCTGACAACACACGTACGATCGCATAATCTGACAACACGCGTACGATCGGATAATCTGACAACACGCGTACGATCACATAATCTGACAACACACGTACGATCGGATAATCTGACAACACACGTACGATCGCATAATCTGACAACGCACGTACGATCGGATAATCTGACAACACACGTACGATCGCATAATCTGACAACACGCGTACGATCGGATAATCTGACAACACACGTACGATCGGATAATCTGACAACACACGTACGATCGCATAATCTGACAACGCACGTACGATCGGATAATCTGACAACACACGTACGATCGCATAATCTGACAACGCACGTACGATCGCATAATCTGACAACACACGTACGATCGGATAATCTGACAACACACGTACGATCGCATAATCTGACAACGCACGTACGATCGCATAATCTGACAACGCACGTACGATCGGATAATCTGACAACACACGTACGATCGGATAATCTGACAACACACGTACGATCGCATAATCTGACAACGCACGTACGATCGCATAATCTGACAACGCACGTACGATCGGATAATCTGACAACACACGTACGATCGGATAATCTGACAACACACGTACGATCGCATAATCTGACAACACGCGTACGATCGGATAATCTGACAACGCGCGTACGATCGCATAATCTGACAACACGCGTACGATCGGATAATCTGACAACACACGTACGATCGGATAATCTGACAACACGCGTACGATCGGATAATCTGACAACACACGTACGATCGGATAATCTGACAACACGCGTACGATCGCATAATCTGACAACACGCGTACGATCGGATAATCTGACAACACACGTATGATCGGATAATCTGACAACACACGTACGATCGGATAATCTGACAACACACGTATGATCGGATAATCTGACAACACGCGTACGATCGGATAATCTGACAACACACGTACGATCGGATAATCTGACAACACGCGTACGATCGCATAATCTGACAACACGCGTACGATCGGATAATCTGACAACACACGTACGATCGGATAATCTGACAACACACGTACGATCGGATAATCTGACAACGCACGTACGATCGGATAATCTGACAACACACGTACGATCGGATAATCTGACAACGCACGTACGATCGCATAATCTGACAACGCACGTACGATCGCATAATCTGACAACACACGTACGATCGCATAATCTGACAACACACGTATGATCGGATAATCTGACAACACACGTACGATCGCATAATCTGACAACACGCGTACGATCGGATAATCTGACAACACACGTACGATCGCATAATCTGACAACACGCGTACGATCGGATAATCTGACAACACACGTATGATCGGATAATCTGACAACACACGTACGATCGCATAATCTGACAACACGCGTACGATCGGTCACACAATTCCCGTCGGATAATCCGATCTTGTGCATGAGGCTTTAGTAAGCGAAGGACACAAAACAGGCTTTCATGGACAACTGAAGAAATAACGGGCATCTTGCGCTATTTGCTCCTAGGAATGTAAAGTACAGGTTCACGTTATGCAAATTCTGAATTTGTTTTTGTTACGTTTGTGTTTTCCAGCTGCTCAACCCTCCAAATACAGCCAATCTATTCCCGATACTAAAACACTGGGTACCTACCTCATCCATCTGCAGAGCCTTAAGGCGGTAATATTTCACTGGTCCAAAGAATCCATCTACGCTGGCAACAAACTTGCTGCCCCCAAGAGCCATAAAACCATCAGTATCATCAAAATGGATTTCTTCATCCACACTAAAAAAAGAAAAACAAAATAAGGTGAGATCAAATAATTATAAAAACTTCATCACCAGGAAAGATATTCTGTTTCCTGTATGCAAGTGCAATTTGGTTACCCTTATGGTTCTCTCTCTGTTATTCTGTATACAGTAGCACAACAAATTGGCTTCTTGTGCTGCTTCTCCCTCTCCCCAGTCTAAGCTCTGCTGCATAAAAATTGCAAGAGGCCTATACCAGGTCAAGCTCAGGTACTAAAACTGCTTGCATTTAAAAAATACATTTAATGATGCATTGATTAGTACATACAGTAGGTGCATTCATTTGTATCTTTTTATCTATCTAGACCACAGGTGTCAAACACAAGGAGTTTTGAACGGTGTTAACATATGTGGGCAGGACTTGCATGCGTGTTCGCTTCTGCGTGCGAGATAACGGGGACAGGGGCGTTTTATTCCTATTACAAGGAATGTAAACATCCCTTGTAATAGGAATCAGTGTGACAGGTCCTCTTTATGGAGAGATGTGGGGTCAATAAGACCCCACATCTCTCCTCCAGGCTTACAAGCATGAAATCGGTGAAAAATAAATCACCGATCACATGCCGACAGCCGCGATTGCGGCTTTGTTTACTTCCGGGTACCGGGCGTGACGTCATAGAGATGGTCCGATGGTCATTCGCTCTCCTGGCCCCCGATGGCACGGGAGAGCCCGGACATGCACCGGATGGCGGCGGGAGGTGTCCCCTCCCGCTGCCTATAAGAACGATCAATCGGCGGAACCGACGCTTTGATCATTCTTATTGTGCACAGAATCGGTGGCTGAAGACGGCGATATCTGAATGATGCCTGTAGCTGCAGGTATCATTCAGATATCAACGCACAAAGTCGAGGACGTCATATGACGTCCTCTCGTGGACAAGTGGTTAAAGAGCACTTACAGCTCTCGTCCCTCCCCCAGGCTGTGATCAGGTGGTGAAAAGAGAAGCAATATATATTGATGAGCTCATCTCTCTCTCACACTGCTATCTCCTCCTATCAGCATGTAACATGAGCACTACAGCAAAACTGGTTCCTTGTTTTGTGCCCCCCTTCTCCAAAACTATAGCTCTGCTGTACAGGAGGCTGCAACAAGCTGATACCAAGTAATATGCAGGTATTTACACTACATGGATTCATGAATACAAAGCTGCATTCATTTGTGTCAGACTGTGAGAGCAAGAAGCAAGGCACTGTGACTATTACTTCATGTGCTGACAAGAAGCATAATCATAGAAGAGAGCAGAGGGACAGAGAGACGAGCCCATCACTGGGCTGTTTCTCCTTTCACTGTCCAGTCACAGCCTGGGGCTCAGAGGAAGTGGGCTGAATAATACTCACCATCAGACTGAGGACACCTAGCAGCAGCAATAAGTACTACAGGTGAAATCTCCTGATTGAAGGGGAATATTTTCTCGCTGAGAGGCTGAGACTGCCATCAGTCAATTCAACTGGTGGATCCAGACTTCTGAAGTCGGGATGACGTCAGCGGAAAGTGGACTTCAGACCGCCCTCTGCTGAAAAGGGGTCACAGGAGTGCAAAACAAATTGCACTCCTGTGACTCAGAGGGAAAAAAAAGCTCAGGCTGGACTTCTACTTTAAAGTAGTACAAAAATAAACTGCGCCAGTAGTAAGTAAGAATTCTACTTTAAAGTAGTTGGTTCCAAGATGAGAACTGAGCAATCTCATTGATCACTCAGTTCTCTGTCTGCACCAAGCGTCCACTGCTCTTTGTTCTGCTCCTCCAGCGCCTGGAAGTGAGGTAGCCGGCACAGGTGGAGCTAGTTGTCAATCAGGCAGGTAGGTGGATCCTGACAATATTGTTGAGAGTCTGCTGCAGCTCTGCCCTGTCAGCTAATAGCGGGCATTAAGGATACCTGTTTTTTTTTTTTTGCCATACTAAGAATTATCTTGTCTTGAAAGTCCTCCTCTTCAGCCCCCCCCCCCTTTCAGGAACATTTTCCTCCCTGTTATCGCTTAATGCTGTGCATTGTATGGCATACATGAACTAATATTCCTATTATTTCTGTATATATACCAAGTAGTTAGCAGTAAGTAGCAGCCTGTAAGGAGATCCAGCCTTTAACCACTTCCATACCGGGCACTTACGCACCTTCCTGCCCAAGCCAATTTTCAGCTTTCAGCACTGTCGCAATTTGAATGACAATTGCGCGGTCGTGCTACACTGTACCCAAACAATTTTTTTATCATTTTGTTCCCACAATAGAGATTTCTTTTGGTGGTATTTGATCACCTCTGCGGTTTTTATTTTTTGCGCTATAAACAAAAGAAGAGTGACAATTTAAAAAAAAACACAATATTTTTAACTTTTTTATTTAATAAATATCACAATTTTTTTTAAAAAAACTATTTTTTTCCTCAGTTTAGGCCGATACGTATTCTTCTACATATTTTTGGTAAAAAAAAATCGCAATGATCATATATTGATTGGTTTGCGCAAAAGTTATAGCGTTTACAAAATAGGTGATAGATTTATGGCATTTTTATTTTATTAATTTTTTTACTAGTATTGGCGGCGATTTGCGATTTTTTTACTGTCACCGTGACATTGCGGCGAACACATCGGACACTTTTGACACGTTTTTGGCGCCATTCACATTTATACAGCGATTAATGCGATAAATATGCACTAATTACTGTATAAATGTGACTGGCATTCAAGGGGTTAACACTAGGGGGTGAGGGAGGGGTTAATATGTATACCTGTATTGTGTTCTAACTGTGGGGGAAGGGGGGTGACTGGGGGAGGGGTGACCGATCTATGTCCCTATGTACAAGGGACACAGATCGGTCTCCTCTCTCCCCTGACAGGACGTGGAGCTCTGTGTTTACACACAGAGCTCCACGTCCCTGCTCTGTCGTTACCGATCGCGGGTACCTGGCGGACATCGCGACCGCCAGGCACGCGCATCGGCATCTCGGGGACGCGCCGGCACGCTCGCGCGCCCCCCAGTGGCCGGAGGAATACAGGACGTCAATAGACGTCCTGTTGAATATTCAGAGTCACCGTGAAGCCGTCATTTGACGATGGCCCGGTGCTCAAGTGGTTAAAACATATTTGGACAGAGAGGCCACTAGAGGTTGGACCCGTCACTGCTGGAGGAGGGCACTGCGAGGTAAGTGTGCACGATGGGGTTGATTTACTAAAGGCAAATAGATCCTATGATTAAGTGGCGTGACCAGCCACGTAACGCGTGAGGCAAGCTGCGAGCCGTCGGTGACATCATCTCTGCTCTCGGCCGGGAGCAGAGAGGTTCATTACATTGGATATTGCAATTTGAAATGTGAGTGTTTTATTGCCTTTATTAAAGTATTATTTGCGATTTTACACATTGTGAGCGTTATTCCTCCTTACATGCACTTTGTGGGAGCCATTGATTCAATGAAAGAGGGATTGGAATTGTGATCATACGCTGCTGCTGCTGCTGTGTTTGGAAGTGAAAGTGATCTGCAGACATTTTGGGGAAGTGAAGCTGCGGCCAGTGGGAATTCATAAGGCTTATTATAAGCCTCCTAGAGGTGAGAGGCTGGTGCTACTGGTCACCTGGAGTGGAGCACGTTTTTTGGATTTTTTCTTTGAGCACTGCACTTTAAGATCTATCCTGTGGACATTTTACTACCTTTGGGCTGCATATCTTGGATTTTTTTCCCTGGATTGTTATCCTGCACATTAATTATTCAAAATTGCATGAAGACTTTTTCACTATATTTATTCTCAATAAGTTTGGACTTCAGTCTTATTGATTTATATTGAATGAAATTAGCCCTTTTGCACTTTATTAGCACTTATCAATTTATGCACCTAATATTTGCACACATATATATGTAATGGTATTTAATTTTACTTTTATTGATGTTATCACTGTTATATTCATTGATTATTAATTTTATACATCATCAGTGAGCACATTGCACTTTATTGCTAGTTTAATATATTTGTTATTATTGGTAAGCGCCCCAACACCCCCCATTCCTTATGTAATGTAACTGTACTGTCTGCCTTCATGTTGTAGAGCGCTGCACAAACTGTTGGCGCTATATAAATCCTGTATAATAATAATAATGAAATCCTGACACTTGCACATATCCTTAAAGTAGGATTACATAGCTGAGCATGTTATTTGCTGTCTACACTGGTATATTATGACACAATGGCACCTTTGTGTTTGCAGAGTAAATAAGGGATTTGGCCAACAAGTACATGTAATAAAGAATAATACAGGATATCCACTTTACGAGGATATTTTGTTTTCCCATGTAATTAAAAAATGGAAAAACAATCGATAATAATTTCATATGCAGGCAGATGACTGTGTTGACTTGAGAGTTCACCCCACATAAATATGCTGAATATTGGCACATTAAAAAAAAAAAAACGCAATGAGCTTTATGGTACCTTAAAGCAGTATTAAACCCAAAACTACATTTTTTTTGTTACTTTTGGGATAAAAGTTTTATATAAAGAAATAAATGCTGGTCATTGTAAGCACCCCTGTCAGTGTTAGCCTAGGTTCACATTTATGGGTGTACCCGTGAGAAACGCGTGATAAGAAGTCCCTAATCCTATTTTAAAAATGCACCTGCACGACCCATCTTCAGTGTTCCGATTGAGGGAAGGAGGTTCTAACCCAAGATTTTACAATACATGGCCCCTCGGTGCAGCAAAGTCGGCCTGTACCTCAGCCCCAAAGCATAGGGGGCCAGATCCTCAAAAGGGATACGCCGGCGTAACAGCTGTTACGCCGTCATATCCCTGTTTCTAACTATGGAACTGATCCACAGAATCAGTTTTCCATAGTTAGGCAGAAGATCCGGCATGTGTAAGGGACTTACACTGCCGTATCTTAGGGTGCAGTACCGCATCCGCCGCTGGGGGCATTTCGTGTCGTATGCAAATTAGCACTTACGGAGATCCACGAAGCTTTTCAGCTTCGTTTTTTCTCCGTAAGTTTTAGTTTGCAAACGCAAAATTAGGGATGCTTTTACAAATTGTAAACTGTTTACACCTTGTAAAAACAGACCCTTCTGTCCCGCGACGCGATTTTTTTTTTTTGTTTTGAATTTTTTTTTTTTCGCCGTATCTTTTTTTTTTTTCGACGCAACTTTATTGACCCGTCGCTATCCACAAAGCTCGGCGTAACGTAATTTCGCGCTATGCACATCGGGAAAATGACGTCACGAGCATGCGCAGTACGGCCGGCGCGGGAGCGCGCCTAATTTAAATGGGAATCGCCCCCATGAAAAGAGGAACGCCTTGCGCCGGCGGAATTTAAGTTACACAGCCAAAAATTTCTAGGTAAGTGCTTTGTGGATCGGGCACTTGGGTAGAAATTTTAAGGCAGTGTAACTTAAATGGGAATTTTTACGTTACGCCGGATCTTTGTGGATTACCCCCAATGTTTCCACCTCAGCATTTTTCTTCCTCCAATCGCGGTGAGACGAGTTAATGCCAAAGAGCTACATTTTGGTCTCATCTGACCACAGCACTTTCTCCCAACCCTTCTCTGAATTATTTGGATGTTCAGTGGCAAACTTCCAAACGGGCCTGTACATGTGCCTTCCTGAGGGGGGCCTTGCAGGCGCTGCAGGATTTCAGTCCATGGAGGCGTATTGTGTTACCAATCGTTTGTTTGGTGACTGGATAATTCACAAGCTCCTCCCCTGTGTAGTTCTGGGCTGATCCCTCACTTTTCTCGTGACCATCCTTACCCCATGAGGCAAAATCTTTCATGGAGCTCCAGACCGAGGGTGATTGATGGTTATTTGGTATTTGTTCCATTTGCGAATATTCGCTCCAACATTTGTCTCCTTCTCACCAAGCTTCTTGCTGATGGTCTCGTTGTCTATCCCAGCCTTGTCTTAAGGCCCGTACACACGGTCTGACTTTTTGCCAACAAACTTCAAAATGAGCAACGCCCCATACACACCATCAGATTTTCTTCAGATTTTTGTCATCAGATTTACCAAAACCATGTAGTGCAAGGGCATTCCTGATTGCATACAAATTGAAACTCTTAAGATTTGACCTCATATTATATGGTTTTGGTAAATCTGAAGACAAAATCTGCAGAAAATCTGATGGTGTGTATGGGGCTCAAGTTTTCAAAAAAATCCAACCGTGTGTGTACGCTCCATCGGACAAACTTTTTCGGTTTTCATTGGACAAAAGTTCGCTCTGCAAACGGACAAACTTTTCGGCAACAAAAGTCCGATGGTGCCTAGTCCGACCGTGTGTACAGCAAAGTACAAAGTACAAATACACATGCTCAGAACCAATGTTAAAATATTTATTGATATGCGTCAAAATAACACAACATAATAAGACAACATGAATGGGTACAATAAGTTCATGAAGATTAATCATCATCAAAACAAAATTAGGAAACCATAGTAGAAGAGTGTACATAAGATTGCACCGCAATAAAAATTAGTCACTAGCACCATATGACCCCCTACTCTCAAGCTCTCTTGTCTCCTCCTCCCATGCTCGTCTCCATGACTTGTCCAGAGCCTCTCCCATTCTCTGGAACTCACTACCTCAACCTGTCCAGCTATCCGCTACTCTTGCTACCTTCAGGCGATCCTGAAAACTCATTTCTTCAGGGAAGCCTATCACATATCCAACTAATCTTTTACCACTTACATCAGCTCATTTCCCATAGTTACAACCTTTTTTACCACCTGCCCCACCCTGTTAAGGCCCATACACACAATCGGATATTCCGACAACAATTGTTCAATGGACGTGTTTTGTCGGATAATCCGACCGTCTGTATGCTCCATCAGACAATTGATTGTTTTCGGAATTTCTGACAACAAATGTTGGATGGTCATGCTCTAAAAATGTGTTCCGTTGGATTATCTGATCATGCGTAAACAAGTCCGTCGGACTAAAATCCAAAGTACAGACACGCATGCTCTGAACCAATGCTAACCATCAGACAACATTAGCAGAAGTTTGTCCGATGGAAGTCTGATGGTGTGTATGAGGCTTTAGAGTTCAGGCAGAGTACAAGATTGAGAACTTGTGCACATTACCTGCGAGCAGTCATGCCCATGGTATCAACGTACGTATTTAAAATTATATTTAGCTGTTTGTCTTGAATTCCTAAATCAGTATTATGTATCAAATCACAGGTGACAATACAAACATAGTCTGAAAAAAATATTTTGGTTTAGGATAGAATTAAACACCCTGTCAATTCCCAAGGGAAGATTTCCCCTCATCTTATGTTCCAGTGACAACTGTTCGGCCCCATACACACGAGAGGATTTATCCGCGAATACGGTCCAGCGGACCGTTTCCACGGAAAAAATCCTCTCGAGGATTTGTGCGGATTTCCATGCGATGGAGTGTACTCACCATCGCATTGAAATCCGCGCCGAAATCCTCTGGCGATGACGTGTCGCGCCGTCGCCGCTATTATGACGCGGCGACGTGCGCGACGCTGTCATATAAGGAATTCCACGCATGCGTCGAATCATTACGACGCATGCGGGGGATCCCTTTGGACGGATGGATCCGGTGAGTCTATACAGACCAGCGGATCCATCCGCTGGGATGGATTCCAGCGGATAGATTTGATAGCATGTCATCAAATATTTATCTGCTGGAAATCCATCCCAGGGGATAAATATCCGCGGCATTGGCCGTTAAAGCGGGGGTTCACCCTATTAATAAAAAAAACATTTTTTTTTTTCCTCTAGCATAAAATGAGGCATAGTAGCGCGAGCTACAGTATGCCTGTCTTTATTTTTTAAGCCCCGTACTCACTGTGCAATCGTAGAGACAAGATTCCGACTCCCCGCGGGGAATGGGCGTTCCTATGGAGAGGGAAGGTGATTGACGGCCGGCTCTGGCACGTCACGCTTCTCCGGAAATAGCCGAAATAGGACTTGGCTCTTCACGGCGCCTGCGCATAGTCTGTGCGCAGGCGCCGTATAGCGCCGTGAAGAGCCGAGACCTGTTCCGGCTGTCTTCGGGGAGCGTGACGTGCCAGAGCCGGCCGTCAATCACCTTCCCTCTCCATAGGAACGCCCATTCCCCGCGGGGAGTCGGAATCTTGTCTCTACGATTGCACATGGAGGGTGAACCACCGCTTTAACTTGGTATGCAGGACTTTTTCAACAAACTTTTCCAGAATCACATGGTTTTTCAGCTCTTTTCTGCTCTTTACCTCCACCCTTTGGTCAACTTCTGCTATTGTTGGTTGATTTTAAAGCGGATCTCCACCCTAAAGTGAAGTCACGCTGATCGGCACCCTCCCCCCTCCGGTGTCACATTTGACACCTTTCAGGGGGGAGGGGGGTGCAGATACCTGTCTAAAGACAGGTATTTTCACCCACTTCCAGCCACACGTCACAGGCAAAAGACGTTTTTTTTCTGACATCCTGTCTGTCCCCCGTTGTGTGCTGGGAACACTCGGCTCCCAGCACACAGCGGGAGCCAATCGGCGGGCGCAGCGCGACTCGCGCATGCGCCGTAGGGAACTGGGCAGTGAAGCCAGAGCGATTCACTTCCTGGTTCCCTCACCGTGGATGGAGGGGGGAGCAGCAGGGTGACGAGCGATCGCTCATCCTCTGCTGCGGACGCCGCTTGACTCCAGGACAGGTAAGTGTCCTAATATTAAAAGTCAGCAGCTGCAGTATTTGTAGCTGCTGGCTTTTAATATTTTTTTTTAGTGGCACATCCGCTTTAACATTAGTTCTGAGCATGTGTGCTTGCACTTTGGACTACACACAATAGGATTTTGCACCGTAGGACTTTTGTTTGCCCGTTTGCAGAGCGAACTTTTGTCCGATGAAAACTGAAAAAGTTTGTCCGATGGAGCGTACAAACGGTCGGATTTTTTTGAAAACCTGCTAATTTTGAAGTTTGTTGTCAAAAAGTCAGACCGTGTGTATGGGCCTTAACCACTTCCCGCCCAAGGACGTCATATGACGTCCTGGCCTTTAGTGGGGATATCTGAATGATGCCTGCAGCATTCTTCTGAGCTCAAGGGAGAAGTGCTCAAACAAGCGCCCAGAGGCGATTCAGTTCGCAAGTGTAGCGCTATATAAATTTTTCACTCACTCACTCAGATATCACTGTTTTCTGCTGGCGATTCTGTGCACCACATGATCATAGCAGCAGTTCCACCGCTTGGTCGTTCTTATAGGTGACGGGAGGGGACATTCCCCCCTCCCGCCACTATCCGGTGCTTCTCTGGGCTCTGCAGAGAAACGATCCATTGGCGTTGAATGGGAAGCATAGAGATGACTGGTGACCAGATGGTCCCCAGTCATGTATATGGCTTTTGGAGGCCCGGGCGTGATGTTATAACGTCACACCCAGGTACCCAGAAGTAAAAAAAGCCGCTATAGTGGCTGTCGGCATGAGATCAGTGAATTTTTGTTTTCACGATCTCAAGCTTTCCAGCCTGAAGGAGAGATGCGGGGTCTTATTGACCCCGCATCTCTCCTTAAAGAGTACCTGTCATGATATATTCCTATTACAAGGGATGTTTACATTCCTTGTAATAAGAATAAAAGTGATAAAAAAAAAAGAAAGTGCAAAAGTAAAAGAAATTAAGTAAATAAAAAAAAGAAAAATATTTTTTTTTTTTAATTTAAAACGCCCCTGTCCCCGGTAGCTCGCACTCAGAAGCGAGCACACACACAAGTCCCGCCCACATATGTAAGCACCGTTCAAACCACACATGTGAGGTATTGCCACGTGCGTTCTAGCACTGGACCTCCTCTGTAACTCTAAACTGGTAAGCTGTAAAAAAAAAATCAAGCGTCGCCTATGGAGATTTTAAAGTACTGAAGTTTGGCGCCATTCCATGAGTTTGCGCACTTTTAAAGCATGACATGTTAGGTATCTATTTACTCGGCGTAACATCATCTTTCACATTATACAAAAAATTGGGATAACTTTACTGTTTTGTTATTTTTTAATAAAAAAGCATTTGAAAAATGATTGAGCAAATACCGTGTGAGATAAAAAGTTGCAATGACCGCCATTTTATTCCCTAGGGTGTCTGCTAAAAAATAACATATATCGTGTTTGGGGGTTCTGAGTAATTTTCTAGCAATAAAATGATTTTTGCATGTAGGAGAGGAGTGCCAGGATAGGCCCAGTATGGAAGTGGTTAAGAATGGTCATCAGGACAAATAGATTGTACATTTCTAGAGGCACAGACAAATATTTTGTTATTCACTTACCTATAAGTCTGAGATTTATAACTTTCTAATTCTCGTCCCAGAAAAGTATGCAATATTATCTAAAACACAAAAAAGGATGCAATTTAAATATGGATTATAGGTTAATGAATTAAATATATATTTTTTAAAGGTAAGGACCGCCATGTGTTTCAAGTGGTTCTTCTGCCCTTCACAGGAAAACATTCTACAGTATATAGTCACTTTGTTGTATTGAAACCTGTACTGAGACATATATGAAGGTTGCCATTTGTAACCTCCTGAAAATTACACTCACCGACACTTTATTAGGTACACCTGTTCAAATATTTGGTAACACAAATTGCTAATCAGCCAATCACACGGCAGCAGCTTAATGCATTTAGGCATCTAGACGTGCTGAAGTTCAAATCGAGCATCAGAAAGGGGAAGAGGATTTAAGTGACTTTGAACGTGGCATGGTTGTTGGTGCCAGATGGGCTGGTCTGAGTATTTCAAAAACTGCTCATCTCCTGGGATTTTCACGCACAACCATCTCTAGTGTTTGCAGAGAATGGTCCGAAAAAGAGAAAATATCTAGTGAGCAGCAGTCATACGATCCGGAAGGACGGCGGCCACACACAGCTGTGACATAAGCTTCCTCGGCACTCGTTCCCCTGGTCTTTCCTTCCCCCGCTCACATATAGATTCTCCACGGCAGCAGAAAGGTTGGAGAGCAGGGAAAGGAAAGACCAGGGGAACAAGTGCAGAGAAAGTGTGTGGCCGCCGTCCTTCTGGATCATATCATGAGCTTCTCAGTGCGACTCCCGAGGAGCATGTCTGTATTTAGTCACGCTGAAGTTAACTAGCCAGGGAGAGGAGGTGAGCGCTGTGGGGGACCAGAGCATCATGGGGGGGATAGAGGCGCAAGGGGGACCATAGAGGCACATCGGGGACCAGAGCATCATAGGGGGGGATAGAGGCACATGGGGGACCAGAGCATCATGGGGGGATAGAAGCGCATGGGGGATCAGAGCATCATGGGGGGGATAGAGGCGCATGGGGGACCAGAGCATCATGGGGGGGGGAATAGAGGTGCATGGGGGGGATAGAGGCGCATGGGGGACCAGAGAATCATGTGGGGGGGGGGAATAGAGGCACATGGGGGACCAGTGCAGCACGTGGGGGACCAGCGCAGCACATGGGGGACCAGCGCAGCACGTGGGGGACCAGCGCAGCATGGGGGGAAAATATAGGAGCACGAGGGTCCAGAGCAGCATGGGGGGGGGGGGGAAGAGGAGCATGGGGGGACCAGAGAAGCACAGGGGGGCCAGAGCAGCAGGGGGGGATAGAAAAGCATGGGGGAGACCAGAGGAGCACGGGGTGACCAGAGACGCACAAGGGTACAGATGAGCAGGGGGGACCAGATGAGCATGGGGGGAACAGAAGATCAGGAGAGGAATGCAGAAGCATGTGGGGGACCAGAGAAGCAGAGGGGGTACCAGTGGAGCACAGGGTGGACCAGAGAAGCACGAAATGCAGCAGCTCCTGTAAGTGGAAAAGAGGGTCAACAATGCCCATCTGCAGCCTCACTGTGTCCACCTGCAGCCTCACTGTGTCCATCTGCAGCCTCACTGTGCTCATCTGCAGCCTCAATGTGCCCATCTGCAGCCTCACCATGCCCATTTGCAGCCTCTGCAGAGGCGCATTGTGGGCGGTATTGCCGCGGTTTCCCATTGATTTAAATGGGAAGGAGCGGTATACATACCGCTCCTCTCACCACTCCAAAGATGCTGCTAGCAGGAGATTTTTTTCTCTCCTGCCAGCACATTTCGCCTCAGTGTGAAAGCCCTCCGGCTTTCACATTGAGGTTGCTGGGCAGCAGTTTTTCAGGCGGTATAGCAGCGCTATTTTTAGCGCTGTACCGCCTGAAAAACTCCTCAGTGTGAAAGGGGTCTTAGGGTTTGGCAATAAAACCTGGAAGCTGATTGGTTTCTATGCAGAAGTGAGCCTGATTTTGAACTCTCCAGCTTTAGCAAATAAACACCATTGGGAGGTGACTAAGGAATGATAAGCCTGGGATAGGCAGATAACACATAGACTGATAAAACATTTGAATAACAATGTGGCCTTAATTAAAGGGAAACTGTCATGGGAGCCAAAAAGCTGGCCCCTCATTTAGAGAATGCTTGTTCCCTGGCTGCCATGTTGATGTATTGGCCTCAGTTCTTATTACACAGTTTAAAATCGCTGTAGAGTAGCTTTTTCTCTGTAACCATCTCCTATCAGCTCCAGTTCCAAGACATTTTCCGTATCTTATTATTGTATGTGCACTGTATGGAATTTATAGCAGGTACTCATCATTTTTATGTCTAGATTGGGTGGCACTCAGATTTAATAAATAACAGATTATAACGGCAACCCAGATTAAAACATTCATGCACCTTTGCAGCAGAAAAGGAATATCAGTGCACTCTTACCATCCTTCCATGTAATGTGACATCGAGACGCACCCATTGATGCAACGGGAGAATAAAATGGGATAATATTGCAACATCAATTTCATTCGTTAGCTGCATCTGAGCATGGATATGACCTGTTAACAGAATAACACGGGTATAAAATCACATAAGTATTTGTTGTCTGTTGCTCAGTTAGCTTGAGTTTCCTTCTTTTTTTTTTTCTAAGGGGAATTACATGTTAACTAGCTAATAGTCACCTGTTATGTGCTTCTGATATCTGGACCACTACAGCGCATTATTTTTGCACTGCCAGGTAAGATCATAGGTGGAATAAAGCACAGGGGCTTACTGGTAAGTACTCTTGCTTTGTAGCACTGTGGTCATCAATATAAATCCCAGCAAAGACACTGCTTGCATGGAGTTTGTCTGTTCTCCCTGGACGGGTGTTAGTTTCCTCGGAGGCCCCGTACACACGACCGAGTTTCTCGGCAGAATTCAGCCAGAAACTCGGTCGGAGCTGAATTCTGCCGAGAAGCCCGGCGTGTGTACACTTTAGGCCGAGGAAGCCGACAAGTTCCTCGTCGAGCCAAATAGAGAACATGTTCTCTATTTCCTCGTTGTTCAATGAGGAAAGTTGGCTCGCCGAGATCCTCGGCGGCTTCACACAGAACTCGACGAGCAAAACGATGAGTTTTGCCCGTCGAGTTCCTCGGACGTGTGTACGGGGCCTCACACTCCAAAGATATACTGGTGAGTTAATTGGCTCATGTCTAGATTGGCCCATGCATAGATATGGACCTTCAATTTTAGGGTGCCAGGACACCGTTCACCCACATGGTCCTGTTCGTTTGTGTAGTGTGAGTGCCTTAAACTATGGCCTCGTACACACGACCGAGGAACTCGTCGTAATTAAAACATCGTTTTCCTCGACGAGTTCCTTGTTAGGCTTGTCGAGAAACTTGACAAGCTTTCTTTGCGTACACACTGTCAAGACCAAATCTCATCGTTCTCAAACGCAGTGACGTACAACACATACGACGGCAGGGGAAGTTCGATTCCACTGGCACAACCCTTGGGGCTGCTTTTGCTAATCTCATGTTACTGCGTGTTAAGTAAAAGTTTGGTAATAGACGATTTGCACTTTTGAGTCTTTTACAGCGTGACGAATGTGCCATCTCCATTACAAACGCTACTTTTACCGAAGGTGCGCTTCTGTCTCATACTTTATTCTGAGCATGCGCGGGTTTCTAAGCATACACGCGAACGTGTTTCTCGTCAAAAACCAGCCCGACGAGAAACACGACGAGGAAATTGAGACTCCCGACGAGGAAAAAGAGAACTTTTTCTCGTCGAGTTCCTCGACAGTTTCCTCGATGAAAAACATACACACGACCATTTTCCTTGGCAAAAAAGCTCTGCCACCAAGTTTCTTGATGGATTATGTCGAGGAAAACGGTCGTGTGTATGAGGCCTATGTCCGGAAATGCCCGGGACCACTTAGAAGAGGCTTTAGTGTGAGCGCTAGGGGACGTGAGGCTCCTCCTCAATGCTAGACCAGTCCTGGCAGGCTCTTCTCCTCTTTACTAAGGAGGTCTAAAGTTCTCTAGTGTCATCAAGCTTGATGCAAGGTCCATAGCCCTGCATTGTACATAAGGATGCGGGGGGCAGAGGGGAGCGCCATTTGCCGGGGGAACAGAAAATCAGGTAAGTAAAAGCATTCTTACCATCCACTAGAAAAAAATATTGGTTAACCTTCACAGTGTAGGAGCAACCCCAATCCAAGGGAGGACTTTTTCATTTTCCTAGAGAAAGTTAAAACTGGGTTCACACTGGAGTACGCAGCGGCTCACAGTCTGGTGGATCTCCAATCACTATTTCAGGCCTGATTTCTGTCCGAATTTTGGGCTGAATTCGGACCCGAAATAGACCAAAAGATGCACAGGACTCCTGTGCAATTCACACCGGAGCCGCTGCCGTGATGTGTGAACCGGCTTCATAGAGAGCTGATGTCAATCTCCTGCTATGCGAATTGGATGTGGAGAAACCCACATCCAATTTGCATAGGTGTGAACCCAGCCTTAAAATGCAATGTGGGACCCTCCTCAGGACAACCCCCTGGTGAGTCTTCCTCACACCTGGGATATATAGAGTTCCAGGCTAGGTTGTTGCAATAGTGCAACCAGAGTTGTTTTGTTTACAGGTTTGCGAGCTGCTCCAAGGCTCCATTCACACCTAGGTGTTTTTACGCCCGACGCTATTGCAGCCTGAAATACGATGGAGGGGTGATTTAACATTGTCGGCTATGGAGATGGTTCACATCTCCACGCCGCACGCCGAAACGCCGTACGCCTGAAGCTCAAAACAAGTCCCGGACCCTTTTTTTCAGGCGGCGGCGTATTTTAGGCTAAAAACTACGTGTTTTGTCACGGCAAATCGTGGGACAAAACGCCGCAATTTGTCGCGCCAAATCGCGGTACAATACGCCGCGTTCAGGTGTGAATGCAGCCTTTATTCTCTACTGTTTCCCCCAACTGAATTGTTGCGATACAACCAAATAACTTATTTTATCAAGACTAAACTGAAACATGCTGCCGGCCCGGTATCTCTGACTCTCTTTGAGTTTTCATGCAAGACTAGACATTTTTTAAATGGTAAAATTTCACTATTATGTGATAGGATTGATCTCAATCATACAGTAAGCTGCCATACATGCAGTAGGGAAAGCGTGATCTTAAAATTATATTGAATATTGCGGAAAGGTGGGAAATAGCTAATGATTTATCTAAAATCAACATAACCCTAGAAGAATCCAATTATAAAGCATCACTACATTGGTACTTAGCCCCTACTACGGTGGTCAAACTATAGTTGCACTACTCTTCTAAGGCCCCATACACACGATAGAATCCATCCGCTGAAATATCCCAGCGAATGGGTTTCAGCGGATAGATTCTATGGTGTGTACAATCCAGCGGATCTGTTTCCGCGGATTTTTCTCCCATGCGATGGATTTCCAGCAGATAAATATTTGAAGACATGTCTTCAAATCTATCCGCTGGAATCCATCCCAACGGATTGATCCGCTGGTCTGTACAGACTCACCGGATCAATCCGTCCAAAGGGATCCCCCGCATGCGTCGTAATGATTCGACGCATGAGTGGAATTCCTTATATGACTGCGTCGCGCACGTCGCCGCGTCATCATCGCGGCGACGGAGCGACACGTTATCGCCAGAGGATTTCGGCGCGGATTTCGATTCGATGGTGAGTACACTCCATCGCATCAAAATCCGCGCAAATCCTCGAGAGGATTTATCCGTTGAAACGGTCCGCTGGACCGTATCCGCGGATAAATCCTCCCGTGTGTACGGGGCCTTACTGTTTTAGAAATTGTGGACTAATAGGAACTATGTTCCATATGTGGTGGCAATGCCCCAAGTAGGGATGAGCTTTGAGTTCAAGTCGAACATTGCCTGTTCACCGAACAGCGAACAATTTGGGGTGTTCACGGCAAATTCGAAAAGCTACAGAACACCCTGGAAAAGTCTATGGGAGAAATCTAAAGTGCTTATTTTAAAGGCTTATATGCAAGTTATTGTCATAAAAAGTGTTTGGCGACCTGGGTCCTGCCACAGGGGACATGTATCAATGCAAAAATTATTTTTAAAAAAACTGCAGTTTTTTTGGGAGCAGTGATTTCAATAATGCTTAAAGTGAAACAATAAAAGTGAAATATTCCTTTAATTTTGTACCTGGGGGGGTGTATAGTATGTCTGTAAAGCAGCGCTTGTTTCCTGTTCTTAGAACTGTCCCTGCACAAAGTGTCATTTCTGAAGGATAAAAAGTCATTTAAAATCACTGCTCCCGAAAAAACTGCAGTTTTTAAAACTTTTTTTTGCATTGATACCCCCAGGGGCAGGACCCAGGTCCCCAAACACTTTTTAGGACAATAACTTGCATATTATCAGTGGACAAGTAAGACCTTAGAAGCATTCTCTTTCCTACTAACTGATAACCCCTCTACTTACTTCTCTACTCAGGGCCGCTGATAGAAATCATGGGGCCCCGTACAGCCTACCTGACAGGGCCCCCTTCAGTTCCACCCTACTACTACTACTACTACTACTACTACTACTACTACTACGAGTCTCTACTACTATTTACCTTATCTTATTCTTTTTTCTTTAATTCTCCCTGTTACTTTGATTCTATCTTGAACTTTACACTATTTTTATGGCTGGCATTTTTTATGGTAACCATACTTGATATGTTGAGATTGCTTGTCTCTTTTTCCTGTCTATATAACCCAATGGAGTTGATTTACTAAAACTAGAGAATTCAAAATCTGGTGCAGCTCTGCAATCAGCTTCCAGTTGTTTGGCAAAGCTTAAAGGGATACTATAGGGAAAAAAATGTTTTCTTTAAAAATACAAACATGTTATACTTACCTCCACTGCGCAGTTCGTTTTGTACAGAGTGGCCCCGATCCACGTCTTCTGGGGTCCCTCGGCGGCTGTCTCTGGTCCTCCCCGCAAGAACTCACCACAGTCACGCGAGAGAGCTCGCATGGTGATGAGTCCTTGCGGGCGAACCCAACCTGAGAGGGTTCCACAACTTGATTGGAGTCCACTTGTGGTAAATTCAGTGGATTGAAAATGATTTGGAAAGGCACACATGTGTCTATATAAGGTCCCACACAATTAATTTAATCCATTACATAGCAACATAGCAAAATGTGAAAAAAGTGAAGCACTGTGAATACTTTTCGGATGCACTGTAACCACATGGTCATATTTGGACAATGTCAGTCACTGACCATGATTTGGCCTTCAGCCTGGTTTCCCGCTGGTCCAGCACAAAGCTTAGGCAGGCCATACATGGGTCTAATTTCGAAATAATTTTCTTTTCGAAAATCTTATTTAAGAATTTTCGTTGAAAATTTCGCACCATTATTGGGCTGCAGAAACAGCCGATTTTTGTGCGGCCATCGAATTTGAGTAATCGGGCATGCTGGAAATTTTTTGAAAAACAAACGTTTTTCTAATTAATGATGGGAGAATCATGCGAGAAATGTAATAAAAAAAAAATTTGTGCATGTGCAAGAAAAGAAGATTTCCAGCCACAAACATTCTTTTCTGCAGCAACTTGAAGGCTTGGTTGGTCGAAATTTGAAATCAATGGTGGCACCATCGGATCACAAAAATGTACGAAATTTTAGATTTTCAAAAGAAAATTCTTTTGAAATTCGGCCAGCCTTAGTTCATCACTAGTCCTGACACCTAGAAGACTCTCTTCTTTTAAAAAGTGATATGGAACAGTTTTCATATCACTACTCTATAGCTCGGGTATATCGATGATATTTTTAATTTGTAGCCGAATTTCACTTCCCAAAAACCGAGCCATCACTGAGTATCAAACACATTAATCCCTAGTGACCCGATAAGCACAAGAAAAAGAAAATGATGTCATGACGAATGCTACAACCCATTAGATGATTTCATTTTTAATCGTCACAAAGAAAATGACAGCTATAATCCGACTGGCTGCTTAGAGCAATATTTCCACTTCCCCATGTCCCTCAATCTAGCCACAGGCACTTTGTAATCTGACAGTGATAGCTGCTCATTATGTACGCAGACAAAGGTATACCAATTTTTAAAGAAGAACTATTTAAAAGATTTAGAAATGACAACCTAATCTTATCCAATTTCCAGCATTCATTTTATATATTAATGGAAATGTAGGTTACTTACCGGTAGGCGTCAGGAAAAGTAGAGGTGTTGTATACATCTTATTACTATCTACATGGTGGATAATCCCACATTCTTTACTTTTACAATAGTCCAACAAATACATCCAGATGGAAAATGTAAACCTGAAAAACAAATACAATTAATTGATACTATGTGGATAATTAAAAATAAATAAAAAGGTGCTAAAAGTCAATGGGGCAGATCCACAAAGAAGTTACGCTGGCGTATCTATTGATACGCCGCGTAACTTCTAGTTTGCTCCGGCGTATCTTTGTTTTGTATCCACAAAACAAGATACCCCTGAAGCTGTGCTAGATCCGACTGGCGTACGTCTTAGTACGCCGTCGGATCTAAGGTGCATATTTACGCTGGCCGCTAGGTGGCGTTTCCGTTGATTTCCGCGTTGAGTATGCAAATTAGCTAGATACCGCGATCCACGAACGTGGTTACCGTAAGGCTTTTTTCGGCGTATAGTTACCCCTGCTATATGAGGCGTATCCTATGTTAAGTATGGCCGTCGTTCCCGCGTCGAAATTTAAACATTTTACGTAGTTTGCGTAAGTCGTTCGCGAATAGGGCTTTGCGTAGAATGACGTTCACGTCGTAAGCATTGGCTTGTTGCGGGTTAATTTCGAGCATGCGCACTGGAATACCCCCACGGACGGCGCATACGCCATTCAGAAAAAAATTCATTTACGTCTGGTCAAGACGTATTGACATAAAAAACGCCCCAATCTCACCCATTTGAATTGCGCGCCCTTACGCCGACACAGATACACTACACCGCCGTAACTTACGGCGCAAATTCTTTGAGAATACGGGAAATACGCTGTAAGTTACGGCGGCGTAGTGTATCTGATATACACTACGCCGGCCGGAAAGAAGCGCTGCGCTTCGTGGATCTGGCCCAAACTGTTTACTTTAGAAAGCAACCACAGCTTGAGTAGAAACGCCTGCCACCTGCCAGCACACTGGCAGGTGTTTTAAATCCACTCAGGTCATGTGATTCTGCAGCTCTGTGTAAGGGAGCACTCGACAGCCGCTAAGAAATTTGTGACATCACTCATAAGCTCCCATAGCCCAGCCGTCATTGGTGCTCCTCTCTCTCCCTGCAGCAGCTGCTCACTGACACAGGGAAGCTGGAGCTGCAAGGTCATGTCACCAGAGCGGATTAAGAACGGTAAGTATTCAGATCTTTTTTTCATACAGGGTAGGCAGGATAGGTTGGAGGAGGGGCACGTTTTAAACAATATGTATAGTTGGGCTTTTCTTCCACTTTGAAGCATAAAAAATGCTATACGTAGTGCAAAATTTTGAGCTCAGAAAAAAATTCTTATAGATATCCTAGAACCTGCCATTTTTAGGGAGTGATCTGCCTGTGTATGGGCAGAATGAACTCTAATGTGCAGCTATATAAGCAGATATAGTTACTGTACAGAGGAGGGGTCTCCGTGGCGGAACAGTGGCGGCTGGTGCTTACTATTTTGGGGGGGGGCACAACTACCCTCCCCCCCCTCGTGGGAGACACAGGCAGCGGCAATAACCCCCCCGAGACACAGGAAGTGGCATTAACCCCACTGCACCAACAACACACCCCCCCTGCCGGAGACACAGACAGCGGCTATCACCCGCAGCACCAACAACCCCCCCCCCGGAGACAGAGGCAGTGGCGATCATCTTACCTAGTGGAGGCATGGAGGAGACACAGGGCCAGGGAGAAGGAAGAGCGAGGACACAGACATTCACCTTCCGGACGATTGGTACCCAGAAGTGTGTCATAAGACATGATTGGCCAGGGGCTTCCTGATTGGCCAGGAGGAGAATGTGGCAGACTAGCGAATGTGTCATACAACTGGGTGGGATCAGGGCGCCCCGAGCCCACCCAATTTTAAAGCCTATTAGAGCCTCTGGTTCTAATCAGGTGCTTCAAAAGACACACCCCCGCCTATTCCCGCAACTGTAATTCATGCGCCCGGCGTCCTAAAAGGGGCCAGGCGCATGGATAGGGATGCACATTGGCGGTGCTAGGGGGGGGGGGCGGCGCCTGTGCACCCATGATGCCGGGACCGCCACTGCCCTTGAAGCTTTTAGCAATAACTGAATGTTCAGGCACCCGGGGGGATAAAAGTAGTCATGCAATAATTCCATACAAATGAATACTGATTAGCCCTGTAGTTTTATTTTTTCATATGCAATCATTGGGGTTAATTTACTAAAGACAAACAGACTGTGCACTTTGCACGTGCAGTTACTACTAGGCTTAGTAAATGAGGTGAAGCTTCATTTTACAAAGAATGCCCAATCACATGCAAGGAAAATAAAGAGAACAGCATTAGTGCTTGCATGTGATTGGGTCATGGAAGTCAGCATGGCTTCTCATTTACTAATCTCTTGGGCAAATTCACGTGCAGAGTAAGGATGAGCTCCGGCGTGTTCGCAAAGCCCACGTGCAGAGCCCGCCAGGAAGTCGATACAGTGCTGCGCTAATCACAGGCAGTGAGACATTGTCCCGATGCGCGCTGCAGATAGCGGGAAATGTCTCACTGCCTGTGATTAGCGCAGCGCAGTGCCGACTTCTTGGCGGGCTCTGCACGTGGGCTTTGCGAACACGCTGGAGCTCATCCTTAGTGCAGAGTGCAACTGCCCTTCCAAAGTGCACAGTCTATTTGCCTCAAGTAAATCCATCCCAATGTGTATCTTATGTGGAAGAATAAGGAGAATCAGATCATTTCCTTTCTGCTGATGATGTATACATTGAGTATTCAGAGTGATGGAATCTCACATTGGGTAATGTTTAACAAGCTGGCGTCTTCTTTTCTCCAGATCTATGTTATTAAATGGCTCAAATTTCTTGATAAGGCTGCTGTATTCATTGCTCAATGCAAGTGGGGAAGAAAGCAGGGTTGACACATCTATAAAGAGAAGGGAAGGATAATTATTATTGCAGTGAACACAATATATCATTTCGGCAGGTAAACATTAAATGACAACTCTATGGAAGGTACAAAACACAGTACAGTATAGCTTCTTTCCAATCAGGTCCACCATATGCACGTCCCTTTACATCCACTTACCTCCGAAATGTAATTTTTGCTGCAGCAGGTTCTATACATGCTACGGATGCGCCTCTTTAGGCCCCGTACACACGACCGAACATGTCTGCTGAAACTGGTCCGCAGACCAGTTTCAGCGGACATGTTCGGTCGTCTGTACGTCCGACCGGACAATTTTCCGGCGGATCGGATAGGTTTCCAGCGGACAAATGTTTCTTAGCATGCTAAGAAACATGTCCGCTGGAAGCCTGTCCGTCGGACATGTTCGGTCATCTGTACAGACTCTCACCGGACATGTCCGCTCGGCCGAAAAAGCCTCGCATGCGTCGAAGTGATTCGACGCATGCGTGGAAGCATTGAACTTCCAGGGCAGCGCACGTCGCCGCGACGGCACGGCCACGTCACCGCGTATCCTGTCCGCGTGGATTTCTGTCTGATGGTGTGTACAACCATCAGACAGAAATCTCTGAGCAGACATGTCCAATGAAAACGGTCCGGCGGACCGTTTTCATCGGACAGTCCGTCCGTGTGTACGAGGCCTTACAGGCAGAATGGGACCCCCCCCAGGCGCGATATTAAAAGGAATTTTTCATTTTTATTGTTTCACTTTAAGCATCATTAAAATCACAGCTCCTTTAAAAAACGATTGTTTTTAAAAAAAAAATTTGCATTGATACATGTCCCCCAGGGCAGTACCCGGACCCCCATACCCTTTTATGACCAATTACGTGCATATAAGCCTTCAACATTTGGACTTTTGATTTCTCATGTTCAGCTTCAATGGAGTTGTGGTTCAGGGCCCAACATTTCCTCTGTTCGGGAGTATTGCTGTAACCGAACAGGGGGATGTTCTGTTCCCATCTCTAGATATCCGTTATGGGATGTACGTCGTACATAAGGCTTAACATTAACTATTTTTGATGTTGGCGATCATCTTGTCTTAAAAAATATAAAAGTTTATCTTCTCATGATCACCGGCAGGATAACTTCTACTACGTATGTGCGTCACCTATCGCATCTCTCCTCCCTGGTGACAAGTGTTCTCCAATCAACTCAAATCACCTCACAACTAATCTTATTGAGATTACAGAGAGAAAACAGTGTGATGTGTGTGACGATCTTCTGGAATCTCAGCTACGAGGACTTTTCTGTGACATTGCCTACTTGTTGTTTCTTTATGTCAGCTTTAATATATGTCTTCTATGATTAATGTCACAGCAAACAAGGAAACAAATGTTACACATCAGGACAGTGTAGGGATGGCATCATGACAAAGCGTCTGCTTTCACTTCCTTTCACTGCTTTGCACCTAGACATCCAATTGTGGGATTTTTGTAAACCTAAATCTCAATGAAATAAAAGTGCAATGTTTCATTTGTTAGATCTGGATAGAGGCTGAGAGTGTTAGAATCACATTCTGTACTTCTGTCCTTGCCTAATACAGTATGAGCATATATTGTAGGTTATGCCAGAAAGTGAACAAGAACTAAAGAGTGAGGCCCAGATTCTCAAAGGGCTTACGACGGCGCAACGCAATGTACGCCGTCGTAAGTCCTAATCTGGTCCTAATCGTATCTATGCGACTGATTCTTAGAATCAATTACGCATAGATAACCATTAGATCCGACAGGCGTAAGGCTCTTACGCTGTCGGATCTTAAATGCTTTTTTTTTTTTTTTGCCGCTAGGTGTCGCCGACGTCGTTTTCCCCGTCAAGTATGCAAATTAGCAAAATACGCAAATTCCCGAATGTACGCGCGGTCGACGCAGTGAAGTTACGACGTTTACGTTAGATTTGCGACGCGTAAAGTTGCCCCTGGGTAAATGAGGCGCAGTCAATGTTAAGTATGGCCGTCGTTCCTGCGTCGAAATTTGAAAATTTACGTTGTTTGCGTAAATAGGGCTGGACGCCATTTACGTTCTCATCGAAACCAATGACGTCCTTGCGATGTTATTTGGAGCAATGCACCCTGGGATATTTTCCGGACGGCGCATGCGCAGTACGTTCGGCGCGGGAACGCGCCTAATTTAAATGATCCACGCCCCCTACCCGGCTCATTTGAATTAGGCGGGCTTGCGCCGGGGGGATTTTACGCTACGCCGCCACAACTTTACAGGCAGTTCTTTGTGAATAAAGCACTTGCCTGTAAAACTTTGCGGCGGCGTAACGTAAATGACATACGTTATGCCACCGCAGTTTTACGCCCATCTACTGAGGATCTGGACCTGAGTCACTTAAAGTGGAGGTCCACACAAAAAATGGAACCTCAGCTTTTCGGAACCCCAACCGGGGGGGGGCTCCCCCCCCCCCAGTGTCACTCACATTTGGCACCTTTCAGGGGGGAGACAAGACAGGTATTTGCACCCACTTCCGGGCATAGACTCCCGCGGGGGTCACGCCCATTCCTGCCCCCCCCCCCCTGCTGACGTCTGGGAAACACACAGGTCCCAGAAGACAGTAGGGACCAGTTAGGATGCGCAGCGCATGTGCAGTAGGGAACCAGGAAGTGAAGCCGCAATGCTGTTAGCGGTCATCCACTCACCTGCTGCCGCCACGTCCCTCACCTTGTTGTGTCACTGTGGCATCACCAACCGTCCTAATAAAATGAATGGGACTGTCGGTGAGTCAACAGCGGGTCAGAGGAGGAGCCACTGCGGGACAGAGATGACTTTTGCTCTTTAAAAATGATGATTTAAATCAAGTCTTTTTACTAGTGATTAAAATTGTGATTTAGATCGACTTGTTTTAAATGAAATGCACGCTGCTCAGATCTATCGGAGGGATTGTAGAAGAGATAACCAGTAAACAGATAACAGTTTATTTGCATATCCTTGTCAAACAGGATTCTGTATCTACACTTCCTCTTGTAATAAACACAACATTATATGGGCGGTGCAGATGGTTGCGAATGACAACATTCCGTAAGAACCAAAGACAAACTACACAGGGGGATTGTTATAAGATTTGCAACCAATTAATCCAAAAACTGACTGCAGTAAAAGCCTATCCTCATTTAATTTGCTGGCGATTTTTAGACTTCAACGTTTGCTGCAGCCATACAATCCAAAACTAACAAGTATGCATATAATAATGTAATTAACCTACTTAAGCCCCGGACCATTTGGCTGACCAAAGACCAGAGCACTTTTTGCGATTCGGCACTGCGTCGCTTTAACAATTGCGCAATTGTGCGACGTGGCTCCCAAACAAAATTGACGTCCTTTTTTTTGCCACCACAAATAGAGCTTTTTTTTTGGTGGTATTTGATCACCACTGTGGTTTTTATTTTTTGCGCTATAAACAAAAATAGAGCGACAATTTTAAAAACAAAAAGCAATATTTTGTACTTTTTGCTATAATAAATATCCCCAATTTTTTATTTATTTTTTAAAGTGAATTTTTAGGCCGATACGTATTTTTCTACATATTTTTGGTCAAAAAAAATCGCAATCAGCGTATATTGATTGGTTTGCGCAAAAGTTATAGCGTCTACAAAATAGGGGATAGTTTTATGGCATTTTTATTTTATTTTTATTTATTTTTTACTAATAATGGTGGCTATCTGTGATTTATGACATTATGGCGGACACATCGGACACTTTTGACACAGTTTTGGGACCATTGTCATTTTTACAGCGATCAGTGCTATAAAAATGCATTGATTACTGTGCAAATCACACTTGCAGTGAAGGGGTTAACCACTAGGTGGTGCTGAATGTGGTTAAGTGTGCCCTAGGGAGCGATTCTAATTGTTAGGGGGAGGAGCTACCAGTGACACGTCACTGATAACTGTTCCCGATCACAGGGTACATTCGATCAGTGACATGTCACTAGGCAGAACAGGGGAATGCCTTGTTTACAAAGGCATCCCCCTGTTCTGCCTTTGCCGACTGCAATCGGCAGTGAAGGGGTTAACCACTAGGTGGCGCTGAATGGGGTTAAGTGTGCCCTAGGGAGCGATTCTAATTGTTAGGGGGAGGAGCTACACCTTTGCCGACTGCAATCGCGGGCCGCCCAGGAACATCCAGTTCCCGGGAGCGCACTCACGAGGCAAGTGGCGGGCGCGCGCGAGCGCTGGGCAGCAAATTTGAAGGGACGTACAGGTACGCCCATTTGCCTGCCCGTGCCACTGTGTAGACGTAAATGTGCATGCGCTGGTCGCCAAGCGGTTAAACAACAATAAAATTTTTTACATTTAATACAAATTGGACATTGTCACAATTGTGCACAATTAGGGCTCATTCCCTTACGTACTCAAAATACATCCAAATAATACGCAGGATCTTGCTTGCAGCAATATATGTGCTGTATGCATGTAAGGATTGTGCATTGTTTACATGCATACAGAGACCAGTGTACAGGCACTCTATTGGCTGCCAGCCTTGCTAGGGCCAACAAGTCAATATCAACAATGTGCCCAAGCCGCTGAATACATACTGGGGAATGGGCATATCTTCCAATGGGGACACTAGTTCTGGTGACAAACAGGTCATTGGCCATAAACTTGTCTTGCATACAAACGGCACACAATTGTTGGCCAACAAACACGAACGTAGTGACGTACAACGCAAAATTTCAGCTCTTAAGCGCCACCCTTTGGGCACTTTCTGCTAATGTTGTGTTTGGTGAGCACTGATTCCGAGCATAGGTGTTTGTACTTTGGACTTTTGTGTGACGGACTTGTGTACACACAACAGGAAAATCTAACAACAGACAGCTTATTAGCCTGCCATTCAACATTTGTCGGCAGAAAGTTGGACAACAACGGTCTAATGGAGAGTACAAATGGTTGGATTTTAGGCCAACGGTCTGTCATCACACAATTCCCGTCGGAAAATCAGATTGTGTGTATGAGGCATTAGGCCTCATGTACACGTGACGTTTTAAAACCTCTTTTGAACGCTGTAACTTGACAGTTAGGAAATGACGTTTAAAAACGTCCATTTTGCCACTTACATTCCGCGTTTATGAGCGTTTAGCAGCGTTCATGAGCGTTTTTGTTTATGCAAAAATGTTGAGTATGTCCTCATATAAACAAAATAGCTAATCTTAAGAACGTACCATCGTCCAGGTTGATATACAGACGAAAGGGACAAGGGACAGTGGCTAATGCTGATCCTATAGCATTCCCTCCCCCCCATGGTTAGTGGACTATCTCAGTACTTGGTAAGGAGTGACATACATGTTAAAATAAAAAATTATTTTTATTACATAAATTTATTAGACAAAAAATAAGTGATTAAAATTGAAAGAACAGAACCTTTTTCTCCCCCCTCCCCCCCCCCCGTCCTATCTTTCCTTTCCTTTTTCCCCCCTCCCCTTTTCCCCTCCCCCTCACCATTCTTTTTTCCCTACCCTGTCCCCTACCCCCCCCCTTTTCCACCTCCTCCTGTTCTTTGGTGGTTTTCTTTTCCCTCCCTTCTCCCCCTGTAGGGAGCCTGCAGAGTGGTTGGGACACCATTCTGAGAAAGCCTGGGGTCCTTTCCAATTTGATGGAGGAGTTTGGTTGAGACGGCTTCATACTTATACATATTGATCTGGGAAATTCTATTATCCTTTTTTTGCGTAGTCAATTTGTGTTTTTTCTTTCTTCCCCTTCCTTACTTTTTCCGTTCCCGCTATACAAATGTGGGACGGGACAGGGGGAAACCTGACAAAACACTCAATAACTTTACAAATTTCTTCCAGCTACAACAAAACCTCTGAAGAAGACCCGTCAGGGTCGAAACGCGATAAGTATTGTTACATGATTGTTATCCACACAGGTCAAGCTGTATACCCATTTGTTGTGTTTTGCCATCTTATGTATGAAATTTTAAATATTTTCTAAACCGCAACTCATATCTTAACTACTTTTACATCGTCCATTTTTTGTACGTATCGCCCATTAATAAAAAATCCTTTTTTTTTTTTTTTTTATACATTGTTCTCTATATCATTATTTGAGCTGCCTAAAAACCCCACTGAGGAAAATACCCTTGATGCCCTTCTTTCCATTCCCTCCCCTTCCTGTCTCCCTTCCCCCTTCCCCCTCCCCGGGTGTCCCATGTCCCTTTTATGCTGTTCTTTACTTGATTCTTTACCTATTTTATGCCTCCATTTAGAGATTTCCGCATTATCCCCCTTGTCCGCCGCAGGGGGGCTATTTTACCTGGGGGGCCTGACACCGCACATGACCACCCAAATAGTGGGTAAGCTATTTCCTTCTGTATTATCCTTTTTTATGTTTTAATATGGCTATTGTTGAACTATTATGTTTGCTTAATATTAATTGTATTGTTTGCTTTAAAGATTGGTCCTCTTGAGGAAGCAGTTTTACCGCAAAACTAGTCGAAGCATAGACCAGTCTATATGTTTGTAATAACAGATATTGCTTGGGGGTATCCCTGAGGTTCTGTTCTTTCAATTTTTATCATGTATTTTTTGTCTAATAATTTTATGTAATAAAAATTATTTTTTATTTCAACATGTACGTCATTCCTTGCCAAGTCCCGAGATAGTCCACTAATCTTGGGGGGAGGTAATGCTATAGGATATAGCCACTGTCCCTTGTCCCTTTGCCCCCACCCCTTTCGTCAGCGTTTTTGTTTAGAAGCATCTTCGTTTAGAAGTTTAGAAGTGTTCTTTCTTTCTCTGGCTCTCTTCTAGAAAGTCTGTTTTTTTCACATTACAAGTGGTCAGAAAAGTTTCCCCATTAAAAACGCCTATAAACGCAATTTACCGCGTTTAGACCTGTTTGCATGCTGTTACAAGCATTTGGTGTTTCAAATGCCAATAAACTTCCATCCTGAACGCAATTTTTTGATTTAAAAAAAATGCAACTAAACTCAACTGTCTCTAAATGACTATAAACTACTCAGGCCCCGTACACACGGTCGGACCGAACCGATGAGAATGAACCGAAGTTCATTTTCATCGGACCAAACCGACCATGTGTATAGGCCATCGGTCTGTTTTCCTTCGGTCCAAAATTTTAAAACATGCTTCAAACCGAACCGATGGACCGCTGCTCGATTGGACCAAACCGATGGTTGGTACAGAAAAGCATCGGTTCAAAACCCGCGCATGCTCAGAATCAAGTCGACGCATGCTTGGAAGCATTGAACTTCGTTTTTTTCAGCACGTCGTGTGTTTTACGTCACCGCGTTCTGACCCGATCGGATTTTGAACTAATGGTGTGTACGCACATCAGGCCGTACGGCCACTTCAGCGGTGAACCGATAAAAACGGTCCGTCGGACCATTATAATCGGTTTTGTCCGACCGTGTGTACGGGGCCTCAGTGTACATGTACAGATAAGATAACAGA